>NC_080540.1:146260403-146563434 GCF_028640845.1 Ahaetulla prasina
TTGTTAAGTGAGCATTGCTCCATTTTAGGACCTTTCTTGCCTCAGTTGTTAAGTGAGTCACTGCAGCTGTTAAGTTAGTAACACAGTAATTAAGTGAATCCAGCTTCCCCATTGACTTTGCTTGTCAGAAGGTTACACATGACCCCAGGACACTGCAAATATGAGAATTGCCAAGTGTCTGAATTTTGATCATGTGACCATGGGGATGCTGCAGTGTTCATTAAGAATTAAAAAAATGGCCACAAGTCACTTTTTTCAGTGCCATTGTAACTTTGAATAGTCACTAAACTATTTTGCAAGTCGAGGACTACCTGTAGTCCTGGTTAGCGCATGAGACTTTCGTCCCACGTTTGTATCTTTTAGCCATTGCCGGCACATTTTTATGCCTCACTTTTGAAAGGCTGTGATTCTCTCGAGCCTGCCGATAACTCACTTCATTTTGTAGTTTCCACTGGTTCCTATCTCTGGGAGATTTGAATTGCTCAATTTGGGAGAGCTGCTGTTGCCACATCTTGTTCATTGTTGGATGAGAAATGTTCATGTGAGGAAAATCTTTGAGGAGCAGAGGCAAGAGATCGTTCTCTTTGACTTTCACTGAAAGAAAGAGACAGACTTAAGCAATGAACAGCTGAAGAGTGGGCCTTATGCTTTGAGCTGCCCTTAAAAACAGCTCCCCTCCCTGATCATGGAACCACCATGATTAGGGAAGGCTGGACTAAGCTTACTGTTTTATACTTAATTAATGGTCATGGTACTGCATATCACATTACTTGATTTAACATTCTTACTTCTTACTTATAAACCGTAGATTGTGTGTGAACACATCTAAACAGGACTACTTACTTTGGGGTAGGAGCTATAACTAGATTAAAAAGGGATGGAAAAATATTATTTATTTGTAGTCCACCTTGGTGGTGAACATATCCAACAAAGCTTCCTCCTTTATTTTCCCCACAACCACCACCCCTGTCAGGTGAGATGGGCTGAGAGAGAGGGACTGGCCCAGCCAGTTTTCATGGCTAAGGTGGAACGAGCTCAGTCTCCCATTTTCCAATAGACCAGTATTGTCCAACCTTGGCAACTTTAAGACTTATGGACTTCAACTCAACATGAATGTCTGGGAAATTCTGGAATTGAAGTCCACAGATCTTAAAGTTGCCAAGGTTGGACACCCCTACACAAGACCTAACTGGTTCATATATTTATCACATAGATATGTTTGGAGAGCAGAGAAATGATCATGTGCCATCAAGACATGTTGAATCTTAGCGATCACGTAGATTTTCTCCATGATGCTCTGCTTCTAACTTTCAAGTCTTTCAACAAGGAAACCATCAGCATTATAACAGATTCCACTGAAGAGAAATGAGCAGCTCCTAAATTATTTTTATTTTTAAAAAGATTTTTATATTCTGTTCTAGCTCTTCATAAGAACGATATTGGTCAGCTCTATAATTACAATTGAGAATTATCCTTGCTTCACCAGTCTCAATTCTAATGAGAAATAGCTACTCCTGGTGAATTTATGCCCATATTTTCCCCAGACAGTAATAATGAGATATACTTGGATTTAAAAAGACCTTCTAATCCTGAACCAAGAAAAATAATTTTAGGAACCTCTGCAGGCGAAGGTGATATTATTGAGCCCAATAAAACTGACAAAGAGGACAAGCTGTTCAGCACTGAAGGCCAGCTAAAATGCACGGCAGCTCATTAATTGGTTCCCACATCACACTAAACAATACTTGCAAAAAAGCGGTTTGCTTATAAACCATGGCTTACGCATGATTCAGTTTGTAAACCCAACAGCCAAACATGTCACTTTGGTGTTGAATTTCAGGGCATTAATCCTGTTTGATTCTGTGAACTGACTTTTGAAAACTCTTATCTAATATCTAATGATTTTTACTGCATTTACCGTATATACTCGAGTATAAGCCGAGTTTTTCAGCACGTTTTTTGTGCTGAAAAACGTCCCCTCGGCTTATACTCGAGTCTACGTCTTCGGGAACCCCGCACAGGAGGGGGTACCGAACGGACTCCCATGGGAGGGACGGGGAGCGGGCCCGCCGAGGTCTCGCGGGATTTGTCGCCCCCAGGCCGGCCCCCATTCCCGTGTCTGGTGGGCGGACGGCGCAAACTTGGCGGGCTGTGCATTGGCGCGGGGAAGCCCTGGTGGTGCAGTGTTCCCGTTCGCCCTGGCCTCCGTCCTCCGATCTCCTGCGCTGGGAGGCGGCGGCGAGCCAGCGAACCGGGCACCGCGGACTTTGGCAAGGAGGAAGGTGGGAGGAAGCGGAGCTGCCGGCTGTGGGGGTTGAGGCGTGCAAGAGGTGGCGTGGAAAGGCCTTTTTGTGTGTGTGCGCGCCTGTGTGCCCTAGGGAGGAAGCGGAGCTGCCGGCTGTGTGGGGGTTGAGGCGTGCAAGAGGCGCGCCTCCTCCTCTTCCTCCACGCCGCCTCTTGCACGCCTCAACCCCACCATCACCCACCCTCTCCGCAGAAGGTCACCTCCTCCCTCTTCCAGGCGGCGGCTCGGCTCCGGCTCAGCGGGCGCCACAGCCGGCAGCTCGCTTCCTCCCACGTCCCAGTCAGCGAGCGGTGGCGACATGCCGAGCGCCGCCCGCCACCGCTCGCTGATTGGGACCGCTTGGTCCGCGCGGGCGGGAGCCGCCAGCCTTCTCGGCTGAGGGAGGAGGGTTTCAACGGTGAAAGCGCCGGCCGAGAAGGCTGGCGGCTCCCCGCCCGCCGCGACCTGTTAAGCCGGTCCCAATCCAGCCGAACGGTGAAAGCGGAGCGCGCCGCATGTCGCCACCGCTCGCTGGACTGGGACCGTGGAGGAAGCGGAGCTGCCGGCTGTGGCGCCCGCCGAGCCGGAGCCGAGCCGCCGCCTGGAAGAGGGAGGAGGTGACCTTCACGCTGGAGAGGGTGGGGATGGTGGGGTTGAGGGGCGGCAAGAGGAGCGAGCGTGGAGGAAGAGGAGGAGGCGCCTCTTGCACGCCTCAACCCCCACACAGCCGGCAGCTCCGCTTCCTCCCTAGGCACACAGGCGCGCACACACACACAAAAAGGCCTTTCCACGCCACTCCTCTTGCACGCCTCAACCCCCACAGCCGGCAGCTCCGCTTCTCCCACCTTCCTCCTTGCCAAAGTCCGCGGTGCCCGGTTGCCGCTGGCTCGCCGCCGCCTCCCAGCGCAGGAGATCGGAGGACGGAGGCCAGGGCGAACGGGAACAGCCCACGCCCAAGAGGGAAAGGGAGCGAGTGGGTGGGTGGCTGGGACGAGACCCCACCACAAACACACACACACGCCCGTGAGACGCCTTGCTTGCATGTCACACACACGCACCGCCGCTGGGAAAAAAAGGATGGATGGATGGATGGAAGTAAGGAAGGAAGGATGGATTGATGGATGGAGGCGACCGCTTTGAAGCGCAACCCTTCTCCCGCAACTAAGGGGGGGGTCAATGTTTTCCCCAATCCTAGGGTGTGGGGAAACAGTCATTCTTTCTTCCCCCCTAGTCTCTCCCGAGATCGCACTGCAGCGCCCATCATCCCCAGCCGGCAATCTGAGCTCGTGCCATCGATGTGGTCCTTGAACTTCCCCCTCCTTGTTTCTAACCCAGCCTAGGATGGCCAGCGTGGAGGGTGTGGTGGTGGTAAAACGGCCAGGAGAAAGCTTTCGCTCTTTTCGAGAGGTCCTCTTGGAAGGCTGCCTTGGAAAGGGAAAGTGGGGAGGGGGCAGAGATTTCTCCCTCAAAGGTCCCCTTGGAAGGCTGGGTTGGAAAGGGAAAGTGGGGAGGGGCAGAGATTTCTTCCTCGGGTCCTTCTAGAGTCCTTGAGAAACTGATATCATACAAGGTTAATAAATTATACTCCTCCTCCTCATTGATGAGTTTTTCATCCTGAAATTGATTGAAACATTGTACCATCATATGCTGCCATAGTATAGTGTTAACAACATCTGTAAAGATGATATATGAGCATGACACTAAGTTTTTTCTATATTTCCCCCTTTATTGAAAAACTTCCATCATGCTTCTTTCTGAAAACAAAGGTCATTATAATATACCTCATTATATATTTGATTTGATGATATTTCAGTTAATAAATACCATTTAAGGTGTTAAGCTTCTTTTCTTTTTCAGCAGCAAAGTGAATTACAACTTTAAAGAACTTTATTACTTTATATTCATTTATTTTAAGTATAGATTTTAGATTTTTAAACAAATATGTTTAGAGCTTTTATATCTTTCAAGTTATTCAAATTATCCCCTCAGCAGGTATATAATGGCATCCAATTCCAATATCATGTTGGGGCTTTTGAGCAAGGGAGGAGGAACGTGAGCACCGCCTTTCGCGCTGGCATTCCGGGATTTCCCTTTGTTTAGAGCTGGGAATCCTCCTTCCCCCTTTTGCACTCCCTCCCTCCCTCCCTCTCTCTCTCTCTCTCTCTCTCTCACACACACACACACACACACACACACACACAGACTTCTAAAGTCGATTGGCACAATGAAAGGCAAAGACCACAATTGTTTTAAGAAAGAAGCTTTAGCAGGGAGGGGGATGGAGGGTGTTTTAAGTTTTGGCAAACAGCCAGGCCAACTGTATTGGAGAAGGTCACACAACTGGCCTTAACATTTTAGCTGCTGTCTTTTCCTCACACTTGGGTTTAATGATATTAGAGACCCTTATTGCCCTGCCAAAAAAAAAAAGAGCCACCCCAACGCCTATGAAAATTAACCTTCTCTGCCAAGAGACACTGTGCAGGGTATTTTCACTATTGGTGTGCATACAGGCTTAGATTTGTGCTGGGTTCTTAGTGCTTAGAGCACTGACCTTCAGAGGCACCCTGGTCCCTTGGAAGCTAAAGGAGGACTCATTTTCATGCTTGCAGTTGTATTGTCAATTTCTGTGAGACAATGTTGTTGAAGTAACTCACTCACTCATTCATTCATTCATTCATTCCTTGTGTGTCCAATCACACTTAGCCAATAAAAATTCTATTCTATTCTATTCTATTCATTCATTCATTCATTCATTTATTTTGTCAAATACATATTAAATAATTATATAAATATAAGCATGAATTGAATACATAAAAGGAATACAACTAAAGGGAACATTAGGACAGGGACGGTAGGCACGCTGGTGCTCTTATGCACGCCTTACAGACCTCTTAGGAATGGGGTGAGGTCAATACTAGATAGTCTTTGGTTAAGGCTTTGGGGATTTTGGGAAGAGACCACAGAGTCAGGTAGCACATTCAGGCATTAACAACTCTGTTACTGAAGTCACATTTTCTGCAATCTAGATTGGAGGTTCACTTTAAGTTTGAATCTATTGTGTTCTCGTGTATTGTTGTGGTTGAAGCTGAAGTAGTCATTGATAGGAAGTACATTGTAGCAGATAATTTTATGAGCTATGCTCAGGTCATACCAAAGGCGGCGTAGTTCTAAATTTTCTAAAGCTGGGAATCCTCCTTCCCCCTTTTGCACTTTTATTGTTTTTCGTTCAAATAAATATTCATGTTATTTTACTTGGCTCTATCTTTATTTTTTACATTGACCAGTAGCTGCCTCATTTCCCACCCTCGGCTTATACTCGAGTCAATAGTTTTTCCCAGTTTTTGTGGTAAAATTAGGTGCCTCGGCTTATATTCGGATCGGCTTATACTCGAGTATATACGGTATGTAATTCTTGCGGATGCAGATTCTTCTTCTTTGAAACCACAACTCCAGATGAGATATTTGACTGTGTTTGAACTAACATTTTTGTTATATTTGTATGGAAGAAATCAGTGCTTGAAAAAAGAAATGTGACTTTTCTGCTAAGCGGTGGATAGGCCAAATGCTTTATCTTAGACTCTCTTATCCATAGTTTTGCTCCACAGTTAACATCACTAAACACACAGAAATATTTAATTAGCATGATCATTGTTAATATTCCCTGTCTTAGCCTATATCAAAACAAGCACAGCAGTCCAATATAACAGCTGTCATAACTTATTAGTAAACAATATTGCATACCGATGAACAAATCTGAAGTTACTCAGAGTGGAGTTTTTTGCACTTCAGATACTGGTTCAGAATAAAGCATTAAGGAAAGAACCATTAGGGGGCACCCTTATGGTCTTTTGTAGAATCAAAACATTTTGAAATCAAAGGAGGTAGAATAGATTATTTTTAAGCTTGAAATGTTTTGGCTGCTCCTCTTCTTGAATTACCCACACATAATTATATATAGCTTGACAGCATTCATGGTTACTTTTCTATCTGGGTCAAGGGGACGGGAGGCAGGGAAGGAAAAGGAAGGAAGGAAGGAAGGAAGGAAGGAAGGAAGGAAGGAAGGAAGGAAGGAAGGAAAGAAAGAAAGAAAGAAAGAAAGAAAGAAAGAAAGAAAGAAAGAAAGAAAGAAAGAAAGAAAGAAAGAAAGAAAGAAAGAAAGAAAATGTTGTTGGAATGCTCTGCTTGGAGAGGCACTGATCTGTAAGATTGATATACCAATCAAGTGACAGACTTAAAGAGGACTAATAAAGAATTGCAGCCATGGTAACCCAGCCTTCCTCATGACCTTGAAGAAATTGCTGGATAAAAGGCTCCCTAAATTCTCTGCTCCCTTTGCCCAGGTTTAAGACATATGGAGGCAATCAGAAAAATGTTCTTTTCACAGCTATATGCTGCTAAAATGCCAGTGATCTTGGCCCATGCACTGAAAGAACATGCTTTCAGAGGCTGCCAGGCTCTCTACCAAGAAAGGTTCAGTTCTTACTTGGAGCTGCTTTTTTTGGCTTTGCGAACCCTCCTCTTGAAATCCTCTGGTTGAGTTTGGAATGCCGAGGTATATTTTTTCGAGAATAAATCTTTGCTGCATGTGAGATTCTTGGAGTTCCTTTAAGTATGTTCTCTTTGAATTTTTGTTCCTGGATGCAAACACACATAGAACAAAGAGTTACTGGATCACTCGTTATTCTAGTGCAGGCAGATCCTAATGACAGCTCACGATTCATACAGAAAGAGGCAAACCCATAGTGCAGAGGCTGATGATTTTCTGTACATCAGACATTTAAGCTCTCTAATGGCTGGTTAATATGATTACCTGTCTTTAAGAGGAAAGCCTTAAAATATAATCCTAAAAGGCAAAAAGGCCTCTCTTCACACTAAGCAAAAGCACATCTTGGTCTCCCAGGTACAGAACATGTTATTCCCCCATTTACAAGTATCTGGTTTGGAGCCAAAGAGGTCAACATCTTCAACCTCACACAGGACAAAGACTACTGTATTGGTTTCCCATCAGAGTTTTCCAGAATGGCTTCTCTTGGACACACACTGAAGGGGAGAGCTCGCCATCTTGCTTCCTCAATCTTTGGAAGTGATACTTCAATCCAAACATACAACTTTAAAAAAATCTATATTGTCATCATATCTGTGGTATATTTCTATCTAAAATGAACAGTGTCTTATTTCCATATTAAATCAGGTAACTGGTAACTGTCCAAGTGGCATTTTACCTCAGAAAATAATACTACATCTCCAGCTACAGTCTAAAAGGGACTGTTTCTCTGACTCTGATCACAGAGAGAATCTATTACAGGTAGTCCTCACTTTACAACAGTTCATTTAATGACCATTCCAAGTTACAATGGCACTGAAAAAAGTGACACGACCGTTTTTCACAGTTACGTCCTTTGCAGCATACCTATCGTCACATGATCAAAATTTCGATGCTTGGCAACTGGTTCATATTAATGACAGTTGCAGTGTCCTGGGGTCATGCAATCACCTTTTGCAACCCTTTGACAAGCAAAGTCAATGGGGAAGCCCGATTCACTTAACTAGTTAAACAACTGCAAGTGATTCAGTTAGCAAATACGACAAGAAAAGTCGTAAAAGGAGGCAAAACTCACTTAACGAATTTCTCACTTAATGTCACTTACAGCCTTATAGCAGAAGCAAGAAACAGACTCCTTGTCGAGAAAAACCCCTCTTTATTTACCTCTTGTGAATTAATTGCATTCACCCACCAAAAAGTCCAGACAATAGTCTTTTTGGTGGGTGAATGCAATTAATTCACAAGAGGTAAATAAAGAGGGGTTCAAGGAGTTAACTGCAGTAACAGATCTTATCAGTTCCTTGTGATAATTGCAAGGCCATGAGCCCCCAAATGAACGGCTGCAAATTAAGTTCTGGCAAGTTGTGGCATGAAACACAATGAGTAAAATTTTCAGAAATATGAACCGTTGTCTCCTACGACAACCACTCCCCTTTCCTTCTATTTATTTCCCAGCCGGGGGAGGGGGGGGCATTCAGCATCCACGAGTGCTTTGCTTCCCGAGCCAACTCCTTGTCCTCCATTGTTCATCTCTCCTAACTGCTCTGTCCATATATACATCTGGAACAGGCCCCAGCTGTTCTTCCTCCTCACTCATATCAGCCTCCAAAAGCAGCTGCCTCTCCGGTGGGAAATGTTGGATGGCCCTGGCTCTATCTCTGTGTCTGACGCAGAGCACCCATTAGAGCCTTCCTCAGACTCCAGAACTGGCCCAAGTTCTTCCCCAAGCTCATTGTCCGAGACTGCCACCAGCTCTGCTGGCAGCTGGTGAGCCACAACACTTAACAACAGAAATTTTGGCTCAATTGTCATAAGTCGAGGACTACCTGTACTAACCACATCAGCTTAGAGTTTCCACAGATTGGAGAATGTCTTTCCCATAATCTTTAAGGGCCTAAAAATTTCATCTACAAAAATTCACCTTTTTATAGGTGAGAATTTTTAGGCTCTTACAGATTATTTTTATAGCTACAAAACTAAAATCTGTATTTTATTTATTTTATTTTATTTATTTTGTCACAACAGTAGAATATAGAAAAAATAATTGCTACCAACCTGCCTTCCACTGAGGACCTGTATACTGCACGAATCAAGAAGAGGGCCATGAAAATATTTACAGATCCCTCACATCCAGGACATAAACTGTTTCAACTCCTACTCTCAAAACGACGCTTTAGAGCACTGCACACCAGAACAACTAGACACAAGAACAGTTTTTTCCCGAAGGCCATCACTCTGCTAAACAAATAATTCCTTCAACACTGTCAAACTATTTACTAAATCTGCACTACTATTAATCTTCTCATCGTTCCCATCACCAATCTCTTTCCACTTATGACTGTATGACTGTAACTTTGTTGCTGGCAATCCTTATGATTTATATTGATATATTGACCATCAATTGTGTTGTAAATGTTGTACCTTGATGAACGTATCTTTTCTTTTATGCATACTGAGAGCATATGCACCAAGACAAATTCCTTGTGTGTCCAATCACACTTGGCCAATAAAAAATTCTATTCTATTCTATTCTATATATAAGCATAAGCATGAAGTAACTATATAATATATAAGCATATATATGAGTATAAATATGTAATAACTGTATAAATTGGATATAATGAAAGGAAACAGTAGGACAGGAACGGTAGGCACGTTTGTGCTCTTATGCACACCCCTTAAAGATCTCTTAGGAATGGGGTGAGGTCAACAGTAGACGGTTTTTGGTTAAAGCTTTGGGGATTTTGAGTAGATACCACAGAGTCTGGTAGTGTGTTCCAAGCATTAATAACTCTGTTACTGAAGTCATATTTTCTGCAAACAAGATTGAAGCAGTTAACATTAAGTTTAAATCTATTGTTTGCTCTTGTATTGTTGAGATTGAAGCTGAAGTTATCCTCAACAGGAAGGACATTGCAATAGATGATTCTATGAGTTAAACACAGGTCCTGTTGAAGGCGGCGGAGTTCTAAGTTTTCTAAACCCAAGATTTGAAGTCTGGTGGCATAAGATATTTTGTTGTATTCAGAGGAGTGGAGAACTCTTCTTGTAAAATATTTCTGGACACATTCAATTGTATTGATGTCAGAAATGTGGTATGGGTTCCAGACAGGCGAGCTGTATTCAAGAATTGGTCTAGCAAATGTTTTATAAGCTCTGGTTAGTATAAAAGAAAATACATTGTATGCTGAAAAATCAAATCCGAAATTTTATCCTTCTATTTTAAAAAAAAACACTACAGATAAGAAGTTACCCATACTGGGCTCTATGGATCTTGATTCCAGTAATTTATGATCAAGTCACATCAGTGATCCTGATATGACTGGATCTTTCTAGAATTTAACACAGGGTGAAAACACGATCAATGAGAAGCACATACTTCAAAAAACAGGACCTCCTTTCAAAGAGTCTTAGGAAAACTGATTTGTCTGATTTGTCCGAGACAGACAAAAAGTGGCCACTACAGGTAGTCCTCAATTTACGACCACAATTGGGAACAGAATTTCTGTTACTAAGCAAGGCTGTTGTTAAGTGAGTCAGGGTGTCGTTAAGCAAATCCAACTTCCCCCATTGACTTTTCCTCATTGGAAGCTAGATGAGAAGGTCGCAAGTGGAGACCGCATGGCCCTGGGATGCTGCAGCCATCATAAATAAATGCCAGTTGCCAAGCGCCTGACTTCTGAACACTGGGGTGCTGCGATGGCTCAAAGTCAGACGACTGATTGTAAGTCATTTGTTTTTCATTGCCCTTGTAACTTCAAACTGTCACTAAGCAAATGGTTGTAAATTGAGGATAACCTGTATTTAAAGTTCTGCTCGGGTAAATCTGGTGGGGAGAAAACCCTCATCAAAATTTAAATATATGAGAGTTGATCTGTGGTGCAAAAGCTGCTCTTCAAATATTAATGTTCCAAACCATACTGAGAGTTAAAAAGAAATGCACAGAACTATCGGCCTATTTCTTTTGCACCTTACCATTTCCTGAGCCTTTGCTTTTATCTTTGCAAGTTCCAGTCTTTCACTAGCTTCGTAGGCTCTTAGGTCTTCGTCATAAGCTTTACTCAGATGCTAGAAGAGACAATAAAGTCCGATTGTTGTCTGTAAGAAGTTATTCATTTATGAAACATGCCTTTTGATCATTCTAATAGCAGTTCGCAAACTAAATATTTTAAAAAATCAGGAGTTCCATTTAATGTGGGTTCTAGGCTATTGAAACTTAATGTATTCAGATTCAGCTGCAGTTCTAGAACAAAAAACTCAGTTAATACAAGAAAGAGCAACTAATGTCTGAAAGTTTCAGAGCCAGAAAATAAGATAAGCTCCCGCTTTCTATTTCTTCTAAAAACCTGAATAAATTAAAAATGATTCACGAAAGATAAAAGTTAACCAATATTAAGGCTACCCCTTCACTGTTTCTACCTATCTAAATTTAGAAGGTAGGAGAAGAGATCAATTTGAAATACATGGATATGGCTCCACAATAAAAAAATGCTGTCCAGATAAAGTTCCAAACCAAGCTTGGAGTTATAAGAACCAATATCCTAAATATTAACAGAAATATCCTAGTTATGTATTAATTTTTATTTATTAAATTTATATGCCTCCCTTCTCGCAATTTGTGGAAACTCTGGGAGGCTGTCTGTCAGCATGGTTTTTTTTCTTCAAGTGGAGATGATCTGTGACCAGTCTCAGTGAGGAGATCAGCCCTCAATAGGCAGATTCCTGAGCCTCAGGTAGGGACTCCTAGAGATTCAGTCAATAAAACAAATAAGAGGACTCGCACTTTCGCTTCCTCCAGTCATTCTACCTGTACTCTTAATTCTGCCATTTTTCTTTTCCTCTGTGTCTGTTTTTTACCCAAGTTTCTCCACTGGCATTTCCAAAAGTGTCTAGTCTATATTAAGAATCTCTAATCATCTTTGTATCTTTCAGTAATTCTTTCAGCTTTTCATCTAGAACAATCCAATTAATCATGCTTCTGGATTCATGCCCCTTCCATGTACCTGTGTGGAGACTTACACTGAAACCACATTGTTGAAACAAAATGCCATTTTTCTACAACAAATGATCAGTTTCATTCACTGCTGTGCCTCCAAATGGCGTGATCACTTTTTTTATGTACTCCTTTGTCTCATTCCAACTAATCTATTTGTGTCACCTAGTAAAATATTTTCCCTCTTTGGATCACTTCCATTCAGAACACTCCACAATTTTCCCCAAACTTATTTCTGGTTCTTCTACTACCGTCATTCATTGAAAAATAACATTTTTCTCATGCCCACCCACAACCATTGAGATGACACAAATTCATACTTCCCAGGATATTTTTCAGCCTAGTCAATTTTATACTTTGACTTCTCTGTATGACTTCTTGATGCCATACCACAAGACTGGGCCATTTACAATGTATCTATTTTTCTTTTATTTCCTTCCTTCCTTCAGACTCTTAGTTGTAGTGTTCCATTTGCCAAAGATGGCAGATAAATATTGACCGCCAACCCCCATGGCTTTGGTCAATCAGATATTTTTAGTGTGATAAACTAGCTTTATCAAGTTACTAGTTTTAATCATATCTATGCCCCACGTAACATTCCCTCCCAACAGCAAGGACAATACTGGTCAGCTTCAGAACATTTTGGTAACTATGTCACAAGCAGGCCAGTTTTACCCCAAGTTAGTGCATGCTATTTTATACAATCTCAGATATCTAAAGATCATCTAGCAAGCCAACATGCAATGCTACCATCCCACCCATTAGGAAGTACGTGCAGCATACTGTCATACTCAATTTCTTTTTGGAACGATATAAAACCTCTGAAATAGAAAAGCAGAAGTTCTTTTCATCCATGTTCTATTGACTGCTAAAAGTCTGTAGAAATCCTTAGTCATCCAGGTCATGGTTATCCAAAAAGTGCTTCTCCAGTAGGCAACTTGTCCAGTTGCCTCCTGAAAAAGCATCTTTGGGACAACCATGACGTGGATGACTGAGAATCTCTACAGACTTTTAGCTATACAGTTTGGGATGAACACCCTTTGAATGGTGTGAGAGTAAGAATGGATTTCCAAAGGAAAAATTGCAGACTACAGAAACCAGGAGCACCACTCAGGTGATCCTGAGGACACAGATAAACCTCCAAGTGCTTCAACGACCCTCTAAAAGGATGCAATGACCAGCTGTCTGCAAGGAATATAAATCCTTCCATTCCCCACTATCCTGTCAGAGTTGAAAAGCGAAACGTCTTCAAAGAAAAAACAAGGAAGTCCAGTTGCCTCCTCAAAAAGCACTTTTGGGATATTGGTTCTGCTAAGGTTCCATGTATGCTGAGAGCATCTAGTAATACATTCACCCATTAAGGCATTATTTAGTTGCCCCCATTTCCAACCGTGCTGCCATTACCTTTGCTCTTAGCTTCCTTTGATCCTGTTCATTTTGCCAACATATTCGCACCCTTCGCGCTGGCTCTTCTGCATCTTTCTGGAGAGGACTATCTGATACATGTGATGGTTGATAATTGGACGGTGGCGGGGAAGCAGAAAATGACCGTCGCCTGTTGGGTGCTTTCCTTGGACGACGAATATCTATGAAATAAACAAACTTTAGATAGGTCTACCACAATTAGGTTTTTTTAAAACAGGATCATGAAGGCCCTTTCAATAAATTTCAGAAGGTCTGTTTCTAAAGCTTGCCCTGTCATGTCTTTGGGATCCGATATGGGCTGCCCTGTATTACATTCAATCAGATACATCTTTAGGAAAAAGTACCTTTGAGAGACAACTATGACCTGGATGACTGAGAATCTCCACAGACAATCAGAGACACATTTTTTTTTTACATTTAGCAATTAGATTCAGGCTCTTTGTAAAGTTATTGTTTTTAAACTTTTGAGTTAGCACTGTTCCCAACAGTGCTTAAATCCCTTGGTTTAGCTACTGTGACATCTATCATACAAAGAAATCTCTTCAATCCAGGACTTTCTAGATCTAGAAAGTGTTACTATGACAATTCTCAGAAGTCTTAGCTAGCATGGTCGACAGGAATTATGGAAGTTGTAGCCCTGATAGATAAGGAGGGGATCAGGTCAAAAAAAGATGCTAAATGAAAGGCAGGTATATACCTATTTTCCATTCCTGATGGAAATTATATGTCCCAACATAGAACAATGCAATCCGTTCATTAATGAATTTCAGAATATTACCTGATTGTTGTTTGATTTGGCGATAGTCCATGATACTGTCACTGTGCTGAGACAGGGTATCCTCGTCAGCCGACAACTCGTCTTGACTTTGTTCACCCAAAGCATGCTTTAACATCTGTAATTGGTTTTTTTTAATTGCTTTATCTATTCAGAGTTGATTTCAAATTAATCTTCCATGATTTTACATACAAAACATTTGCTTTTAATCAAGAAAAATAATTAAGTACACAAAGTCTAATATTTACTTCAAACACTCTACGTTACCACTTTATGCCACCAGCTGTAGGCCGAATCTGCACAAGCAAAGGAATGGCTGATAGAACTCTATGGTGCCAAGAGGTACTATTAAAGAACCCTTAGTAGTACTATTACTCTATTGCACTATTAAAGACCACAGCAAAGGGTTCTGTGTATTATTTATGCTTCCTAAAGTGAAAAATCCCTTCAAGTAAGAAACTAGTATCCACGGTTTATTTAGTCTATTCCTCATTGTTCCAATTTTCACATGCAGGTTTTTTTTTTCTTTTGCAGAAAATTGATGTTTAGAAATGTGAATTCAAACTTAAAAGTATGAAGCCATGTGTTGTATTTAATCAAGCCCATATACTAGGACTTACCTAGTGGCAATGAGGGAAGCGAGGCGTTGCTACGCCTCCTCCCTCATTGCGTCGGCAGATAACCGCCCAGCCGCCCTGTTTCGGGTGACTCGTTCCCTCCTTCACCAGGGGGAGCGGGATGACCCGCTGCAGGGACGTGCTGAGGAGTTTAACGGTTATCTATACGATAAAATCGTTCAGCTTCGGGACGGGTTGGACCAAAATTGCGGTGACTCAGGTGAGACGCTCGAGGGTGGTCTTGGTGACATTGTTTGGGATGAGTTTGACCCTGTGGCTCCCGAGGACATGGACAGGTTGTTGGGTAGGTTGAATGCCACCACGTGTTTACTGGACCCGTGCCCCTCCTGGCTGGTGCTGGCCACTCAGGAGGTGACACGAGGCTGGCTCAGGCGATTCGACTGCTTCTTTGGTGGAGGGTGTCTTTCCGGCCGCCTTGAAAGAGGCGGTGGTGAGGCCCCTCCTTAAGAAGCCTTCCCTGGATCCGGCTGTTTTAGGTAATTATCGTCCGGTCTCCAACCTTCGCTTCGCGGCGAAGGTTCTAGAGGGTATGGTGGCATATCAGTTTCCCTTGCACCTGGATGAAACTGTCTATCTAGACCCGTTCCAGTCCGGTTTCCGGCCCGGTTACAGCACGGAGACGGCTTTGGTCGCGTTGGTGGATGATCTCTGGAGGGCCAGGGATAGGGGTTGTTCCTCTGCCCTGGTCCTATTAGACCTCTCAGCGGCTTTCGATACCATCGACCATGGTATCCTGCTGCGCCGATTGGAGGGATTGGGAGTGGGAGGCACCGTTTATCGGTGGTTCTCCTCCTATCTCTCCGACCGGTCGCAGTCGGTGTTGACAGGGGGCAGAGGTCGGCCCGGGCGCCTCACTTGTGGGGTGCCGCGGGGTCGATCCTCGCCCCTTCTGTTTAACATCTACATGAAGCCGCTGGGTGAGATCATCAGTGGTTTTGGTGTGAAGTACCAGCTGTATGCGGATGACACCCAGCTGTACTTTTCCACACCGGACCACCCCAACGAAGCTATCGAAGTGCTGTCCCGGTGTCTGGAGGCCGTACGGGTCTGGATGGGGAGAAACAGGCTCAAGCTCAATCCCTCCAAGACAGAGTGGCTGTGGATGCTGGCATCCCGGTACAGTCAGCTAAATCCGCGGCTGACCATCGGTGGCGAGTCATTGGCCCCGATGGAGAGGGTCCGCAACTTAGGCGTCCTCCTGGATGAACGGCTGTCTCTAGAAGATCATTTGACGGCCGTCTCCAGGAGAGCGTTCTACCAGGTTCGCCTGGTACGCCAGTTGCGCCCCTTTCTGGATCGGGATGCCCTATGCACGGTCACTCACGCACTCGTGACGTCTCGCCTGGATTACTGCAATGCTCTCTACATGGGGCTCCCCTTGAAGGGCATCCGGAGGCTGCAGTTAGTCCAGAATGCGGCTGCGCGGGTGATAGATGGAGCCCCCCGTGGCTCCCGCATAACACCTATCCTGCGCAGACTGCACTGGCTACCTGTGGCCTTCCGGGTGCGCTTCAAGGTTTTGGTGACCACCTTTAAATCGCTCCATGGCATAGGGCTGGGTTATTTACGGGACCGCCTACTGCTACCGAATACCTCTCACCGACCCGTGCGCTCTCATAGAGAGGGACTCCTCAGGGTGCCGTCAGCGAGGCAATGTCGTCTGGCGACGCCCAGGGGAAGGGCCTTCTCTGTGGGGGCTCCCACCCTCTGGAACGAACTACCCCCCGGACTTCGTCAGCTTTCGGACCTTCGGACCTTCCGCCGCGGGCTTAAAACATACTTATTTAATTGCGCAGGACTGAGTTAGATTTTAAATTTATGGGTTTTAAATTGGGTTTTATGTCTATATTTTTTAATTATCGGGCTTTTAGAATAAGTTTTTTAATTGCTTTTATATTGTATTTATGTGTTTTTAAGTGCCTGTAAACCGCCCTGAGTCCTTCGGGAGATAGGGCGGTATATAAATATGATCAAATAAAAAATAAAACAAATAAAAAAGCAGGACCTGAATATCTCCTTCTATTGTATGTGTAAGTCAGGCCTAAATCCAGAACTTTTTCAGCACTGGCTAATAATATGATTCTTATAAACATTTTATACCCTTAAATTTCCTTTCAAAACAGGAAGCACAATAGAATTTAGCAAGGAGCATTCTGAATACAGTTCAATTCAGCTGACTGACTTAGTGCTTTACAGCCCTCTCTAAATAATTTACAGAGTCAGCATATTGCCCCTAACAATCTGGATTCTCATTGTACCAACCTCGGAGGGATGGAAGGCTGAGTCAACTATGAGTCAGTGAAGATCGAATTCCTGGCAGTCAGCAGAATTAGCCTGCAATACTGCATTCTAACCAGTACACCATCAAGTGAGCAAAAGAGCCATTTTGCATAAAAATAAATATATAACAGAAATATTACTTCTTTGTTTCAAGTGTTTGTAGATACTAGGGAACTGAGATCTCTGCTACATCACCAGCCAATAGGAAAAAATATTTTATACATGTAAAAATGTAAACCCTATAATATGCCATTCACTTTCCTGACTTCAAATTGAGAGAGGCACTACAAACTTAAGACAATCTGCAAAAGGGAGGGAGAACGTAGGGATTCCTACTACCAAGCAGAATCCATAATGGTTCCATAATTTGGGTTGGGTGAATTCCATAATTTTACGAAGTTTTCATAACTATTTTTCTTTACTAAATACAACCATCTGGCTAGATGTTGCTCCTGGGTGTGAAGCTGGACATTTTCAGATCAGGTGAAGAAATAACAAAACAGACGGTTGAACAGAGAGAAAAAATGCCTGATACAGCACAGTAAGGAAAATGTCTATGCTATTCCAGATATGTTCAGTGGTAAGTAGTTGGTGGTAAGTGGTAGGAATTATGGAAACTAGAAAAGTCCAGCTTCAATGGAAGACAACTCCTTGCCTGCTAATCCAATATTCTGCTGTACTAATGAGCTACCATACTTCAATCACTTGCTTGGGCTCAGAGGTTGCAGTGGGTGGCTTCTTAGGTTATACCTCAGGTACTTAATCTGAGGAGGACAGATGGGGATGTGAAGAAATATGGGGACTCAAGAATACAGATTCTGCTCTAGAGTCCGGAACAAAGGGGGGTGGGGGAGAATCCTTCCCTAGAAGGAAGCCCTGACTCTTCAAGCAAGAGAGAACCTAACTCTTTCCTGTTGGCTCAAGTCCCTCTGCTGACCATGAATCCCACAACAGGCTAAGTTTCAAATCAATTTGCAATCCAATCCAAGAAAAACAAAACAAAACAAAACATATGACATATTTTGAGGTGTGCTTTCAATCAACCTGTTTCAATAGGCATTTTTCCCCCTTCCAAACAATGCAGGTGTCAATGGGCTAGCTCCGTGATGGCGAACCTATGGCACGTGTGCCCAAAGTGGCACGCGGAGCCATGTCACCTAGCACACCAGCCGTCACCACGCATGTGTGTGCACCTCCCGCTGGCCAGCTGGTCTTCCAAGTTTCTGCCACACATGTGCGGGAGGGAAGGGCGCATGTGTGGGGGATGCTCACATTGTATTTGGGGGGAGGGGGGTTTGTCCACACCCATTTTGGCCCTGGAAAGCCTCCTGCACCAATCTGGAAGCCAAAACTGGGGCCTGGGGCGCATGCGTGGGCGGGCATGGGGGGGCATGCATGGGGATGCACAGTCATGTGCAGGGGCAAGCTGCATGTGCGGGTGTGTGTGTTCACATTGCATTTTGGGGATCCGGGCACCCGTGTGTGCATTCGCGTGCCCGCTTTGGGCACTTGGCATCAAAAAGGTTAACCATCCCCAGTTAGCTAGTTAGTCAGCCTTGGGTGAAAGGCACTTACAGCAGCAAACTCAGGGAACCCTGGTAGTCAATCAAAGAAGGACAGATCAAGAGTCAGTTTGAAGTGAAATGAAAGTTATTCTTGTCAAGAGTACTTTACATTTACTTGCTTGTACTTTAGGATTTAACAAAGCTTAAGAGTATGATTTCAGGATCCTCAATTGGCTCATCTCTATCTGCTTAGCTTCAGTCACGTTGCCTGTTTGGTTAGCACAATCCCAAGAATTGTTGGCATCAACTTACCGCATCCAATTCATTCAGCCTGCGGGAGAGTTTCTCTGACATTGCAGAGAGTCTTTCCTTTGCTCGTCTATGGGGAAGAGAGTCTTCTATGAAAGAGTCTGCCAGAGCAGGACCTTCTTTCTGGCTGAGAAATTGGAGTAAAACATAATCAAATAACAAAGAGAGAGAGAGAGAGAGAATACTGAAAGTGTAATACTGTACAAATGGGATCATCTTAAGCATGTAAGTCCGTGTATGGATCCCTATCCCTGTTTTTCAAGAGGCATACAGGAAGATGAGCAGGTAGAAAAGGAGAAAAAGAGAGAGGAGGAAAGAAACTCAAAGAACATTATTGTAATCAGAGTTTTGTCTTCTGGATGCTTCAGCTCTCTTATTGCTTTTTACATCAATGCTTTGATTAAAAATCATAATGGGATCATGTGCTCAAGAACGTTTTAGAGCCAGCGTAGCATTCAGTCCCATTCAATAATATGTATTTGGCTGTAACCCGCTTCTGCAAAATAACTTTTTGCAAAAGGATTTATTTTATTTTTATTTTGTTTATCAAATATTTCAGTCTCAAAATGACATTACATGATGCACGATTAAAAACATAGAAAGATAAAAACCACGTAAATATGTGTAAAAAACCAGTAAAAGGCATTTAAAAGGGGGGAGGGGGACGTCAAGGCGCTAACCAACCTCAATGTAGCATGCATGTAACTTGGCAGAGCCAGGCCTTCAAATTATTTCAAAAGGCTATGAGAACGGAGGCCAAACTCACCTCTGGGGGGAGGATATTCTAAAGGGCGGGAGCAATGGCAGAGAAGACTCTCTTCCTTGATCCCGCCAGTGGGAATTTTTTAACTCAGGAGTCCCCAACCCCTGGTGGTCCGAAAACCGGCATCGGGCCATGGAATGCCAGAAACCGGGCCGTGCAAACAAGCAAAAACCCATCTGCGAGATGCAGGCAGTATGTGAAACCATGCCCCTTCCGGGCTGCAGAAAAACCTCTCTCCACAGAACCGGTCCCTTTTATCCAAAAGCTTGGGGGCCAACTGATGGAGTCTGCAACATATTTTCCCTGCCTCACCAGAGAGGTAGCGTGACTTTTCTTACTGAACATCTCATACTGGTTCAAGGAACACTGTGTTGTGTCTCGCCCGCTTTCACCGCAGCCGGGGCCTTCTTATCTGCTTCCGAACGCTGAGGAATGTCCTAGTATGCCTCCCGGCCCCAGCCCTGGCTCCATGTCCAGACAGGCTGAGGAGGAAGAAGTACCTCCAGCCCCCAGCTCTGGCTCCATGCCCAGGCAAACGGAGCAACTAGACCCCTCCCCCACAGCATGTGAGCCTGAGGGAGGTCAATTACCAACAGCTGCAGACTGGAGTGACCCTCACTTCAGAAGAATTGATAGGCGGCGGCGACAGAAGGAAGGGAGGGGCAGGCCTGGATAAGTGCTGAGTCATGGAGCTGCACCCCATGGCCTATATAAAGGATCTGCTTTCTGGCATTCTCTGAGTCAGGCAAAGTCTACCTTATCTTGCTGAAGTCACTTTCTGGTCTCCTGCCTGCCTTGAGAACTTTGCTAGGACTTTGGCAGAGCTGCAGAGGCACGCCTGATACGGACTTCCCTGACCCGGTCGTCAGCGGAGGAGTGGGACACGACACACTGGTGTTCCCCAGACCACAGTTAAAGGAACACTGCCCTAATTGACACTGTACTGCAACTCCCATCATCTTTAGACAGTGGACTGAATGACCTGTAGAGCAGTACAGGGTTAAAAACCCAAGGTTGGTGGCAGTATGTATGAACTTGGAGGATGAGATTATTCTGAAGAGCAACCCCAAATTCCATTTTGTGTGAAAGAAATGCATACCTTTTCCCAGTAAATAGATTCCTTTGTTTGGGCTTTGTGGTTTGTATAGAGGTGAACTGAGGTAATCCATTCTCCTTGCAACTCTGAATCGATGTGTACTGCGAACTCTTGCCTATTTCCTTTTGGAAGGGTAGAGGGGGAAAACTTTCATTCAAACAGCCCAGGATAAATTCAAGACATTAAACAGATGTTAAAGTAATAAAGATCAGACTGCATAAAGAAGAATTGCCCAATAGAATTGCTATGATAATACAGAAATATCAGCAACCTTTTAAACAACAATATTTATAGCAGGATTACCAAGCCAAAAACACATTTAGAGTTTGAAGACATTTACATCAATCATTCATACATTAAATGCTCCTTAATCTCAACATTCCCAGATCGAAGTGAAAACAGACATAAGCTTTTTAGAATCACATTTTCATTATGGGAATTATTTTTATGCATGCTTCTCTAAAAAGAGTTTTCAGTAAAAGAGATACTACATGACCTCTGAATAGTACATGTTTAAGCTAGGATGATTATAACATTCTAGTTGGTCATATCAGAGAACCATCATAATAAAGATATGCTCAACCAATAAAAATATGATTAAATTGATAATTAGTTGCATTCATGTTAATTTGTCTTTGAAGTATTACTAGAAGTTAGGGTTTGACATATTAGCATAAAATCATAGTTAACCTTATTTAGAAAACAAAATCAAATTTAGAAAGCAAACAAAATACCTAATAGATACAAACATAAAATCTTTAGACTAGTTTTCTGCTCATTGCTAGATCGACTTTAAGCTCCTCCTTACTGCTAGACTTCCCCGTAGACTGTCACTAACTCCATACTGCATCCCAATATATCTCTCATCTATGATCCTCACTTCTTCCTCAGTACTTAGCCTTTTAAAGGTCTCCTGCTTTATTAAACGACTTGGATATTCAAGCTTTCGTTTCTATGATATATTGTACTAGAACAGGAGTCCCCAACCCTTGGACTGCGGCCTGGCACCAAATCATGGTCCGCCAAGAGTCAGGCCACACAAGTGAATGAAGCAAACATGCTGGATCCAAGGCAGCATGTGAAACCATACCCTTCCCAGTCTGTGGAAAAATCACTGTCCACTTAATCAGGCTCTGGACTCTCCAAAAATCCTTGTTCTTCATCTCCTCCCAAGCTTTAAACCCACACACTGGACATATCTTAGAATTCTTCTGTCTCATCCTACATTCATTCTCAAGATTCCCATTAGAATTTTTTATAATTTATTTATTTATTTATAATTTAATTTTTATACCGCCCTTCTCCCGGAGGACTCAGGGCGGTTTACAGCCATATTAAAACCGACACAAAATACAAACACAAATTTAAAAGCAAAATTAAAAACCAAATTACAATAGGCCAAATCAAATTAAAACAGTCATAGACCGACATAAAACCCATTAAAATTTTCATTTAAAAATTTTTGCTTAGGCCAGTCCCGCACAGTGAAATAATAAGGTCTTAAGTTCGCGTTTGAAGGTCCGGAGGTCGGGGAGTTGGCGCAACCCCGGAGGCAGCTCATTCCAAAGGGCAGGTTCCGCCACAGAGAAGGCTCTCCCCCTGGGGGCTGCCAACCGGCATTGTTTGGTCGACCGCACCCTGAGAAGGCCCACTCTGTGGGAGTGCACAGGTCGATGGGAGGCTATCGGTGGCAGCAGGCGGTCTCGTAAATAGCTGATTTTTTTTTATGCAGAAGAGGTTTTTCTGGAACCTTGACACCGGTCCTAAGCCATGGAGCGCTTTAAAGGTGATAACCAGCACCTTGAATTGCACACGGAAGACTACCGGCAGCCAGTGCAGGCCACGCAGGAGAGGTGTTATATGGGAGCAACGTGGTGCTCCCTCTATCACCCGCGCAGCCGCATTCTGGACTAGCTGGAGCCTCCTGGTGCTCTTCAAGGGGAGCCCCATGTAGAGAGCATTGCAATAGTCCAGGCGGGAAGTGACGAGGGCATGAGTGACCATGCATAGGGAGTCCCGGTCTAGGAAGGGACGCAACTGGCGAATCAGGCAAACCTGATAAAATGTTCCCCTGGCGACGGCCATCAGATGTTCCTCTAAGGACAGCCAATCATCCAGGAGAACACCCAAGTTGCGCACCCTCCCCCTGGGGGCCAATTTTAGATTTGTAAGATATGAAGTTTGTTTTGGTTACAATGGAAAGCTTGTAGACATTGATGATTATCATGAACACATAACAAATACATCTATAGCCAACTAAACAATGCATTACCTTTTCTGAATCATGTGAGCTGGCTAGTGGCACTGATTCAACAGTTACATCAACTCCTGTTCCTGACGGTTCCGTTGGAAAATCTGAGCAGGAGTCCAAAGAAATTAATTATATAAAATACGTAAGAAATATAGTTATAGCTCATTAAATACTAAACATTCACTCATTAAATAGACTACATAAATAGACTGCTGCCGGAGCTGATAGTGCCGGCTAATTAAGCCATCGTTCGGACGGAGGCGAGGGGGGACAGAACACTATGTTCTGGCTGCCATACCATATTATGCACCCGAGGTTTTTTGAGCAAGCATCTCTTAACTCGCTCATTATGGCTTGTCATTATCTGTGAATTCATCCATTATATGTGAATCCATTATCTGTGAATTCATCCACTTATTCAAGAGACATAACAAGATTTAGCCCCAGGAACATTACTGTCATTCTCAAGATTTGAGATGGTGATGTTTTGTGTAGGAAATTAAGATCTGTACAAAAATCTGTAATTCACTTAAAATTGAAGAAACATAACCAAAGATGTCTCCTTGTCCCAAGAATGGAAACCTGTAGGACGCTAATGACTATTGCCACAATCAGCATGGCCAATTGTCAAGGATAAAAGGAGGAAGGATCCAGCAACAACTGGAAGGCCACAACTTCTCCCATCTCACCTAAATCGCTGACATACAAATAGAACTCGCTTAAAAAATTCCAGTCCACAAGCACTGAATTCTTACAAGCCCATTCTCATGCTACAAATCAATAGCAATTCACAGTAGCAAAGAATCTGACTTTGATAAAAGGTTGAAACAAAACACTTTAAAGGGCAATTCTTACAAGAAGTAGCATCTGGAAAAGACTGGATGCCATCTGAAAAAACAGGAGATTCACGTTCAGGAGGTTCTGCAAGCTATAAAAGAAAATGCAACACAAATGAAAAGACATATAGTAAAATGACCAAAACAAGTAAGCTGAAAGATGCACTGATCTATGCTTAAAGAGCATGGAGTCTAGAGCCCTGGTGGCGCAGTGGTTGGAATGCAGTATTGCAGGCTAACTTTGCCTACAGCCAGGAGTTCAATCCCGATTTCAAGATTGACTCAGTCTTCCATCCTTCTGCAGTTGGTAAAATGAGGACCCAGATTGCTGAGGGCAATATGCTGACTCTGTAAACCACTTAGAGAAGGCATTAAAAGCATTATGACCTGATATGTAAGTCTAAGTGCTATTGCTATTGCTGTTTTAAAATTTAAATTACAAAATAATCTACAAATAGAGCACATACAGTTCAGTTCTGCCATTTCTTATCTCAAAAGCTAAAATCAACAGCAAATTTTGACTGAAACACATATTCCAACAATAGAAAAACTGAACTAATTTCAGTCAAAAATTCATATGAGGTTCACTTACTCCTTTTCCCTACAACTTTCCCCACCCCACATCATGTCAACTTCATATATTTCAAAAATATACTCCCACTCCTTTTATCCAATAAGCTGTGTTAGATTTTCTCAATTACCGAACATGTTGGCATTCAAGTCTCATGGCCCTAGTTAGCTAGCATCATTAATACATTCCTGCCTAGCCTGTGTTTATTAGAACTGAATTCAACTCAGAGTCACTTGATAGTGAGATGGGTCGCATATACATTTAATAGATAAATAACATAAAAAATACAGTAATTTGGAAATATCTATCTATCTATCTATCTATCTATCTATCTATCTATCTATCTATCTATCTATCTATCTATCTATCTAATAAAATAAAAATACAATTCCAACAAATCTTGAGAGCACTGAATTGGGGAAGGCTGAGATATTTGACTTTTTTGCACACACTATTTTGTGTGTCCAAGACTTGATTACTAGATTCCCAGTCCAGATTTTCTGATGAATGGGAAAGACTAGGAAGGATTTTTTTTTCCTGTTACACACTTCTTAACCTCCCTTCTTTCTTGGATAACCTAGACAGCATTCAATCAAATCTGCCAAGCTTATGAAAACGTACAATGCCATTGAATAATGACAATTAAACAAAAACAAAGGAAATATCACACTTACAACAGTAGCTGGCCGTTCTTGAGGTTTAAGTGGTAATAAAGGTGGTGGGGAATCCCTGTCTCCAGTGACATTGTTCCTTTCAGCTAGATAAGAGACTCCACTGACAGAAGGTTGATAGGGGGGCTGCAAAGCAATTGCTGGACGGATTGGGTCCCCAAGCTTCTTAGCACTGGAACTCAACTGCTCTTCAGACAACTGAGCAGGTTTTGCTATAGCTTAAAGGTAAACAAGGCAGACAATACTGTGATTCAAAAGTGTAGAATTCAAATGCTTAAAATACATTATTGGGTGACATTTCCTTTGAAAAATGTTAAAAACAAGTATTACTAGTGGAAATTTAATCATCAAGGTATGCTGGCTGAGTTATTTTCTTCAAATATATTTTAGAATAGCTGTTAGATTTTCAATGTAGTAAATGAAATGTAAAAATATGCCACAGTAGCATTAAGTCACACTTCTCCCTTCTGTAAGGGGATACCTTTTTGGTATGCAACAAGAGCATCATGTGGTATGCTGTGCTTTTCAAAAGTGGACAGAATTTTTTTTTAATTTTTAGTTTCATTTTTAATTTGGTTTCAAATCTACTGCTTTTGAAGTATTCTTTTATTGGTTTGGTAATTTAAAAACTACTACGTTTTCCATCAATGGACTGAGCTTCAATATTAAGATTCTCTTAATATTGTCTGCTGGAGAAAAAAAAACCCACAGCATATTTTGGTTTTTAGGGAACAGACAGAGCCAACTGTCTGTCTGTGTAGGGGAAGTTTTCTTGTGTAGTTTCATCAGCAATCTGGGAAGGATTCCAGACTGCGTTTGGAAGTAGCAGCCTAGGAAAAATCAGGAAAACAGATAGGGAGACTGTGAGACAATGGTGGGAACAGAGATGATTAAGGATGTCACATTTTGTGTTCTTACTTACTAGATCATCCCAGTCTAAATCCACCTGATTAAGCCCATGGAAGGTCTTCTCAGATAACTATATTCCCCACGGAAATATAATCATCCCCAGGATAAGACCTTTGAACATCAACATCATTATCTTAGAAAGATGCTCACCTGGTCTTTCTGAAATAACAGTATTTTTTCCACTGGAGGGCAAACCAAATGATTCTCTAAATGTTGCACGTATTCCAGATCCTGCAGCCTTTTTTGGGACTTCTTTTCCTGGTGGTAACACTGAAAAACATTCATTAGCAGAATATGAATATTTAATTGAGTAATTTTGTGAATGTTAAGAAGTAGGTTCAGATATACAAGATAAAGTATCTTCTTTCTGGACATCCATAAAGGTTTTCCACAACTGTGATATCCCATTGGAGGGGGATTTTTATATATTTTGCCCAGGAAGTAAAGGATAGGTTGGGAAATAATCTGAACTTTATTTTCTAGAAACAGCAAGAGGTGGAGGGGAAAATCTACTCAAAACTTGGAACTGTATTATACTATATTTAAAAAAAACACCTCAATTTTTACAACCTTCTAGTCCCTATTTGGGGTAGAGTTAGGACGACTGGATGGAGCTGAGCGTTTACTGGCTGTGTGCCCTTCCTGATGCCTATGTGGAGTTCACAGCAGATATTTTTTCTTTGTGCCCTAGGAGAGAAACATCTGCTGCTACCTAGGATTGAACTCTCAACTTTCTGAGTGGGAGTTAAGCAT
This sequence comes from Ahaetulla prasina, assembly GCF_028640845.1. Classification (NCBI taxonomy): domain Eukaryota; kingdom Metazoa; phylum Chordata; class Lepidosauria; order Squamata; family Colubridae; genus Ahaetulla; species Ahaetulla prasina. The sequence goes on from NC_080540.1 coordinate 146,287,006, forward strand.
CTTTACTACTAGGCCACTCTAATATTATCCATTCTTAAAAGAAAATCGGTCTATTAAAATTCTCAAAAAACACTTATTTTGTACTGCACAGAGGATGATCCCTCAGTTTGGGGTCAAAACTGCATAGGTTGTATAGATAAGTGAACTGATCTATACTCACTGGGAAAGCTATTTTTTAATGAAGCATATAAGGTTTTTTTGCAGGGGAGATCACAACTGCCCACACTTGAAACTTTCAAAGTGTTCCTCGTACAATAACCATTTCATCAGTCGCATTTGGCTGTTCTTTTGTTGTTGTTGTTTCAGAGCCTGCTTACCTTCATTTCTCAGAGAAAACAAATAAGCTGTGTCACCAAGCTTGATCAGCTCACTTGTAGATTCTGAACCACCAGCCTCCGAAGATGGATCAAGAAGATCTGATGACTGAGAAGATCTAAACAGAACACAATAAAGTACAGTAATGTGCTTTTATGAATTGGCCACAAGGTGGTAGAATACATAAGAAGCATCAATCAACATCTTTAGTAGTTCAGAAATTAAGGGGGAAGGGATGTTGGTATTATGCTTTCACTTTAACAAAGCAGGTCAATAAAATATTACAAAATAGTAAAAATGTAAAGTAGAACCATGACCAAAATACAGTGAGAAAAAGGTTAACTACAACTTTCTAGCAGAGTATTTATTTTGTGCAGTGCAACGGGTGCCTTCTTTGCTATGCCAGGCTTCTTTCATGGGCTGGGCATGAATGTAGGTCCTGGGGAGATGCCAGAGAAACCTTGGCTGCACCAGTGTGAAAAGTAGCGACATGAAAAGCCCTGAATGGTATAGTCGTGGCATGTGATAGGGCGGTAGGCAGGGCTGTATGTGGGGGGCAGCTGGCAGGACAGGTAATTAGGCGGCCAATAGGACAAAGAAGGAGGGACGGAGATGGGCAGGTGGGGGGAGTTCAAGAGGTGGCAGTCCCTAACCTTACTGAGGCTCCGGGCTGGTAAGGGACCAAGCTATGAATAGCTTGGGCTGGTGGGTCCCCACCTAATGCTCAGATTCAGATAACAAGACCATCAGTTAACAATGACTGCCAGGATTGAAATAATTAAGCAATGTTGTCGTGTGACATCATGCTTTACGATGGCATTGCTTAGCGACAGTAATTCCAGTCCCTATTACCACTGTTAACCAAAGACTACCTATAATTTATTAAGCTACCATGAGTCTTTTCAATGCGTCAGCCAAGTATGTACAACAAGTAAATCTAATTGCAGATGCAGTGATAAGAAGGTAGCAAATGTTGCTCCAATAGTAATTTTTTCAAGCAACTTGGAAGTGAAAGAATATGTTTTTCTTGCAAGTAATGCTAATTCACACAGAATGTGTCAGGCACAGTTATGGCAACCTCTGTCCACATATAAAATATTTCAAAGGTGCAGCCAACTGGTGAAATATCTGAAAAGAGCCTGAACAGTTGCATTATAGTTGCAACAAAGTGACAACCCACTACTTGGTGGCGCAGTGATTAGAGTGCAGTACTGCAGGCTATTTCTGCTGCCTGCCAGCTGCCTGCAATTTGGCAGTTCAAATCCTACCAGGCTCAAAGTTGACTCAGCCTTCCATCCTTGCGAGGTGGGTAAAATGAAGACCCAAATTGTTGGGAGCAATATGTTGGTTCTGTAACCCGCTTAGAGAGGGCTGCAAAGCACGGTAAAGAGGTATACAGTAAAAGTCTAAGTGCTATTGCTACTAATGAGCCCTTTGTAAGCTAGTAAAGCAGCAAGCAACTATGAACCTGCCTTACCCTTCAGTTGAGGGTTGCTCTAGGGAGGGAACTGGGATGTCAGAGCCATCTTCTGGCGCCTTTGAATCAGTGTGCTGGACTTCTGTTTCTGCTATCTGCTTAAGACCACCTGTTTATAAACAACACTATTAAAAGCAATAGATTAAAAAAAATTGAAAAATAAATTAACACTCTTCCCTCCTATGCATACATCTGTCCTGGCACTTTTTAGAATCTATTGGCCAATGAAATAAATAACAAAAAAATACAGATAGTCCTCAACCATTCATTTAGTGACCATTCAAAGTTACAATGGCATTGAAAAAAACTTACAAGCGGTCCTCACAACAGTTGCAGCATCTCCATGTCACGTGATCAAAATCCGGGTGCTTGGCAACCAGTATGTATTTATGAGACTTGCAGCATTAACTTAGGCATATATCCAGTAGTTGTAGTCAAACCCTTTCTTACGGTTTGCTTCCAAACTGTAGTACTGCAATGTGGCTTCAATGGATTTGAAAATGCAAACCACATATCACTTTAAAATGACTACATCCAAATAGAAGCCATATGCTAAAGAAATAAATAAATCTTACTACTACTACTACAAAACTATTTTTGTTATCTTACTACCATAGTAGGCCAATCCACTGATTGCTACAGGAGAGTACAGGAAGTCCTTGACATACAACCATGACGGGGACGAGAATTTCCATTGTTAAGCAAGACGATTGTTCAAGTGAGTCATGTCCGATTTTACAACCATTTCTGCCACAGTTGTTATGAGAACCACTACAGCTGTTAAGTATCATGCAATCATTCAGTGAATTCATTCAGTGAATCTGGCTTCCCCCAGAAGGGCCTCTGGTGGCTCAACAGGCTAATGCAGCCTGTTATTAACAGCAACTGCTTGCAATATTGCAGGTTCAAGTCCCACCAGGCCCAAGGTTGACTCAGCCTTCCATCCTTTATAAGGTAGGTAAAATGAGGACCCAGATTGTTGGGGGGCAATAAGTTGACTTTGTATATAGTATACAAATGGATGAAGACTATTGCCTGACATAGTGTAAGCCGCCCTGAGTCTTCGGAGAAGGGCGGGATATAAATGCAAATAATAATAATAATAATAATAATAATAATAATAATAATAATAATAATAATAATAATAATAATAATAATAATAATAAAAAAAAAAAAATAATAATTGACTTCCCTTGTCCAAAGCCAACTGGGAAGGTTGCAAATGGGAATCGCATGACCCAGGGATGCTGCAACCATCGTAGATACAAGCTGGTGGCCAAGCACCCAAAGTCTGATCACGTGACTGTGGGGATGCTATGACAGTTGTGTGAGAACTTACTGTGAGTCACTTTTTCTAGCAGCAGCGTAACTTTGAATGGTCAATAAACAAATGGTTGTACCTTCCCCATACCATCAAAAGGCATGCCATCCCAATAGTAAGTCATGTCCTTCCAAAGTCAGTATTCTAGTGTTTCTTAAAGTTATCCATTCTTTGATCCACATTAAATTTCTGGCTTGGTAATATAATTCCCAATTTGGCAGACCAAAGCCACCTCTTGTCCTCGCATCTTGCAGTAATTTTAATTTTATCCTCGCTTTTTTACCCTGCCAAATATATTTCAGCATTATCTTGTTCAATTCTTCAAAATAACCTTTCCCCAATTTAATTGGGATAGTCTGGAACAAATATAAGATTCTAGGCAATATATTCATCTTAATTGTTGATATTCTTCCAATCAATGATAGTTGTAGATTCTCCCATTTTGCCAAATTTGACACAATCTGTTGTTTGAGTTTACTATAATTATTCTCTTTAAGTGTACCGCATCTTGCTGTTAGATATATTCCCAAATATTTAACCTTATTTGTGACTTGCAACCTTAAACAGTCAAAGAGCCACAAATGTCCTAACGGAAGCCCCCCTGTTCAATTCTGGAGCCGACCGGAAGTCCGGTTCCCCCACCATAGTCTCTTCCTAGCGCGGTGTCCTTCTTCCTCTGACAACCAGGTATCTGGTTCTCCCACCATAGAGTCTCCTCGCAGCGTGGTGTCCTTCTTCCTCTACCTGTCCTAATCAAAAGCCCTATCAATTGTGGAGCCGACTGGCGACAGGGAGCCGCAGCAGAGGGATGAAAGAGCCACATGTGGCTTCAGACAATCAATTAGTGAACCAGAAAATGCTTAACATTCAGTAATGATTTTTTAAAAAAAATTAAATTCATTTCTTGAAGTAGATATATAAATACTAATAAAAAAGACAATATTTCTCAAAAAGATAATTTATGGTTTAATAAGCTATTTCTCTCACCATCATGTTGAGAAGCAGTTTCACTGATTTCTTCCGTAAGATATTCAAGTAAGCCATCAAATATTTCCAAGAGATTCCTAATAGACTCCTTATCTCCTTTCACAATATTTTCCCCTTAATAAAAACACACAGTATTATCTTAGAAGAGAAGTAAAAGGTTGGGAGGATGCAACTGAACTGGGCTAAGAGCAAAATTCTCAAGTTCTGCTTAAAAGACCACTCCTGATAAGTGAACCTGCCAACTTAAAATAGGAACTGCACATGTATTAGATTTTATTCTGTTGGGAATGCTCATTCTAATGAAGAAAAACTTCCTTCAGCAACAGGAAACCATGCAACATCAGTTTCTTTCATTCCAGACAACTTTCTCTGCCTGGCCTTCCTTCAAGAAAGGCAATGCTGAAAGAAAAACTCATCATGTATTTCACTATACAATAGCTGCCTCGAATCTGCATTGTCCAAAAAACCCCCAGTAACCCAACATAAAAGTTGTAATACCAGCACAACTGAGGCACCAAGTTGAAGGGGGGGGGGAGACTAATTAAAACCAGAGAATATTATTTCTGTGACTTGTTGAATCAGATCAGTGAAAAATATTAGAATACCATCTAATGGGACACCATCTAATCCATGATATGTGTAAATTTACTATGAGTTTTAAAGGCTCATAACATATCCTTTTATTCTTCCCTCCACGCCCATGTGCTTTGCCACGAAAGGGATACAATAATTGCTTCTGACCTGTATTTTACAGTTTTGATGGGGATTGTTTTACTACTTTGCTAAAATCATCTCAAGGAAAACCAGTCAGTTAGAAACAAGACTTTCCTGTTAGGAAGATGGCTCCTACAGAGGCAAGTCAATCAGAAAAAGATTCAGCTGGTGGCTCTTTCCAGCAACCTGCAATACATATTCAGAGCCTAATGTTTTCAAAGTGCATCCTACAAAGTTTAAATCCCATTAGAAAAAGGGACAGTTTAGATGAGAAACTGATTCTTTGCCAATTTTAAGTCTAGGTAGTGAATTGTTTATTGTGTAAACAAAGATAGGCACTTATTATATAATGTGTACTATCAAGATCCCTTGGAAACATTTACTTATAATTAGTTGTAATTATAAGTTGTAATAGTTACGAATTTGCACTTTATCTGCCAGATAAAACATTATTAAGGCCTGGTGAAATATCTTGTATTAAGGATAAGTTTTTAATCAGCTAATTACTATACATTCTTTTTTTAGTACTAATGAAGCTCAAATGTAGTATAAAAGTGTCCTCCTGGCTGGTAATGCAAAAGATAGCACAGCTTTCAATATTGCTGAGACTGACCAAAGTTTGTTTGAGCAGAACACAACAAATAGTTGCCATATATTTTACTATTTTTACTATAGTTAAAGGTCTCTAGCATAATTGCGTTCTTGCTCATTTTGACTATAGTATTTATAAAAATAAGGCATACCTGAAAGTACCCTTGTAGTAATTTTTTGCCGTCAAAACCTATTTCAAATTTTCAGCAACGGATTTAAAATCTGTAAAGCAGATTAAAACTACTTCCGCCTACTTGAAAACAGCCTTTCCTGAAGCTTACTTTTGAGTAGACATTTCTAAGACTGCAAACTTTATTTTATTAGAACAATTTGTGAGCAAGCACTTTGGAGCAGTTTGCTCAGCAGTTGCCACAGTATCTTTAGAGCACCTTACTTATAAGCAAAAGAAAAATAAAATGTCATAAAAAGTATCTAAGAATCTCCATATTGCAAATTTGGATAAGGAAGCATCTAGCTTGAAATAAATTTCCATTGACCCAAAGTACGATCAAATGTAGATTATCTTAAAACAAATGCCTATTTTTAACCATCTTGTACCACAAAGGTATGGTACATTTTTGCAACTTTTTTAAATTTATACTCACCAGTTATATGTGACAAGCTGATCTGCAAGTAGTCCAGTGCCAAAGAATCTATCACCGCCTGTACATTATGAATATTGTCTTCTTGGCAAGTAGGAACAGCTATGAAATCTGTTAACAACTTTTAGACATTACTACTGGGCATTACAATATACTATAAAGTCAAATAAATGAACTGTATCTTAAATCTTTTGAGAGCAAGTAAGACCACCCATCCCAATATAAGACGGCTTGTAGAAATGCATATAATTCTGAAGTGAACAATTGTGAATTATTGCACAGAATGTAAAATAATACTACAACATGGTATTCTTAAGTCACTATCTGAACATTTTAAAAAGATCTAAAAATTATCTTCTCACCCCTCTGGGTGGTCATAGCCCAGAGTGCTCCCACCCTTACATTTACTCCCCCCCCACTCTCTCTCACACACACACATACACCTCTCACATATATGAGAGACAAAAAATAGCTTATCCACAAATTCAGAATTAAGGTTTGCTACCTTCGCTGAGGCTCTACTGTAGGAGATGACCAGACTGAGCCCAAGGGCAGGGTCAAGCACATCATCTGTCTGGGGTCTCTGAAACAGACCTAAGTCCAGCCCCCCTTGAAGTTTGTTGACTCTTATCAATTTGCTACTATCTACTATCCAAGGTTAGTAGATGAGGTTCTTGTGCATAGGATGCATGGAATAAACTCACAAGTGCTTTCTGAACTCTATCTTGGCTCCTGGTTTCTTGTGTCTGACATCTACTCCATTGAGGCTCTACTTTACAGTAGAGAGATTATTGTGATTTATAATTTACCAGCTCAGACATACTGATGACCCAAGAGTGACTCTGAAAATTCCAGATACAGAAGACAGGAAGGGGGAAAGTGTTTGGGAGAGCAACCAGGACAGGCAGACAAGATAAATATTAAAGCCTGAATTGAGACTCATCCTCTATTTAAGGGTTTTTATACTTCTGTTTTCCAAACTCAGAACACTTCTTTAAATGCAGATACAATGAGAAAAAGTAAGCTTAAAAAATTAAGTTATTAAAACCTCAACTACCGATTTATGCCCAAAATGTTTCAAATGTAAATATGGAACTGTTACCTTCCTGTAAGGATAATGCAAGATACATGCATTCTTACCAGGGACTTTTTCTCCTAATATTGATTCATAAAGATGAACAAAAACTTCAGCTCCACAGTCAGAGAGGCTATTAACTTGCAGATGTATGTTACATTTTGTCAGAAGATCATTGGCAACGTTGACCCAATCTGTTTTAAAATTACAAGAGAATGTGAAAAGTTATGGTTTTGGAAAAAAGCAAAGATGCATTAGCATAAGCAGGAATTTAGAAGACTTCTTTACCAAGTATCCCAATAAGTTTTTTTATACTTTTACTAGGATTGAAAATAGAACTCGGCTACTTGAATCCAAATGTTTAACCAAAATCTAGTAATTCCCACAAATGAAATTGTGATTGTAGGGTTCTGCGCATGCGCAAGATGGCAGCTTAGCCGGAGATCGGAGACGACGATGATTATGTGAGGAGGGGGATGGCGACGCCCAGGCGGCCTGCCGAGCAGTCTGCGCCCCCCGGTTAGGCATACCATCTCCTGAGCAGCCGTGAGAGGGGTCTTGGGACCTCCTTGGACTCACGGCTGCCGAGACTGAGACTGGGGAAGGGCGAGCTGCGAACGGCGGCCATTTTACCACTCGGCCGGGCGGGAGCCGAAGACGGAAACAACTGAGCGATGGAGGAAAGGACGCCGGTACCCAGGTGGCTGCCGAGCGGTTTTCGCCCCCCGGTCAGGTATATCATCTTTCGGGCAGCCGGGGGAGAGGTCTGTGGGCTTCTCTGGACTCCCGGCTGCCGGGAATGAGACCGGGGATGGGCGAGCTGCGGATGGCTGCCATTGGACTACGGACGAGGCCGCGGCTTGTATTTGGCTACTGGGAGGCCGCAGTTGAGTTTCTCTCCCCGTTTCTTAGACATCTGGCATTTTCGGATTATTTCGGGGCTTTCCAGCTCTTCTTGGTTTCCCTTGGTCGTCCTTTGGATTTGGTGGATGGGCTTGGGGCGAAGGGCTGTGAAGGATCCCCCCTGTGGCCCCTGCTGGAGGTGTCCTGGCCTAGTTTGGCCTGGTCTGGCCTAGCTGGGCCTGCTTCTTCCCGGACTAGGAAGTTACATTGCCACCTGTAACATGGTCATCTGCATTTGTCATCTTGCACTTTATATGGCCGGCTGGAGTTTTTGGGTTATGGCCATTTTTGGAACTTTCCGGGAAGATGATTGGAGACCGACTGGTGCATCGGGGCTTTATTCTGAAACATCTACTGTGGTAACATCTATCTTGGAAATATCTGTGACGCCACGGACGGGGGAGATGAGTACCATCTCTATTAGGTTATGGATTTCAGGACTGAGCTTTGCGCAGAGTAGTACTAACTTTTTTACCATCAGACTACATCTGCCTATTATACTATCTTGTGCCAGCTTTAAGCCAGCCACCATCTGAAGATATTCTGGAAGATGGGTATCCACTTGGACTTGGCATTACATCTTGCCACCCCAGACATTACATTATTACCTCTCATCGTCTTCTTTCTCCTGTTTATGCTCTTAATTTATTTATGCGATATTCTGCATTAGAACTCTTGCGCCTGTGAGGTGCCCCCGCCTCGCAGGAATGGCCCGCCGTATTATCAAGGGCCGGCCTCAATGACGGGTCTTGGGACCCACAGAGGTGGCATGTGAAAAAAAAGAGCCTTTGGGGTTTTTTAGATAGGGCTTTTTTAAGGGGTGGGAGGGTTAGGGCGGGTGTTGGGGGTAGCCCGTCGGGTGGGGAGCCAGTCCTCGCGCGTGCTTGTGACGGTCCTTTAATGGGTTCAGAGGTTAGGGGGGGAGATTGCGTTCCTGTTGGTGAGGGTGGTCTGATTTGCACGGTAAGTGGGAGGGGCAGATATGGCGGAAGGGGGGGATCATATCGTTCTGGGGGGGCGCGCGTTCGATGTCTGCAGGCGATCGCGCGCCCCGATCCCCCCGTCCTTTTCCCGTTCCCCGGATGGTCAAGACCCTCAGAGCCTGGGCCTTCGGCTCATGTTATGCAACGCACGGTCCGTAGTTAACAAGCCCCCCCTAATACACGACCTTATTCAGGGGGGCGCCGCGGACCTCATAGGCGTTACGGAAACCTGGCTGGGCACGGAAGGGGGCGTGCCCCTTGTTGAGATGTGCCCGCCGGGTTTCCGTGCATTCCATCAGCCGAGGGCTCAGGGTAGGGGTGGGGGGGTGGCGGTTGTGATTAGAGAGAGCCTAGAGCTGAGGGAGACCACTGTACCTCAGATTGCCGGGTGCGAATCCCTCTTTGTGAGATGGGGTCATAGGTGTCAGATGGGCTTGCTGATCACATACCTGGCTCCTTGCTGCGTGACAGCTGCCCTGCCCGAGCTCCTGGAGGTGCTGGCTGGGGTGGCAGTTGAGACCCCCAGACTTTTAGTCATGGGGGACTTTAACTTGCCATCTTCCGGCTCGTCATCGACGGCAGCTCGGGAGTTCACGGCTTCCATGACGGCCTTGGACCTGACCCAAGTAGTTGATGGCCCTACTCACATTGGGGGTGGCACTCTGGACTTGATTTTTGTCTCTGGTCAGTGGTTGAGAGATCTGGACTTGAAGGAAATAGTCATTGAACCTTTGTCATGGTCAGATCACTCTCTTCTTCGCCTGGACTTTCAGACCGCCATTCACCACCGCAGGGAGATGGAGCCGATACGTTGGTTCCGTCCCAGGCGCCTGATGGACTCGGAGGGGTTCCGGACGGAGCTTGGGCCATTTCCTGAGGGTCTGGCTCGCGGCTCGGCTGAGGAACTTGTTGCGGCCTGGGAACGGGCCGCGGCGGGGGCCTTAGACCGTGTCGTGCCTTTGCGGCCTCTGACCCGGCGCAGGTCCCAACCGGCTCCTTGGTTCTCCGAGGAGCTGAGAGGGATGAAGCGCCGGAGAAGACGCCTAGAGTGTTCCTGGAGGTCTAGCCGTTCGGAGGCTGATCGGACACTAATGAAGTCCTATACTAGGGCTTGCCTAGTGGCATTGAGGGAAGCGAGGCGTAGCTACGCCTCCTCCCTCATTGCATCGGCAGATAACCGCCCAGCCGCCCTGTTTCGGGTGACTCGCTCCCTCCTACACCAGGGGGAGCGGGATGACCCATTGCAGGGACGTGCTGAGGAGTTTAACGGTTATCTATACGATAAAATCGTTCAGCTTCAGGATGGCCTGGACCAAAATTGCGGTGACGCGGGTGAGACGGCTGAGGGTGGTCTTGGCGACATTTTATGGGATGAGTTTGACCCTGTGGCTCCCGAGGACATGGACAGGTTGTTGGGTAGGTTGAATGCCACCACGTGTTTACTGGACCCGTGCCCCTCCTGGTTGGTGCTGGCCACTCAGGAGGTGACACGAGGCTGGCTCCAGGCAATTACGAGCGCTTCCTTGGTGGAGGGAGTCTTCCCGACCGCCTTGAAAGAGGCGGTGGTGAGACCCCTCCTCAAGAAGCCTTCCCTGGACCCGGCTGTTTTAGGTAATTATTGTCTGGTCTCCAACCTTCGCTTTGCGGCGAAGGTTGTAGAGAGTATGGTGGCATATCAGTTTCCCTTACACCTGGATGAAACTGTCTATCTAGACCCGTTCCAGTCTGGCTTCCGGCCCGGTTACAGCACTGAGACGGCTTTGGTCGCGTTGGTGGATGATCTCTGGAGGGCCAGGGATAGGGGTTGTTCCTCTGCCCTGGTCCTATTAGACCTCTCAGCGGCTTTCGATACCATCGACCATGGTATCCTGCTGCGCCGGTTGGGGGGATTGGGAGTGGGAGGCACCATTTATCGGTGGTTCTCCTCCTATCTCCCCGATCGGTCGCAGACGGTGTTGACAGGGGGGCAGAGGTCGGCTCTGAGGCACCTCACTTGTGGGGTGCCGCAGGGGTCGATCCTCTCGCCCCTTTTGTTCAACATCTATATGAAGCCGCTGGGTGAGATCATCAGTGGCTTCGGTGTGAGGTACCAGCTGTACGCTGATGACACCCAGCTGTACTTTTCCACACCGGGCCACCCCAATGAAGCTATCGAAGTGTTGTCCCGGTGCCTGGAGGCCGTACGGGTCTGGATGGGGAGAAACAGGCTCAAGCTCAATCCCTCCAAGACAGAGTGGCTGTGGATGCCGGCATTCCGGTACAGTCAGCTGAGTTCTCGGCTGACTGTTGGGGGCGAGTCATTGGCCCCGATGGAAAGGGTGCGCAACTTGGGCGTCCTCCTGGATGAACGGCTGTCTCTAGAAGATCATTTGATGGCCGTCTCCAGGAGAGCTTTTTACCAGGTCCGCCTGGTGCGCCAGTTGCGCCCCTTTCTAGACTGGGATGCCCTATGCACGGTCACTCACGCCCTCGTGACGTCTCGCCTGGATTACTGCAATGCTCTCTACATGGGGCTCCCCTTGAAGGGCATCCGGAGGCTGCAGTTACTTCAGAATGCGGCTGCGCGGGTTATAGAGGGAGCCCCTCGTGGCTCCCGTATGACACCAATCCTGCGCAGACTGCACTGGCTACCTGTGGCCTTCCGGGTGCGCTTCAAGGTTCTGGTAACCACCTTCAAAGCGCTCCATGGCATAGGGCCGGGCTATTTACGGGACCGCCTACTGCTACCGAATACCTCTCACCGACCCGTGCGCTCTCACAGAGAGGGACTCCTCAGGGTGCCGTCAGCTAGGCAGTGTCGTCTGGCGACACCCAGGGAAAGGGCCTTCTGTGGGGCTCCCACCCTCTGGAACGAACTCCCCAGGACTCACAACTTCCGGACCTCCGAACCTTCCGTCGCGAGCTCAAGACACATTTATTCATCTGTGCAGGACTGGCTTAGATTTTAAATTTATAGGGGTTTTAAATTGGTTTTAATATGTATATTTATATTTTTAATAATTTGGCATTAGAATAAGTTTTTTAATGATTATCTTAATTTGTATATAAATGTTTTATGTGCCTGTGAACCGCCCTGAGTCCTTCGGGAGATAGGGCGGTATACAAATATGAATAATAAATAAATAAATAAATAAATAAATAAATAAATAAATAAATAAATAAAATAATTTTTAGTTTAGTAAAATTGAATTTCTTCTCCTGCCAAATTCTATCAACTTTTTTATTTACATCCTGGAGATTACTAGCAAAACGGGAGTAACCGGAGAACTAAGTATTGTGTTTGATACTTATTGGAAATAATTGATTTTTTTCACCATTTTACCCAAATTTCTTTGAATTTGAACAGGAAAAATACAATTTAATTCCTCCATCTATTTTATAAAAAACCCCAGAGTTGTCCAGAAGTTATTGAACTACATCTCAGAATGCTTCACCTCATGACTTTTATTGTTTTACCAATGTATAAAATACAAAGAAAAATAAAAACTGGCATCAGGGGTAGGTTCTAATTTTTTTTACTACCGGTTCTGTGGGCATGGCTTATTTTGTGGGCATGCCGATGGTCATGTGACAGTGGGTGTGGCTTGATCGTCATATGACTGAGTAGGCGTGGCTAACTCAATGTCTCTTATGTCAAGGGGTACCTCGCCTGGCCCCTCCCCTCCCAGCCATTCCTTGTCACACCCAGGCTCAATGTATCTATAGTTCTGCAAAAATGTTGTTCACCTTTTTTCAACTTTATTAGCTACATACTATAGATCAGGGGTCCCCAAACTTGGCCACTTTAAGACTTATGGACTTCAACTCCCAGAATTCTTCAGCCAGCTTTGCTGTCTTAAAGTGGCCAAGGTTAGAGACCTCTGCTATAGATGCACTTTCATGGACCACTGAAAGGAGGAAATGGCTCACATGCTTTGCCCAAGAGTGTGATAGGCAACAGGCTTTTAAGGGGCTGCTAGAAATAAGGCGGGGGGGGGAAAGTATTTTCCAAAGCACCAGAAGGCAAAACAAGAAGCAATGGATGAGAACTCAACAAAGAGAGAAGCAACCTAAAACTAAGGACAAACTTCCTGACAGTGTGAACCTATATAGGTTTCAGTCATAATTTCACATATAAAATAGCCATTCATGTAATACAACCTGCATATTGTTCAAAACAATCATTAGTATCATGGCTGATGCTTGACAGCAAGCCTAAAATCCCCATTCTCTCCCCACTCCAGGGGAAGGTTACTTTAAAATCCCCATTTCCTCCCCACCCCACTAATCTGTTCTGGGAAGGAATCAAACTCCCCCCTCTTCATTTCCCAAATAAAATATCCCAGATAAGCTGCTAGCAAGGAACCTGCCTGGAATTCCACATTCCTGCCAGCTGCATAAAGCAGTGGTTCTCAACCTTTATAGTGCTGTGACCCCTTTAATACAATTCCCCACGATGTGGCGACCCCAACCGTAAAATACACCTCAGCAGCTGCAGAAGGGGGAAAAAAGCGGCAAACTGTTTTTTTGAATTTATCGCGCCTGAAGCCGGATTGGCTAGCGATCTGAACTGTTTGCGATTGCCTTGAGGACGGAGGCATTAAAGCGGAGACTCCTCTCCTATTAAGTTTATCGCGCCTGAAGCCAGATTAGGCTAGCGATTGGCAGTGATTGCAGCTGGCTTGAGAGGGAGACATCAGAGCAAAGATTTCTCTCTTTTTTAATTCATCGTGCCTGAAGCCGAATTCGGCTAGCGATTTGAAGAGCCTGCAGCTGGCTTGTAGAGTCAACTATTGGAGCATGATTCTTCGACTCGCAAGTATACTTCCCATATTTCCGATGGTCTTAGGCGACCCCGGGCAAATCGTCATTCGACCCCCCCCAACAGGGTCGCGACCCACAGGTTGAGAACCACTGGCATAAAGGAAACTTCGTAAGCAGAGATCATAGAAAGTGGAAGCCGGAAGTTTGGCTCCATTTACAAGCAGGTAGAAAACTCATTCAGGACAGGATACTTCACAATGGAAATCGCCCAAACCTTTTTAGAAACACAAAGCCCATGTTGCATAAACCCCAAAATTTCAAAAACATTGAACCATATAAGAATTCCTCCTCTTATCCAATTTGTTGTTCAGCTGACCGAGAAAGGAGCTTCTAGCCGCTCTGTCAATTTAAACGACAGCATTTCCCATCCCCCTTCTTCTTTGCCAAGCGATATCCTGGCTTAGAAGAGAGCCGATCAGTTGGGAGGCTTCTTGGCTTCTCAATTTAAAGGGACGATGTCTTGGGTTTTTTTTTCTCTTTGACAAGTGAGTCTTGATTTTTTCCTTCTAGCCGATCAGCTGGGAGTTGGGAGGCAGCAATAGATTGGGGACGGGGCCAGGCAGAATTTTTACTACCGGTTCTCCGAACTACTCAAAATGTTTACTACTGGTTCTTGCGAACTGGGGAGAACTGGTAGCAACCCACTACTGACTGGCATGTCCTAAAGTTGGCCATCTTTTCACCAGAAGTCCCATCTCACAGTGGAATAGTGCCAGAGGAAGAAGAGGCAAACTATAAGTATTACAAACATGCTTTTTCAAAGCCAGTTCTTCTCCAAAATGCAATCCCAATCTGATTTGCCAGACTCTTAGCAACCACATAGCCCTTAATCTGGTCCTTAAATCTACTCAAAAATAATTCCAATAAAAATCAACAAGATCTATTTCAAACATAAGGGTATTCACTGGGTAGGATATTCTAAAGCCAGAGCATAATGGCAATCATGTCATTGTACGGAAGGAGGAGTAAGGTGTAAGAACAGATGGTCCTCCAGCTGTTTTTTCTTACAACAGCCTATAACTCACCAAGCCACCTCTAGCCAATTACATTGTGTGTAGCTTTTAACCTGGCTCAAAGATGTATTATTCTGCATATTATGCAAATATAACTATTATAGTTAGTGGGTAAGTCAATCATAGGAGCACAATCAGTGTCAATTTTGGATAAACAACTTATATATACAACTTACCAAAACATTTTAAAATAGGGAAATCTATTTTAGAACATTAACAATTCTTCCTGCTTTATGCAACAGGAGACTTGTGTAATTACCACACTTCACTTCAGTCAACAGTATATAACCCGTTTCACCACAACCTACTACAGGTTTTGCTTCCTCTCCTCCGTTTTTAAAGTTACTGTCCTGGCAGGCTAACTTATAGCATGCCAGAGTGTCTTACTATCTTTCTCCCAGGACTCCCCGAGAAAAGAAAATGGCCACTAAAACATAAATAGCATAAATATGTTCTTAAACGACACTGTTCTTTAAGCAAGCAACTTTGCTCAAGTCTTGATGCTGATTCACACGTGCGCGGATCTTACGACACGTGTGGATTTTTCTCATCTGGAGC
The DNA here is from genome assembly GCF_028640845.1 of Ahaetulla prasina. Classification (NCBI taxonomy): domain Eukaryota; kingdom Metazoa; phylum Chordata; class Lepidosauria; order Squamata; family Colubridae; genus Ahaetulla; species Ahaetulla prasina. The sequence goes on from NC_080540.1 coordinate 146,302,348, forward strand.
TGTAACAGACTACAACTGAATAGAACTGAGGAATTGAATTTTTTCTTTTAAGAAAGGCTGTTTTGTGCAAGGAGGATGGCAACAGGAAAGCGTTAAGAAGCATCAAGCCTCTCCTTTTTGGGAAGACTGAATCCCACCCACCTCTTTCCGCAGCAGAAGCCATTCCGCAACCCTTCACGCAAAAAACCGCACCCAGCAGCCAAAACGCAGGACGCCAAAGCTTCGGCGATTTAAATCCTGCACCTCTCTCCGGAGTTCTGCATGATGATTGGTCAGCCAGAAACGGAAAAGGCGGGACTTCCTTTTGGCTTTACTCCCTTTCCCCCCTCCCCTCGCCTAGTTCCGGATGGGTTGATGCTGTTCAGTTACGCTTATTGTTTATTTTCCGCCAAGGCCTGTTTCTACGGCAACGAAGGGAGAGGGCGTATTATTACCTTTGTTTTTTTTAAAAAACCAAGTTCCCAGAGGGAGAAGAAAAAAAAGAGGCCGCGCGCGCAACGTAAAGCCTCGAGCGGGAACAGGGCGCCGCTGCTCGCATTCTGTTAGGCTGTTTGTCGCGAGCGTTATTACGCCTGGCTTCCTCCTCTCGCAACAACCTTGTGAGCTGCCGAGATGCCTGCCCAGGGTCATTCGGAGAGTTGTGGGAATCTTTTATTTATTTATTTATTTTATTTGTTTATTTCGTCAAATACACATTATATAATATATATATATATAAGCATAAATTGAAAACATGAATACAACTAAAGGGAACATAAAGACAGGAACGGTAGGCACGCTGATGCTCTTATGCACGCCCCTCTCTGTATGGTTGACTGGCATCTAGCTTCTCCTGCAAGGATTTGAAACAAGAGTTGGCATCCAGGGGCAAAAATGCAAAGCGCCACACACGCATTTGCATTCTTAACCAGCTGTCTGCAAAGAGTATCAAGTCCTTCCATTCCCCACCATCAGTCAGAGCTGAAGGAGCTTCTTGGATGAGAAGCGAAACGTCAAAGAAAAACCAGAAAGTCTAGTCACCTCTTTTTTTTAAAAAAACAACACCTTTGGGATAACCATGACCTGGATCAGGGGTCTCCAACCTTGGCAACTTTAAGCCTGGTGGACTTCAACTCCCAGAATGGAAGTCCACCAGGCTTACAGTTGCCAAGGTTGACCTGGATGACTGAGTATTTCCATCGACACACAAACTCTTTCTCAGCCTAAGGTCTGCTCAATTCTGTGGCGAAAGCAACTGCGGAAGCTCCTCTTTCCACCAATTAACCTCCATGCCCCTAATAAAGGAAAATATTTGTAGTTCAGGGTCGAAAGGGGTCCTTGGTGCTCTCTGAACTTGCTTGTATTCTTGCAGACGTTTCATTATCCAAACTATCCAAACATCATGTTATCTAGTCTGTCATGTGCACCTCTATAACTGTCTGGTTCGGTTCTGCAACCCAACAAGAAAAACACAGACTTCAGAGGATAATTAGAACTGCAGAAAAAACAATTGCTACCAACCTGCCTTCCATTGAGGACTTGTATACTGCACGAATCAAGAAGAGGGCCGTGAAAATATTTACAGATCCCTCACATCCAGGACATAAACTGTTTCAACCCCTACCCTCAAAACGACGCTATAGAGCACTGCACACCAGAACAACTAGACACAAGAACAGTTTTTTCCCGAAGGCCATCACTCTGCTAAACAAATAATTCCCTCAACACTGTCAGACTATTTACTGAATCTGCACTACTATTAATTGTTTCATAGTTCCCATCACCAATCTCTTTCCACTTATGACTGTATGACTATAACTTGTTGGCAATCCTTATGATTTATATTGATATATTGACCAGCAATTGTGTTGTAAATGTCGTACCTTGATGAACGTATCTTTTCTTTTATGTACACTGAGCATATGCACCAAGACAAATTCCTTGTGTGTCCAATCACACTTGGCCAATAAATTGTATTCTATTTTAAAGTTTGGGTAATGAAATGTCTGCAAGAAAACAAGCAAACTCACAGAGCACCGAGGACCCCATCGTGCCCCTGTTTGGATGTCGACAAGAACAGGAGGCCTGAGGAAGGCACCCATCCATCAACACAAAGTCAGAAATCTGCAAGTTTCAATCTGAGTTGGGAGAATGTTGGAGGTGGGCTGTTTGAACTTTCAGTTTATTCCTGGAGGAGGAGGAATGGTCTTGCTTGAGAAGTTGCAGTGCCACAATATTAATTTGGAGCAGGAAGCAGAAGGGGGTGATTTGATTCTTATTCGCCTGATATCTCAATAAGACAGCTGGAGCAAGTGAGCTGGCATACCTGAAGAATCTAAAGTGTAATATTAACTAAACAGAAAAACATCCAACCTCTATACCAATCGATCACCACCCACACCTGATCCCTCACATCACAAGATCTACTTACCACATAAAGCCTTTATAAACAGAAGAACACCAACACTGACTCTAAATTGTGCTGAAGATGTTACCTAGCCTGGTAACGAAACATTCAGAAACCAACCCACAAGGTCGGAGAATGAACCTCCACTCTCACCAATCAATCTAAATAGAGCTGGAAGGGACCTTGAAGGTCATCTTCAACCTTCAACCCCTGCTCAAGCAGGAGATGCTATACCATTTCAGGTGGTTGTCCAGTCTTTTCTTAAAAACCTCCAGTGAGGAAGTACCTACAACTTCTGAAGGCAAACAGTTCCACTGGTAAATTAACAATTGTTAGCCATAGCCATAAATGGTAAATAAATGTACCATTTATTGCTACAATTGGGGACTGCATGCCAAAAAAATCGGGGTGTGTTTGTGCGCACACAAAATGCAAACAGGTTCTGTTTTGAATGCTGGAAATGATGACAAACTGTAAAAAAAACCCCTTTGGAATAAAACAAATTCTGGAGTGATCTTGGAGTGATTTTATGGGATAAGTTGGGCAAAGCTGGTGTAGACGTTGCCCTACTCCCTCCCCAGCGCCTGCCCTCATCTGCCCTATGCTAGGTTGCTACTGAGGTCCCATTTCATTCCAATCTTACGGATGCTTTCCCTCCCTCTCTTAAGCCTTTGCTAGCCAGGCAATTGCCCATGCAGCTGGTTTTTGTTTGCATGGTCTCAGAAGCAAAGAATAGGATTTCCATGCAGCATATCCAACCAACCTGTCCTCTTCCAAGTGTACGCTTTTCCCTCTGTTTGGTGCCCCAGTCCTGTTACTGATTTTCTTGTTTTATTCCTGATACTTACTCCATTCATCCACTTCTGGATGGAATAGCTGTATTCAAACCCGGAACGAAACAAACTTGTTTCGTTTCATCTGTAGGCAGTTCACTGGAAACACTTTTCCTTTCAGATATAGACTATCCAAAAACCAGCTCTTCCGTGTGTGAAGTGGTTGGTACATGGAATGTTTTGCAAAACCCTAAGATAAACAATAGTTCAGTATAATAAAAATAATTTCCTTCATACAAGAGGATACAATGCATGCTAACTCCATACAAAAATGAAACAAAATCTGAAGTGTTAACATCCTGCATTTGGGTCTGTTAGAATCATCAACTTTCAGGTGCCTTGAAACAGTCCAGGATGTAGCATTACTAAAATTTGTTTGGCCCAAAGCTTACGGTATGTTCAGTTATGCAACATGTTGATATTCGTGAAAATACAATAAGTAGAAATGAATAATACTGTAGTGTCTGAACACTTCAAAACATCTGAGATACACCAAACCATGCACACAATCTAGAAAAGTGACAGATGTGGTGAGATTATATCTTGTTGAGCCAAGGTTTTTTTAAAGTAGTACAGCACAGTAACCACAGCACAAGAAAGTTATGGTTTTAACTGAAAGTACAGCTTGAAAAAATAGTGGGGTGAGCTCCTGTTACTTGTCCCCAGCTTCTGCCAACCTAGCAGTCCAAAAGCACGTAAAAAATGCAAGTAGAAAAATAGAAACCACTTTGATGGGAAGGTAACAGCACTCTGTGCACCTTTGGCATTGAGTCATGCCGGCCACATGACCACGGAGACATCTTCAGACGGCACTGGCTCTTCGAGTTAAAAATGGAGATGAGCACCGCCCCTAGAGCCGGAAATGTCTAGCACGCATGTGTGGGGGAACCTTTACCTTTACCTTACAGACACCTTTGGGCTATCCCCAAATCATCCAGTTGTCTTGACAATCAACCTGGATATGATGCATTTCATCTAGCAATTTTTTCTGTACAGGAAATCCTTGACCATTCAAAGTTACAACACACTGAAAAAGGTGAGTTATAACTGCTTTTCACACTTACAACTGTTGCAGCATCCCTGTAGTTACGAATAAAAATTCAAACACTTGGCAACTGAATCAGGAAGGTTGCAGTGTCCCAGAGTCATGTGACAACCGTGTCACTAATTTAACAATTGGAATGATTCAGTTAACAATTGTGGTAAGAAAAGTCATAATATGGGGCAAAATTCACTTAACTGTTTCACTTAGCGACAGACATTTTGGGCTCAGTTGTGGTCGTAAGTTGAGGACTACCTATGTTTTGCTTCTTGCAGGTATTGAAAGTCCCATTGGAATCACTGTCAAATGCATGAAAGTCCTATGGGTATTGCTAATTGCTGCTTTTTGTGGTTAATACTTGCTACCATTTGGTTTGTTCAGACTGACTGTTGTTTTCAATCTCTTTTTCCTGCAAAAAGTTAACAATCTTATGTTAACCCACCTTATTTCTGATTGTCTTTTTCCTGATTTGTCACATGGGAGCAGAACAGTATGTGCTAGGATAGTTTTAACTACATTGGTGTGATGTAATTTAGCACTAAAACTCCCTGAAACTGTAATAATGAATATTCTGTCACTGTGATGCAACTGTAATTCATTGCTTAAGGGGAGCTATATGCTATTTTCTAATTCTTTTAGATTTATTTAACATCTATTGTGCTGTTCCAGATTTAGAATACTATGTCTGCTTGTTCTATGTTAGGCTCAATCATCAATAAAAATATTACTATTTTTTTCTTTCTTAGTTGTATTATGTTTTTCTAAACAATATATTTGAGAAAGTAAGCTTTTTTCTTGTATGAACATATTGCTATTCTTGTATTATTATTTTATTGCTGATGTTAGCAACTAAAATAGGTTAAGCAGAATATATAGCATATTATTAATGATCTGACTCTTTAACCATGCACTATTATAACAATAATTAAATTCCTTTGTATTAAATATACATATTGGCCTGTTGGACTGGGCATTCAGAAGGGCTGCAGTATTAATTTTAGTATGGGGCAGAAAGCTTTTATTTTTTAATAAATTTTCATGGCAGTCACATATTCACCATACTCTAGCTTTCCAGACTAAAATACAGTGAAAGGAAAAGCAATCTCTCGACATTCTACCTATCATATTGCTGAATTACTGAACTCCATCCACCTATTTTTTTGCTTAACAAAAAAACCTACAGCAACCTTGTAGAACAGACTGGGTTGGAATAGTGGGACTGAAAGTCCAGTGAGTTTTCATAATTGAGAATAGAATGGAATTTGTATCTCCCATTCCTAATTCACACTCTGAACTATTCAACCTGTCTCCCTTAATAAAGACATACTGGAAGAACTGTGGTTAGCAACTTCTCAGCCAATCTGAATATTTCATTACATTAAAGGTAGCAGCTGCATTTATTATAGATCCAGATACTTCTTTCTTTGCAAAAACTTTTCTCATAAGACACATGAGGTTTTGTCAGCAGATGCCAATTGTATGGCTTTCCTGTAGTTTCATGTTTTGCCAAATGGATATTTATGTGGTGGAATGAAAACCAGGCACATTTTTCCTGCCCAAAACAGAGATTAGACATGAAAGTTTTGCTGATTTCTAGGGAGGTGGCTATGCTTCCTGAATTCTGTTACATTCATAAACATGTCTTACAAATACCATAATACTAAGGTCCTGGCATGAATCTGATTCCACAATAAAGCACAATGACCTTATGGAGACTTCAAAGTTATATGTTAAAACAAAACAGGTGATAGAAACAACCATGTGGGAATCCAAGGGAGAATGAGGTCATTCAGTTATATAAGAACGCTAGGTCCATTAAATAAGCATGCAAGCAGAACTGAACATTAGATAAACATGAAAGCAGAACCTGAAATCCAGGATGGGGTGGGGATTCCTTGCTGCTCTCTGAGCTTGCTTGTTTTCTTGCAGACATTTCATTACCCAAACTAGCAACATTATCAGTGTTAGTAAGGATTGTGGTTTGCTGTAAGTTTATATTTTGATAGCTTGCCCTGTCAGTGGTGCTGGAAGCAGTCTTAGAGATTCTTTGGTTGGACTGTTTACTGTTAGCTCTTTGGAAGTTTCTTGATTGGGATATTGTTTACTTGATTCTTGGTTTAATGTTAACCTTGGAATTAATCTATGTTGATCTGGGTGCTGATTGCTGGTGGAGAAATGGATGAGTCTTTCTTTTCTTGTTCCCTTTTTGGCTGGTTGATTGTCTCTTTTGCATAGTCTATAGATGTTGTTAATGTCTATGTGTCTATTGATGGCTAATTTGTCAAGTGTCAGGTTTCTAGAAATTCCCTGGCATTTTTGGACTTGGCCTGGTCTAGGATTGTCACTTTTTCCCAATTGAAACTATGGTTAAATCTGTCTATGTTGTAAAATTAAATAATTTTCATCTTCTTACTGCGGGTGTTCATGGATGTGTTCTGCCAGCCTTCTACCTGTTTGTCCCACATTACAAGTCTTACGCTGAATGTTGTAGATGACTCATTTTTTCTTAGAATAGAATTTAGTTTTTTTTAAAAATTGGCCAAGTGTGATTGGACACACAAGGAATTTGTCTTGGTGCATATGGACATAAAAGAAATGTTCATCAAGAATCGTAAGGTACAACACTTAATGATAGTCATAAGGTACAAATAAGCAATCAGGAAACAATTTCTTCTGGCTAGGGTTGCTAGTCTTGGTTTCTGAGATATACTTGATGTATGGCTGTGTGACTCTTTTTAGAGTTTGTGTTGGTACTGTACTGGGTTGAGTGGTCAGGGACTTTTTGATAAAAGTTGCGCGGAAATCCAAGATGTTCAGAGGCTCGAGTCGTACAAGAGACTCACACTTTTGCTTATATTACTTTAAAAACAGGCAAATTCCTCGAGATAAACGAAACACGTTAGGGTCTGATTAAGCGTGGCCAACTAAAGTTCCGAAATGGTGGGCACGAAGCGGAAAAACAGGCAAATGGAGGAAGGGCAAAGCCTTTTAAGCAAGCCCGAAATTACAGAGCTGGAATGACGACATCTTGGGCTGGGCTTTTCCATTTGTTGGAGATGAAAAAAGGGAAGCGCCCTCGCCAGCAGACCAGCACCTTCCACCTCACAGAAGGGCACTTGCTGATCTCATAGGCTACAGCGCACGCGCCAGTCGCCTCTAAGTCCCGCCTCCAAGGAAAAGCGGAGAGAGCCCTTCAGCCGTTCGAGCAAGAAGGTAGAGCACAGAAGTGGGCGGGATCTTCAGTGACGTCAGGAGCCGGCTTCCCGACATTCGTGGCGGTGCCGGGTATATAACCGGCATCCGGCTGTTCGGCCACTCCCCATTCAGTCGCCCTCGTCATCGGCTTCAATTTCGGTTGCGGACTTCTCGACCCCCGCTGTTAAAGGCCGCGTTCGTCGCCGTCGTCGTCGTCAACATGCCTGGGTATTCCAGTGAGAGGGACCGCGGGTGAGCCGTGGGGGCTCGGTTGAGTCGGCTCGGCCCCAGCCGAGGCTCAGCCATTTCTTGTGCCGGGTGGCAAGCTGGGGCGTTAAAATGGCGGCGGAGGTTTCAACGCGCCGTTTTCCCCAGCGCCGCCGATGGGCGCGCGCGCGACGGGAAAGGGGGAGGTGTGGGGAAAGCAAACGGCGCCCGAGGCCTCTTTGGAAGGGAGAGCCGAGCGCTTCGAGAAATTCTTGGAAGCCACGGCCGGATGCCGAGGCCTCGGAAACTCGGAGGGGAAGGGGGCGAGGGTAGAATTTTTTGGGGGGGGGTTTGGATGGACGGCGTTGGCGGGAAAAAAGGGACGAGAAGGAAGCGGTGCGATTAAAAGCACCGTCTTGGCCGCATTTTCGTCGAAAGCGGCTTCCTTATGTCTAAAAAAAAATGTCCCCGGCTCCTGTGTTAATGGTTAGCCCCGCCATGCGGTGGCTGAGAGGAAAATCAAAATGCCGGCGGCGGCCGCTTCTGCTGCTGTCGTCTTTGTTCTTCCTCTCCGCCTGCTTCTCCCTTATCCCCGCCCCGGCGTTAAAATGGACGCGCCGACGGAAAATGTGGCGTAGACGGAAAAAAAAAGACAAAAGAGAGGAGAAGCCCTCCTGGATGGAGCCCACTCGACCCGAATCCCTTTTTGTGTGGGAGGGCGCAGAGCCGGTCGGCCGCCCCCTTCATCCCCCGCCATCGCCTCTTGTTTTGCGCCGTGGCGCAGGCAGACAAAAGGGAAGCCAAAGCGATGATTTACTTGCGCGGAGGGGGCGACGCTGCTTTCCGACATAGCGGTCGGGGCTTTTTAAGAAACCCCTTCGGTATCCGCCGGCGCTTGCGCACAAACCTTCCCTCCCACGCCGTGCGAGAGCAGCCTTTTTACCAATCATTTAAAGAAACAATCCTGTTGCTTGAAAAGCCAGCTATCTTGTTGAAACTGGGTAGGTTTCGTAATTCTTTCCCGCCCACTTCAGAGTCTGACGCAGAGAGGGAGTTCCAAACAATTAAGACGTTTGTTTGGAAGATACTGTATAGTTTGGATTGATTTTTTTCCCCCCTGGTTTCTCTGGTGGTGCTTTAGGGCCCACCGTGGATTTATTTTGAGGTTTGGTGATACTAAACAATGTAACAAAAGTTTCGTTTTGTAAAAAAAAAAACAGCATGCCTTAAGCATTTAGTTAATTATTATTTTTGGTAATTTGCCTTTGCAGGTTTGGTGGCCCTCGTTTTGGAGGAAGTAGAGGGGGATCTTTAGGGGGGAAGAAATTTGGAAATCCTGGAGAAAAGCTTACCAAGAAGAAATGGAATCTAGATGAGCTTCCTAAATTCGAAAAAAATTTCTATCAGGAACATCCCGATGTTGCCCGGCGTGCTATGGTATGGAAATGTATCTTGTATTTTAAGTTCTCGTAGTAAGATTGTAGTCTAGAAGCAGTATTGGTTTTTGTAAATGTTATCCACTGAAATGATATTTTGCTATCTTTGCAGCAAGAGATTGAACAATATAGAGCAAGCAAAGAAATCACTGTTAAAGGCCATAACTGTCCCAAACCAGTTATGAATTTTTATGAAGCTAATTTTCCTGGTAAGAAAATAATACCGGTAATGTAGCTTAACAGTTTTAAAATGGGATTTTTGAACTGTTAATTAGACAGGTTCTTTATCTTCTAGCAAATGTTATGGAAGTAATCCAGAGACAAAACTTTACAGAACCAACTGCTATTCAGGCACAAGGCTGGCCTGTTGCTTTGAGTGGATTAGATATGGTTGGTGTAGCACAAACTGGATCAGGGAAGACATTGTCTGTGAGTAATTATGGCTGTTCTTAACATATCTTAAATTAATGAAACATATTTAGAGGATTAACAATCATCCGTTCTCTTTTCCTTAATAGTATTTGTTGCCAGCTATAGTACATATAAATCATCAACCATTCCTAGAGAGAGGAGATGGGCCTATTGTAAGTATTTAAACCTATGATCCTTATTTTGGGAAGAGGGAGATGAAGCTAGTTTTGATTGTCCCTGCAATACAGTAGCATTCTTGGTAGAATTAAGTTGCAATTTGGCTATTTCCTAGTGGGAAAACATGATTGATTAAATTTTAGCATTACCTTTTAAAATCAAATTATGTTTCAAGGCATCTCTTAAATGAAGTAACATACCTTCCAGTCAGTGAAATGATGCAAATTATATTGATTGTAACTAAAACCCTATTGGTACCAATAGGTTTGTTTTTGTACAACTAAGTCTAGATTATAGTATTTAATATAACTTTAAATAGCAACAAGTTCAGTAATTTTGTCTTAATTTTGTATTTGTATTTCTCTCCATAGTGTCTGGTGCTGGCACCAACTCGAGAACTGGCTCAGCAAGTGCAGCAGGTGGCTGCAGAATATGGTAGAGCTTGCCGTTTAAAGTCTACTTGTATTTATGGAGGTGCTCCAAAAGGACCACAAATACGTGATCTAGAGAGAGGTATTAAAAAGGACTGTTTGGCAGATTTCTCATAAACATGATTTAGGAAATTATAGAACTGTGTATCCACTACATTTATTACTACTTTCAGGTGTGGAAATCTGCATTGCAACACCTGGTAGACTCATAGATTTTTTAGAAGCTGGCAAAACCAACCTACGGAGATGCACTTACCTTGTTCTTGATGAAGCTGATAGAATGCTTGACATGGGATTTGAACCTCAGATCCGAAAAATTGTCGAACAGATTAGAGTAAGTATCAATATTCATACTTAATATGTGGAATGATAGGTAATTATGCCTTGGAACATGCTTGTTCCAGGTTCTGTAGGTAGTAATTGAAGTAGCTAATATCAATAGCACTTAAGACTTATATACTGCTTCACATACATTAAGTGTTGATTTTCTTCTAGCCTGATAGGCAGACACTGATGTGGAGTGCAACATGGCCTAAAGAAGTTAGGCAGCTTGCAGAAGATTTCTTAAAAGAATATGTACACATCAACATTGGGGCATTGGAACTAAGTGCAAACCACAACATTCTGCAGATAGTGGATGTTTGTCATGATGTAGAGAAGGATGACAAGTAAGTAAATTTGATTGACTTTCTTCATAGTGGTGGCATAGATTTGATTTTTATGTGGTATACTTGAGGTCAATTTTATCACTAAATACTTTTATTGTAATAGGCTTATTCGATTGATGGAAGAAATTATGAGTGAAAAAGAAAACAAGACAATTGTGTTTGTGGAGACCAAAAGAAGATGTGATGATCTAACAAGAAAAATGAGGAGAGATGGGTAAGCTATACCCTTCTTTAAAATAATTTGAAGAAATAGGCTTTACACCTGAATTAATCTCCTTCATCTTTACTTCTCTAATACTTTAGTAGTTCGCTCCTAGTCCATTCCTGTAGCCTTTCTCTAGCCTTATAAGCCAGAAATTGAGTACTGAGAAAGAAGACCTAATTGGATACTGTGTCTTGCATAAAGCAGTACTGTCATACTCTCTTTAAAGAATGATTCTGCCAACACAGCAATTTGTTCCTGCAAAAAATGGAATATTTTTTCGTGCGGGAATCTTATACATTTCTGATTGATGTGACAAATGGTACTATCAGTGAGCTACTGGTTTGAAAACATATTTGGTATATGATGTTAAATATAATTGCAGGTGGCCAGCAATGGGTATCCATGGTGACAAAAGTCAGCAGGAGAGAGACTGGGTTTTAAATGGTGAGTAGAAAGGATAATAAACAATGATTGTGCAAAATACTTAGTGAGAAGAAAACTAACCTGGCCATTTCTTGCAGAATTCAAACATGGGAAGGCTCCTATTCTGATTGCTACAGATGTTGCCTCCAGAGGTCTAGGTTAGTATAACTCTAGTCTTGGGTGATACACAGTTTTTTTTTAAAGAAAGTTAATTGCTTTCTTTAACCTCTGCGTTTTTCTAAGTTTTTTCACATAAAGGTGCAGTCTTTGTGGCAAGGCCTAGGCATGACTATCGGAGGACTCGAGGGGGATGGAGGTCTAGTGGAAGTGATCGTCTGGACGCTTCCAGTCCAGTAGAGAGGTGAAAGTTGATCATTGTGTGCCAGTAATCTTCAAAAGGCAAAGACTAAAACTACGGTCCCATAAACTGTTCTCTCAAACGGTAGCTTCATTCACGGTTCACTTTTGCCCGGTTATTTCTACTGTTCCATGCTTTGCATGACTTGCCATGGTGCACTGCTGTTTAGTCTGTGTGCATATTGTTTGCTGTGGTCCGTGAGTCTTTGGATTTCAGTGAGTTTGCTGAAATGTTGAAGAATAATCAAACTTCAGTGGCCTGGTATTTTTTCCCCAACCTTTGAAATGGAGAGAGCAGCTTTAAAATGTACTGAGCCTTGAACAAATTGGTGAGTACTGGCACATGAAATTTGAAAGTCCACCTCTCATTTACAAGTTGGGGTGGGAAAGCAAAGTGGCTTTTCAAACCTGGAGTTCCTCCGTCACCTATACCCTAACCGTCATGTCGAGACCTGCCAGAGAGAGAGACACTCAAGTGAACGCTGGCTTCTTGGAAGCTCTTGCCTAGACGAGACACACTGCATGAAAACAACTTGATGACCTTTCGGGGACAGGTATGTTTTTCTTGCAGCTGCGGTTAAAAGGTCTTGGCAAGATGAGCAGTGTGGCCCTCTTTTTGAGCTTCTGGTGCGTGGCAAGACCTCATGTTTAAAGTGAGGTCCTTGGGAGCACATGAAGAGGCTACTGTGAACTTATTGGTCCTACTGCAAGAAGCGTTCAGATGTCACTTGACTTGTAGGGGCACTCTGGTAAGGATTTAGATCATGGGATAAATTACAAAGAAGTTCAGAGGGAAAAGTGCATCGATGCTCAATTTTTCTTTTTGGAATAATTAACATTATTTTCAGCAGTTACCATCTTAAGATCTGTTACTATCTAACTTGCTTTTTCATCTGGCTGTTGTGGTGTGCAAAATTTTGTACATTACTTTTGCTGCACTGCAACACTTTACAGATGTGGAAGATGTGAAATTTGTCATCAATTATGACTACCCAAACTCCTCTGAGGACTATATCCACCGAATTGGACGAACTGCCCGCAGCACCAAAACAGGCACAGCATACACATTTTTCACACCTAATAATATAAAACAAGTAAGCGACCTCATCTCTGTACTTCGTGAAGCTAATCAAGCAATCAATCCCAAATTGCTCCAGTTGGTTGAAGACAGAGGCTCAGGTAATTATGACTTATCTAACCCATTGATTCCTAATTGCCTTTTGGCTTAAATATGTCATTATTTTTGGTAATGGTGCCTGGCAAAGATACATTTTTAGTGTTTTAATTGTACTATGTAAAGATGTGTTGAATCTGAGCATGTTTGTATCTGTTGAATGAGGGAAGTACTGTAAGTCTCCAAAAAGAGCCCCTTTGGAGGAAGAAGCTTGGGAGTAAGGGAAGCTCCTGTTAATTTGCTTTTTCATTTTACAGGTCGTTCCAGAGGGGACCGCCGTGACAGATACTCTGCGGGTAAAAGAGGTGGATTTGGTTTTAGAGAAAGGGAAAACTTTGAAAGAACCTATGGTGCAGTGGGCAAGAGAGACTTTGGAGCAAAAGCACAGAATGGTGGCTTTGGTGCTCAGAGTTTTGGTAACGGAACTACCTTTGGTAACAGCTTTGGAGCAGCTGGCATGCAAGGTGGATTTAGGGCTGGCACTCCAGCCTATCAAAATGGCTACGACCAGCAGTATGGAAATAACATGGCAAACATGCACGGTGCAATGAACCAACAACAGTATGCATACCCTACAACTGGTGGTACGCCAATGATAGGTTATCCAATGCCAGCAAATTATACCCAATAACTTAGTCTATTTAAATGTCTTGTTTTTCATAATTGCTCTTTATATTGTGTGTTGAGAAAAGATAGTTATTTAATATCTTATGGAACATGCAGAAAGGTCTGCGGTGCAGCAGTAACAATGGTGCACTTTTTCCGCTATTTAAGTTGAATATTCTCTACATTCCTTGAATGATTTTTAGTTTTTTGTACTAGAAAATGCAGACTGTGTTTTCACAAAGTAAATGTACAGTGATTTGAAATAACAGCAACTGGAGGCATTGCATGGCCTTCCAATAAAGGTATTTCAAAACAGAATTTTCTTGGTATTTGAGTGATTGTATTGGTCTAACCCAAAGCTAGTTGGAGTCTAACCCTAACCATAACCTACAAAGCACGTATTTGATGCAGTGGCTGTGAAATCTTTGGAAACCAAAGAAAGAACTACCTGTATCTCTTTTGAGACCGACTTGGCAATTCTTGGATGGGGATGAGCAGGAATCGATTCATTATGTCATTGGAAAATATTGCTTGCTTCTTTCTTCCAGCACTGCTTTGTGCAGCTACATGGGAAATAGACTGTTACTGGGCAAGTTGAACCTTCAATAAAGATGATTTTGAAAATTTATAACTGGGTTCCTGAATTTTGGGGAATAATTCAAAGGGATACTAAACATTCTCATGAAAACAATACCTTTTAATAAAAGATGTCAATAGTAAAGGTTCTCCTATACTGGGTGTTTTTTTTTGTCCCCGGACTTAAACTGCTCTCCTTGCAATATAAACTTAGATTCCTGATATGGGCAAATTACAGCTTCAGATACTTAAGGGTCTAAAATGGTTTTGGAGTTAGATATGTTCTAAATACAACCTGAAGGCTGAACACTATGCCAAACATACTTCTAGAGATTTTGGGCATTTGAGTCAGTGTTGACTCCTGTCTACCTTAGCTAAGTGCAGTTTTTGGCAACATTACCTGTCCTAGGACTGACAGAGTGACTGGCCCAAGGCCATCCAGCTAGTTTTGTGTTTAAAGTTAGGAGCCCATGATGGATTTTAGGCTCAAATATCCAATAAGTTAAGAAATAAACTTGTGCTTCAGGTAAACGTAAATATTTGAGTTAACATGTTTCAACTTGCCCCATAATGTGATTCTGTTGCATAATAGAAATTTCCTCTGGCCTATTGAGTCACTGATTATGTCAACCCAAATTTTAATTTGTATAGTAGGTTTCAAGATGTTCAAGGAGATAAATGAATTAAAACAATATTGGCACGGGACAAGAACCTAGTTATTTAAAATTGGCCTTAAGCATTCAAATAGTACTGAAGTACTTATCTTCACGGTTGAAACCTATAACCTTAAAATATGCATGCAATATTTCAGGCTTCATGAAAAATACCAAATGCAAAGTACAGATGTGATTTTAAATATAAGTGAAAATATTCTAATACATAGCACACTGATTTTTTTCTAATTTTTTATTTGTAATATAGTAGTCCTGTGTAGTGTTTAGACTTTTTCATGGTAGTTGAGAATAACCATTGTCTTGCATCTTTTTTATGTAGCCTGTATGTAGTTGGTTCTACATGGATATAAAATGTAGATTTTCTCCTCTGCTGAGGTAGGCTGACTTTTTTCCTCTTGGATTTAACTGAAGATACTCTATTGCTATCTTGAATCTTAAGATAGAATACTAAATAATATCTTCCCAAATCTTTGCCCTTTAGAAACAGACAGTATTGCCTTCTGGTTGACTATATAATCTAAATTTTACTCATTTGATTTCAGGCTAAAATTACCTGTTTTCAAGAATGCAAAAAAAACTATCCTATGAATTGTCTCCTGGTTTCTAACTTGGTGCCTTAATCACTAACCAAACTGTCTCACATCATTAATAAGATTTTACATTTTTACATCTTCACTCTTAAATCTTTATCTGCAACGCTGCAGTTTGGCTACTAATGAAATATTAGGGATATTGAGAAATCAGGCCTGTTAAAATTCAACGGATTTGCTAAAGTGAAGAGCTATAATACATATACACCAGGGGTGTGCAATTGGTTTTGTGCTGTAAATCATCTTATCACAATCATGAGTACTGAGAATATAGCCAAGAGAGATTCTAAACAAGTTCAAATCAGATTGCTCCCATTAAGAAGATACTTTGGATTAAAGCCAACATTAAAGCAAAACAAAATGGAAACAATGCAAACGGACAGAGGAGGAATGTATTAATCAGTCTTATGCAGATCACAATTTCTGGCTGAAGTGTTTAAATCTGCAAAAGTGGAACGGCGGTAGAAAGTGCTCCATATTAGTATATCTAGGCTGTGGTTTTAATTGGTGATGGAATTTCAAATACTGCAAATTGTAATAAATACAATCAGATTATAAAACATTTGAAGAATTAATAGAGCATTTGAAGATGTGACAAACATTTTTATACAGGAATCCATGAAAAGAAATGACATTTGTGACAAGTCCCCACTCCATTATAGTTTATTATTTTAACGGCATGGAATCAAAAACAAATGACCAAATTTACTATTGGTACAGCTTCTTGGCTGTTATATTTCCCATGCATTCTGTTCTTATTGGCTGTTCTGTTCCATTACAAATTGAAAGCAGCAGTTGGGAGAGATGTGCATAGTCCTACAATACAATACAAGGTTAAAATTGGGGATCAGGGTTAAGTTTGAGGGATGAGAGTAAGGATGCTGCACTGCATTTCCATCTTTCATGTATAATCATATATAGTGCATGTTAGATTAAGAAGGAAAAGGCTTCCAGTCCCTGCAGGCTCTCATAAAGGCATAATTAGTGGTGGTTGTAAACTGGGAAAATTAGAACAGTTTAGGTCAGCCTTCCCTAACCTGTTGTCTTCCATGTTTTGGATTCTTACTCCCCCAAAGGTATGCCTGCTGAGAATTCAGAGAATTGAACAAATAGTCTTCGCCTTAAAACCATTTAAGTGACTGCTCAAAATTACAACAGCACTGAAGAGAGAGACTTATGACTGGTTGCAACCTCTCCAAGATCACAATCAAAATTTTAGCATTTGACAACTGGTGTGCATTTATGAGGGTTGCACTGTCCGGGGCCATGTTTTCACCTCTGTAACCTTCCCAGCTGACAAGCAAAGTCAATGGGGGAAACCAGATTCACTTAATGACTGCACAATTCACTTAACAACTATGGCAAAAATATTGTAAAATGGGATGCATTTCACTTAACTTGAGGGAAATTTTGGGCTCAGTTGTGATCCGTAAATTGAGGACTACCTATATTGCAATATCTCTAGTTTTCGGGAAAGCCTCTGTTAACGACAGATCTGCCCTGTGAATAATACAGTTCATGATGAATAAAGTCTGAAGGCCAGTCCAACATAAAATCGCCCTAGGAAAGTACTACTGGTAGCCTTCTGTCACAAGGCTTCTCCTCAGTCAAAACAGATCAGCATCTGTTAGCTTCCTTTAAGCGTCTTGAATTCATTGGATTGAGGGCATGGCGACTATCACTCAAATCCCTCACTAATTTGTGTTGACGGCTTTCACCCGCCTCAAAAAACGAAGATTAAGAGCCCGGCCTAAAGCCGAAGGGAGATAAATGTGCAGCAGCCCCGAGGCGGCATTGCTAGCAAGCGAAGGAGGCCGGGAGTTGTAGTTCACTCGTCAGGGTTGCCCAACACGTGAGGAACAGCGGTGACGCACCGGCGGTACCTCCCTCCTTCCCGCGAGTGCCCGGCCAAGCGGCGCATGCGCATTTCAGTCAGTTCCCATTAGACTTTTGCTACATGTGGCTCGGGCGGTGCTCCCGGTGGGGCTGCTTGTGCCTTGCAAATCCCGGCCTCTCCATAGCTCGCAGCGGCGGGCGCGGCACCGGTGGCCCCGTATCCGGTAGGCGCCTCAGTTTTCTCCACAAACGCTCTCGAAAGAGGCGGGGAGAGAGGCAGCCTGGAGCCCCGTGGGAGCAGCTCGACAGCCCGAAGCTGCTCGCGGGGAGCAGTGCAGCGCCGTGGCGGCTTTTCCGGGGCTCCACGGTGGCCCTGTCGCGCTCCTGCTTAACGTCCAGCAGCAACAGCAGCAGCAGCGCCGACCATGCCGGCGAGGAGTGGGGCGAAGCAGCCTTGGCTGCCTGTCAGAGGCGGCGTTTCCTCCGAGGAGGTGGAGGAGAGGAGAAGCAGACCTGGGCTTCTTACCTGCGAGGGGACCACCCGGCCTTCAGGCCTCTGGGAGTGGCGCTGAAGAAGAACCTGGCCGCTCAGTGGTGGGAGGCCGTGGTGGTCTTTCGGGAGCAAGTTCTGGGCGTGCAGGGCCCGGCTCGACTCCAGCCTGCTGCTGGCCAAGGGCCCCTGGGGGAGTCTCTGCGCCTGGTCCATCCGCGCACCGTCGCGGAGACCTTGGGGGAAGCCGGATTGGACGGAGAAGAGCGGGTCGCCGCCTTGCAGAAAATGCTAGTCCGGTCTGGGATGCTTCGTGACAACCTCCTTCACGGTAGGATGTGGCTTTTGTTGGTTGTTACTTCTGATAGCAGTAGCACTTCGATTTATATACCGCTTTGCGGTACTTTTTACAGCCCCTCTCTAAGCTGTGTACAGAACCAGCCTATTGCCCCCAACAATCTGGATCTTCATTTTTCCCACCCTGGAAGGATGGAAGGCTGAGCCAACCTTGAGCCTAGTGAGAATCGAACTGTTGAACTTCAGCTTGCAGTCAACAGAAGTCCTCTGCAGTATTGCATTCTAACCACTGTGCCACCAAAAAAAGGAAAAAGGCCTGAAATGTGGGAGGTCAGAGGGGAAATCAGAATTGAGATGTGGACGTGATCTGCAGTAGATCACCAATAATGTCTCGGGATCAGGCATTCAGTGACAGCAGTTCTGTATATCACAAATAAGGAAATCTTCAAAATTGAAGTTCTTGCATCCATGAATCTGTAAACGGGCTGCACTCTGTTGACCAGTTGTGTGTCAAAAAATGTTGGAATACGTGGGTTTTGGGCAGCAATGTCTATAAGGTAAAATAAGTGTGGAGATGACCTTGGGAGACAGGAGGAAGAGCTGCAGCCTAAGCAGGCCTGATAAATGAAGTCTGAATCTAAAGAGGGGTGGGGATAGAGAAAGTATCTCAAAAGTGACCCACCCTAGTTTTTGGGAGGGTAAAAAGGAGAGACAGGAGAGGTATTTTCACAATTGCAAGATTCTGTAACTGTATAATAAAGGTTGTGTTAGTAGTTAGCGCTACTTGTATGCACTGCCACAAAGGATAGATGGTAGGTGATAAAAATGCATAAGGGTGCTGCTACTTTTCCACATGAAAAGGAGGAACTTGCATTATAATGTAATTATAAACGTTTTGGTATTTTGGTGTGTTTGTGGTTAATTAGTTGTTCCCTAATCCAGGACTCCTATATTTTTATGGTTATATGGCTGTTGTGTTCCTATACTTGGCTTAAACTTTCATTTAATGGTACAGAGATGGTACTGTAATTATTAATAAAAAATGCAGATATGTCAAGTGTTATGTCTGAGATTAGGTCATTATATGGTATATTCAAGCGTTAGAATCATGAGATTGTATGAGACATTTACATCAGTGCATAACATATTTGCATGATATGATCATCCACAGGCTGTTTCTGCTCTGGATAAATTTTGTAATGCATCAATTGTTAATGTTTATTAATTTATGTTGATAGGTGCTTTAGAGCATTATATTGATTGTCTGGAATTGGTAAATCAGAGGCTGCCTTTTGGAATTGCAGAAATAGGAGTATGTTTTCATCCAAATGACAAAAATCCCATGAGGTACAGTAATCTAGGTTCCCAAATTCTTTTTTGTAGATATGTGCCCTTTTCTGGAAGAAAAACAACTTGCTTATTTATTGACCTCTTCTTGGAATTCTTTAAAGAACAGGTGAAAGGACAATGGCGTCCCTTGTTTGGTACAGCTCTGCCAGAACAGCTGGACAGTGGCTTGGCTATTGGTTACGTCAGCGACTCCAGTGGTGGAGAAAGGTATTTAGAGAGATCTTACCTATATTAGATGTTAAAATTATCAAAATATTGAATGGTTCCTCTAAAAAAGCTGCTGTGAAGTAGAAAGCAAAATTAATATTCTTACATTTAATTCATGCCGTTCACTGCTTTAAATGTTAATCTGATGGTAAGTAACTGAATTACTTTTCATCTGAGTAGTTCAGAAAATCAGCAATTACAAAACAAAAAAATCCAGTTTGTATAGATAACAGTCCAAAATTAATCTGAAATTTAAACAGAAAATTTCAAATGGTTTTTAAAAATACTTTTTCACATTTACTTTGGGGGATGTTAAGATAAATTTTTACAACTTGTTAGAATTAGGATACTTTTTCCCATATCAGCAAAAATTACAATGTCTGTATAGTATGGCTCTGAGGTATATGTTTTTTCCCCAACTAGATTTTTCTAATTGAATATGTACTAGCTTTCCAAAGTGAAAAGTATACAGTTTTCAGTTATGTTGAGAATTAAAATAAATATCCATAGTCTTAATTTGGGTGTACTTGGGATATACTTAATCCCTGCATTTTTATATTTCTTTTTAATAGTTTGCCATAAACCCATCCAACTTCAGCAGTGCCCTTCACAATGAAGAAGGAAGAAGAGGAAACAATCTGTATTATAATTTTCCCTGGGGGAAGGAAACAATAGAAACTCTGCTGATGCTGGGAGACAATGAACTATTACAAATGTATCCAGGAAATGTATCAAGACTGTATGTAAGTTTTATTAAACTCTTTAGTGCTGCTGTTATGTTAGCACCATCATTTCCCCCCCCCCACCTCGTACTATTCGTTTGATATAATAATATGAGCGATATAGGTGATCCTGTTGAAATGTGGGCACATTAACTGAATGCACATTTTGATGTTTCTTCTTCAGGGTCGAGATGGGCGAAAGCAAGTTGTTCCTCATGTCCTCTCTCTGAATGGCAATTTGGACAGTGGAGTATTAGCGTACCTCTATGATAGCATGCAAGTGTCTGAAAATGGTTTGACCAAAAAGAAAGCTCTGCAGAGACAGGTGATTCATATTCCTAAATTGAATTAAATGGATGCAAATGGAAGCCGAGTGTAAGATTCTTCCTTTGCAGTTGTATTCAGAAAATTTGTTTAATACCGTCTCCTGTTTGAGTCTTTTGATTTGGAGAATTAAAGATTCCATTGCTGTAAATTTGTAAACTATAAATGCAGTTTGCATTGCTTTCAGTGGGCTGGATATAGAAACTTTCCATAAGAAAACAGAGTGATCTTTGACCCTTTCCCACTTTCCTCATCTACTGTATGTGTGTGTCTCTTCCCCACCCCACCACCACCCACAATAATTCTAAGGCATGGAAGTTGCAGAGGGACTAAGCAAGTGTCACCTTCATTTTTCCCAACAGGAGCATTCTGAGAAAAAAGAAACTAGCTTTAAGAACCATCCTGCTCTGTAAAATATTTGCAATTGTTATTTTTACGTTATTTTCAAAAATGTTTTATTTCAGGTCCTTAAGCTTCATCCGTGTTTGGCACCCATCAAAGTAGCTTTGGATATGGGAAGGGGCCCTGCTGTAGAGCTGAGACAGGTGAGTTATCACCACAAGATTTTTAAAATAGTTTTTATGTCTCTATTTTTTTTAAAAAAAGCACTTTCCATCTAATCCTTTTGGCCAAGCTCTAATAAAAGATAAAAGCCCTTCTCCAAGAAAAAAAAATAGCTAGAATTTACATTCAGGTGCTGGAGTATTTTCAGGAAAATATAGTGTAACAATAGGGCAGATTTAATTCTATATAAATTAAAGAAAAAAACTTCATGTATCTATGGCTTTTCTGTACCAATTGATGGATCAAGGATTCTGCTGTGCAGAGGAGAAATATTTCTGATCCACCAACCTGTTAACCTGCCTGACACTGAAGCTGATATTTATGGAAGTTAGGTCTGCACTAGAAAAGCTTTCGCTACAAGCACGTTCCTTAGTACTGAGCCACAGGTGACAATTATATTATGTGATTGTAGGAGAACTGGACAGAGAATCTCCATTCTGTTTTTATCTCACTCAAGAGTTCACCAGGGTTATAAAGATTGTTCTGTCAAGCTTCTGTACCAATTATCGTGCTGCATTTATCACATAGGGTTTAATTTTGGGGGGCATCTAAAATGGAAAACAAGTAATTAAAATAAATTGAATATCATTTTTATTATTAAAATCTAAATCTAAGTAAATGGCTAGATTGCTTAGTTCAGTCCTACTCGCAACAGCTGAATATTTCTGCAGATCTGTTGTGATGAGCATTGAGCGGGGTGATGGACCACATAATCTCTGAGGTGATTTCCAATTCTGTGTTTCTGATTTTAACAGGCAGTGTGAGATTTTGATCCATTTTTTAAAATCTTCTGATTGCTTCTGGAAAAATTTTTACCCCTCTAACACCTTTGCAATCTTTTTGGCTTCTTGGCTACCAGGACTCAAATAGAGAATTGCTCTCTATAATTCTGTACAGTTATTAGTGTAGGTAAACCTATATTTAATATTAGAAGTGCATCATATTATACAGATACTACATCAGAATCCTGAATCGTAAGACAGAGTCTAATAAAATAAAATAGGACCCTCTCACCATGGATGGGAGCTGAGAGCATCAAGCTCTTATTCCTAGCAATGCTAATACATCTTAAGTAATTACAAAAAATATTTAGATCCTAAATTTTGCAAAAAATGTAGAAAATTAAAAATGTATTGGAAGAAACGAACCAATGTTAGCACAGGGATTTTTTTTCTTTTTCACCCATAAAATATGTATTTATAAAGGATAATATTTGTAGCTTAGGGTTGAAATGAAGGGTGCTCTCTGAGTTTGCTTGTTTTCTTGCAGATAGGGTAATGAAACATCTGCAAGAAAACAGGCAAGCTCAGAGCACCAAGGACCCCTCGTATCATGTATTTAAAGCTACTTAGTGCCAGATATAAACTTTTTTATCAGTACAGTTTTGTCTTTTCATTCGATGATTCAAGAAAGTGTTGTTTTTTTCCCCAAAGGTGTGCCAAGACATGTTCAAGGAATTGTTAGAAAATGAAATTTCTGTTTGGCCTGGCTATCTTGAAACCATGCAACCTTCTTTGGAGCAGCTGTATACAAAGTAAGGAGGAAAAAGAGGGCATAATTCAGAATTTAATGTTGAGAGCTAAATGTTGAAAAATTTACAACATTGACAAGTTGTTAAATTTGCTCGAAGTCTTTTTGAGCAAACCAATCAAACTTAAGATACCAAAAAAAACTTTAAAAAGCTTCATTTATTTGTAAATTGAATTTAATCATATTCCTTAACATACAGTTTAGTGAATTGACGGAATAAATAAGTACTGTTATTTGTTGTTTATTGTATAAATCACACTTGGATAAGTTCTCACTTAAACCAGATTTATACAAAGTATTTTATGGTTTGGAATGAAGTGTAAGTCCATCTACTGTTTAGGTCTTTTGAAAATTCAGGACTCTATTTGAAAAGCAAGCAATTATTTGTTAAAGTAATTGAAAAGTAATTTAGATGATTTAAATGGATCATATCTACTTTCTAATTCAGCAGTCCCCAACCTTTGCAGCTTGACGGCCCAGCAGGGGTGGTGGTGGTGAGGGGAACCAGGCTGCGTAAGTGCAAGTTGAGCTGCTTGTGTGTGCCGGCCTGCTGCTTGTGTGCCCAGTTCGGAATAGGCCACAGCGCAGTAGTGGACTGCAGCCTTGGGGTGGGGGACCCCTGCTCTAATTGATTCCTGAAATATGCTTTCCTGATATACATGCCTGAACAGTAACTCTTTGTTTTTATTCCTATTGATAGGTATGATGAAATGGGTGTGCTTTTCACAATCCTGATCAGTGATGCTACACTAGAGAATGGGCTGGTACAATTGCGAAGCAGAGATACCACTTTGAAAGAAACAATGCATATATCTAGACTAAAGGACTTCTTAATCAAATATATGTCTGCAGCTAAAAATACTTGATTTTAAAAAAAATAAAGACAATTTTGAATCTTTCTTTCTGAATGATGATACTTCTTTAGGTCAGAATGTTTAGTCAAATATGTCTTCTCTAATATGTAGTTCTGTTTTCTGAGATATGCTTTTTTTCCATATGAGATGGGAAGGTAAAGCAGACAAAATCTTGCATGTGTAGAACTAGATACAATGGTGAGCTCATAACAGTACAGAACTATGTCTAACATAAACAGAAATATGTGAATATTCCATTGTCAAGCTTAGGACTTTGGTTTATTTTTTTTAAAGGGTATTTCAAAGGTTCAATATAATTTTTCTCTATAATTTGGATTTAAATAGAAATTGGGATGGGTATGTTAAGGGTATCTATCATCTGAAGAAGGACCATTTAAGCCCATACTTAATCAAGTTGGTAAGTTAAAAGTTTGTAAGCATGCTAACATAAGAAGCTGCTGTCATATGCTTCCATGTCCATCCTGAACTTCAGCTTGGAGCCAAATTACCAAGGGACAATAAGTAATGCTGAACTTTTGAAGAACTGAACAGAAAAGATACAATCTGTTTTTGGTTGTTTTATCTCAACAGAACTGACATAAAATCAAACTTCTGTAATGACAAAATAAGGAGCATTAGCTTCTTTAAAATGTGACATTTTATAAGCAGTGAAGTACTTTCTAGAACAGGGGTGTCCAAACTACGGCCCGCGGGCCAACTGCGGCCCGCGGGTCAGTTTTTATTGGCCCGCAGCAAATTCTCGGTGGACAGTGGGGTGCGGCCCCCGTCCTGGCCCCCAAGGAAGCCGCCGCTCGCCCAGTTGCAGATGCGGGGAGGCTCCGCTGAGGCTACCCCTGCCCACCCGGGGCTGCGGGCCGGCCATTCAGCCACTGGGCTGTAGGGGGCGCCCGGGACGCCCACGGCTCCAGCCCGGCCCACCAGACAGAGGAGGAGGCGGGCGGGCGGCAGAGCTTCCGGCGCTGCTCCAGGCGCCCTCGGCTCGCGGCGCCGCACAGGTAGGCTCTCCGGGCGGGTCGGCAGAGCAGGGCTGGACGGGCAGGGGAGCGGAGCGGAGGAGGATGGGAGGGTTGAGCTGCTGAGTGGGCCCCGCTGCCGGGGCTGCCGAGGGTCCCGGCGGGAACGGGACGCTTGCTCCCGGAGAACCTCTGGGTGGGGCATACCAGGCATTCCCACCAACTGAGCTGCATCGCTGGGGAGGGAGGCGGTGGCTGGAGAGGACAACCCGCCGCCGCCCCCACCCAGAGGTTCTCCGGGGAACAGAAGCGTCCCGTTCCCGCCGGGGCCCTCGGCAGCCCGGCAGCGGGCCCACTCAGCAGCTCAACCTCCCATCCTCCTCCGCCCGCCTCCCCGCCCGTCCAGCCCTGCTCTGCCGACCCGCCGGAGAGCCTACCTGCGGGCGCGCGAGCCGAGGGCGCCCGAGCAGCGCCGAGCTCTCCCGCCCCCCCGCCTCCTCCTCGGTCTGGTGGCCGGCGAAGGCGGGTTGCCCCTCCCCAGCCACCGCCTCCCCCCCCTCCCCCAGCGATGCAGCTCAGTTGGTGGGAATGCCTGGTAAGGGGGGGGCGCAGCTCAGTTGGGGCCTTGTCCGGGGAGGTGGGTGGCCAAGGGGGGTCTGGGGGAGAGGCGAAGAGACCTACCCCACCCCACCCCGCCCCAGCTGGGGAAGATGGCAACGCCGCCGCTCGCCCGGTTGCAGATGCGGGGAGGCTCCGCTGAGGCGACCCCCGCCCACCCGGGGCTGCGGGCCGGCCATTCCGCCACTGGGCTGTAGGGGACGCCCGGGACACCCACGGCTCCAGCCTGGCCCACCAGACAGAGGAGGAGGCGGGCGGGCGGCAGAGCTTCCGGCGCTGCTCCGGGCGCCCTCGGCTCGCGGCGCCGCGCAGGTAGGCTCTCCGGGCGGGTCGGCAGAGCAGGGCTGGACGGGCGGGGGAGCGGAGCGGAGGAGGATGGGAGGGGTGAGCTGCTGAGTGGGCCCCGCTGCCGGGGCTGCCGAGGGTCCTGGCGGGAACGGGACGCTTCTGCTCCCCGGAGAACCTCTGGGTGGGGCATACCAGGCATTCCCACCAACTGAGCTGCATCGCTGGGGAGGGAGGCGGTGGCTGGAGAGGACAACCCGCCGCCGCCCCCACCCAGAGGTTCTCCGGGAGCAAGCGTCCCGTTCCGCCGGGACCCTCGGCAGCCCCGCAGCGGGCCCACTCAGCAGCTCAACCTCCCATCCTCCTCCGCCCGCCTCCCCGCCCGTCCAGCCCTGCTCTGCCGACCCGCTGGAGAGCCTACCTGCGGGCGCGCGAGCCGAGGGCGCCCGGAGCAGCGCCGAGCTCTGCCGCCCGCCCGCCTCCTCTGTCTGGTGGGCGGCGGCGGGTTGTCCTCTCCAGCCACCGCCTCCCCTCCCCAGCGATGCAGCTCAGTTGGTGGGAATGCCTGGTAAGGCGCAGCTCAGTTGGGGCCTTGTCCGGGAAGCTGAGTGACCAAGGAGGCTCTGGGAGAGGCGAAGAGACCTACCCCACCCCACCCCGCCCCAGCTGGGAAGATGGCAACGCCGCCGCTCGCCCGGTTGCAGATGCGGGAGGCTCCGCTGGCGACCCCGCCCACCGGGGCTGCGGGCGGCCATTCCGCCACTGGGCTGTAGGGGCGCCGGGACACCCACGGCTCCAGCCCGGCCCACCAGACAGAGGAGGCGGGCGGGCGGCAGAGCTTCGGCGCTGCTCCGGGCGCCCTCGGCTCATGGCGCCGCACAGGTAGGCTCTCCGGGCGGGTCGGCAGAGCAGGGCTGGACGGGCAGGGAGCGGAGCGGAGGAGGATGGGAGGTTGAGCTGCTGAGTGGGCCCGCTGCCGGGCTGCCGAGGTCCCGGCGGAACGGGACGCTTCTGCTCCCGGAGAACCTCTGGGTGGGGCATACCAGGCATTCCCACCAACTGAGCTGCATCGCTGGGGAGGGAGGCGGTGGCTGGAGAGGACAACCCGCCGCCGCCCCCACCCAGAGGTTCTCCGGGAGCAAGCGTCCCGTTCCGCCGGGACCCTCGGCAGCCCGGCAGCGGGCCCACTCAGCAGCTCAACCTCCCATCCTCCTCCGCCCGCCTCCCCGCCCGTCCAGCCCTGCTCTGCCGACCCGCCGGAGAGCCTACCTGCGGGCGCGCGAGCCGAGGGCGCCCGGAGCAGCGCCGAGCTCTGCCGCCCGCCCGCCTCCTCTGTCTGGTGGGCGGCGGCGGGTTGTCCTCTCCAGCCACCGCCTCCCCCCCCTTCCCCCAGCGATGCAGCTCAGTTGGTGGGAATGCCTGGTAAGGGGGGGGCGCAGCTCAGTTGGGGCCTTGTCCGGGAAGCTGAGTGACCAAGGAGGCTCTGGGAGAGAGCCGAAGAGACCTACCCCACCCCACCCCGCCCCAGCTGGGGAAGATGGCAACGCCGCCGCTCGCCCGGTTGCAGGTGCGGGGAGGCTCCGCTGGGGCGACCCCCGCCCACCCCGGGCTGCGGGCCGGCCATTCCGCCACTGGGCTGTAGGGGCACCAGGGCGCCCACGGCTCCAGCCCGCCCACCAGACAGAGGAGGCGGCCGGGCGCCAGAGCTTCCGGCGCTGCTCCGGGCGCCCTCGGCTCCCGGCGCCGCGCAGGTAGGCTCTCCGGGCGGGTCGGCAGAGCAGGGCTGGACGGGCGGGGGAGCGGAGCGGAGGAGGATGGGAGGGGTGAGCTGCTGAGTGGGCCCCGCTGCCGGGGCTGCCGAGGGTCCCGGCGGGCAGGGCGCTTCTGCTCCCGGAGAACCTCTGGGTGGGGGCGGCGGGTTGTCCCTCTCCAGCCACCGCCTCCTCCCCGCGATGCAGCTCAGTTGGTGGGAATCCTCGGCGCCTGGTGAGGGGGCGAGCTCAGTTGGGGCCTTGTCCGGGAAGCTGAGTGACCAAGGAGGCTCTGGAGAGAGCCAAGAGACCCACCCCACCCCACCCCACCCCCGCGGTGTTGCCACAGCTGGGAAGATGGCAACATCCTGGGATGCCGGGATGCCCAAGGGGATGAAGCCCTTCCTCGCAAAGAGTCTTTTGGGCCCAAGGCAGCTTGGCGGCTGGTGGCCCTGTGCCCCATGGGGCATTGCCAGGTCGTTCCTCCAATGGGCCAAAGCCTCCTGGCTGACCCACAAGGCCCTCGGAGGGGAGAACAGCCGCCTTCCTAGCACAGCGCTGCCTCTTCCCAAAAGGGAAGTTTGTTTGTTTGTTTGCCTTTGAAGGTGTCTCTCACCCGCTTGGCTTGTTTCTGTTTCATTTTGTCTGCCTCCGAGAAGGACTGGCTGGCTGCAAAACTCTTGTGGCTTGTGGCTATTGCGCACTCTGTACATGGGCCCCAGCTGCCCCTCGGAGCAGCTTCAAAGCCCTTTGGGGGCTCTGCTCCCAAACCTGTGCCCAAACCGAGGGACCCTTGGGGGCTTCTTTGCATGCTGCAGGATCTCCCAGTGTGACAGTTTTGCACCCTGCAGACTGATAGAAAGCAGCTGGGACTCCCCTGGCGGAAAAGAAGAAGACCGGCATCGAGAAACAGGTGAGGGCGGCGAGGGGCCGAACAGCGTTGGTGGGGGGAAGTGTGCAGAATGTCTCCAGACAAAAACTATATCGCACTTTTGACCAGTCCTCACACTTATGACCGGTCATCATTTATGCCTGTTGCAGCATTTTGTGCATAGGGACTACTCAGAGGGCTGAAAAGTTATTTTTGACCTGTCCTCACACTTTTGACTGGTCCTCACACCTACAACTATCTTTACATTTTGCACCCTATCTTGTAACCGTGGTGAAGAGAAGCAGTTGTGAAATGAGTGATATGGTTGTTAAAAATGCTGCAATGGGCATAAATGTGAGGATGGTCATAAGTGTGAGGACTGGTCAAAAATTACTTTTTTTAGCCCTCTGAGTAGTTTCTATGCCCATAGCCACATCCACTCAGTCACATGAGCAGTTAGCCACACCCACCAGTCACATGACCACCAAGCCACACCCCAAAATAAGCCACGCCCATCCCCCCCCCCCCGGTGGCCCGGGCCTTTGCTTATTTTTCTGTATTTGGCCCTCACTCAAAAAAGTTTGGACACCCCTGTTCTAGAAATTCAGTATTCGTGAGCAATTGGAAGAGACTAGCTTGGAGAAACAAGTGGAAACCCTGCTTCATAAGACAGACTCAGTATCTTTATATAATTAATTATAGAAGCATTCAAAGTGAATGCAAAAAAACTCCACTGACTTATAAGGGAGAGCATCTGAAAGGATTCCTCAGAAACCTTTTGGCTTTGCCTTCACTATACCAGGTATAAGCAACTTTTATCCTCTGGTTATTTTGGGAGTTCAAATCAACTCAGAGCCTGTGTTCAACCCTGTCTTCCCAGTGAAGGGTCTTATGTCCATGCAGACAACCAACTATCCATCTATTAAGTGAGCAGAAAAGTGAAAGCTGTGAGTAGGGCAGGTAGCTTAATTTCCCATAGGAAAATTCTGATGGAGGAGAGAAAAGGAAAGTTAATGAGCTGGCAAAAGAAGACTGCCTTGAAAATTCTGAGCAGAACTTGGATGGAGAATGCATGGTGGTGATGTGGTTCTAGAGTAGACAGTGGCTGTTTTAGTAAAGTGTAATGCTGAACAATAACTGGATAGGACGTGTTTATCTTGGTGAGAGCTTGTTCCAGGGCAATTCAGAAGAAAATTGCTGAAAACTGCTATGTGAGTTCCAGAAGAAGACGACTCATCGAAGGTGAACAGGAAGATCTTGCTTGGTTTTCCCAGATGATTCCCCTGACAGAAGATAAGGCCTTCTACTAGTCAGAGACTAAGACTAGTAGACTGCACCAGTCTAAGAAACTCTTGACTAGATATTTAGATATTCTTGCCTCAGTTCCCATCATGGCATTCTTCTGTGACTCGACCATTCCAAAAATACTTCTGAATTTTATAGATCTTTCACATTTTTGTCATTTTTCATCTTTCTCTTAACCCTTATTGTAATCTTGAAAACTAGAATGGTTCCAAACATGTTTGCCACCAACATTTTTTGGCAAAATGAGATTCTGGGGACTGCATCCATGTTCAGATACTTATTCTGATGTTGGATTGCCTGCTGAGTTGTATAGATAAAGAGATAAAAATAATATGGAACTATAGAATAATTTAAACATTCATCCTTGTCATATAAAGGAATCACTCTTATTTACAGATGACTTCTGCATAGGTTACACTGTCTTCACTGTCATTCACTAGAATAGAAACATAAATTTAAAAAATGTTAGCATACTGAGGGGAGACTCCCAAAAATAACTCTTAAAACTAGATAATAAAATGACTTAGATTATGCTTGCTGGTAGAAGATTGTGACAAATTGCTGTCTTTATTCCCCGGATAAGTCAGGGTATAACCTGGTAAATACCCTGGTTAACCAGGGTATAATCAGGGTAAAACCTGATACCTGTCCATTCAGAAAACTGATAGGTGCCTATCCATTGCACTGTAAAAGTAGTGTAATTTTCACTTGGTCATGCTGATGATTCAGGCCTACCTCTCTTAGCAAGGTTTGTGTCTGCAGCTGTACTGAACTGGTATTTTGAAGTCTCACTGAAATCAATGGCACTCACTTCTGAGTAAATAGAACGACCTCGCAACATTTCAGAAATAGACCTCACTTTCAACCAATAACACTTGTAGAGCAACAGCAAGGAACCAGTGATTTTCAGACAATGCTGAATTACAACTTACTGACTTTCTCACTATTGGCTATTCTAGCTATGGCTACCAAGAGTTGCAAGTTTTCCATCCAATTCTAGGGAACCACAGATAATTTTTATTTTAGTTTGTGCTCTACATTTTAATTACATTGCTTCACACCCAAGTGATTTATCTCATGTATATCCTGTTGAAACAGCAAGGAGCTCTCTTGCTCTGATGTAGACTTTTTTATTATCTTTTTTAGGAAGCAATTATATGCTCCCATTTAGGTAGGCAGCGCTACCTAATATTACTGCAATTATTGGCTAGTTTCACTGGCCCAAATGGTCATCCATAGACCAATCTCCAACCTTATTAGCCTTCCATAAAGTTCTAAAAACCTGCCCATTCCACTGAGCATGGAGCACTACATGCCTCCTAATTAACTAACAATATGTTAACAGACCAGATATTTTGCTTTATTATCCACTTCAAATTAAACATTTTAATGTGTTTTACAGTTCTAATGCTTTTTACTGTTTTCATTGTTTTAATATTTTATACATTTTAATTGAAATATATGTTTTGAATTGTGAGCTGTCTAGAGTCATTTGCTGAGATGTGTGGCTATAGAAATCAAACGAACAACTTAAAACACACACACACACACACACCACACACACACACACACACACAACTAGAATGCTTTTGATCCATGCAAGTTAAAATTACCGTATCTGTCATCTGTCTTTATTTTCATTTTCAAATTGTAGTATTCAGTTATTTCATAATCTGAATGATAATGCAAGAAAGAAATTGGGTTCTATTATAAATAGCAAGGGCAATGAATTAAGTGACATTTCTTTGAAAGAAGAATTCAAACATATAAATTAGGATATGCAAAATGGTTCAAACCTAAAATGATCCAAGTTCAAAATTATTCATGCTTGAAACGAAACACATTTTGTGAGTTTTGGTTTGAGTATGAAATAATGCAGGCTGGTTTCATGTTCAAGCATGAAATTCAATACAGCTGTTTGAAAAGGAGTAGTTGCCTCTGTTGTTTTGATGATAGGATTGGAAGTTGTTTTATCTCTTGCAGTTGGAATGTTTTATTAAATTTTCCTCTCTGGGTGATACAGCAGGTAGTTAGGCCCTTGTGTTATGGGATCAGACTGAGTGGCTTAGAGATGGAGTTTTGGAGCGAAGTAGCCCAGCATTTAAGGAATACGTAGAGCTGTGAGAGAACTGTTCTAGAGCTGGTTGTTCTCCTATTTGTCACTTCACTGCATAAGTGCCTAGAACATTGCAGTGTGTATCTATGCTCGCTAGGGAATTCTGGGAGTTGAAGTCCACATATCTTAAAAGTTGGCAAGTTTGAAAAACACTGGCCTAGAAGGTAAATCACCGCTTGTTTTTTTCTTCATTTGTATACCCATTGGGCCCCACACTGGTTTAGCAAGCCATTCACACAGGATCTTTTTCTCCTAAACATTTTCTATATCCTGTACAGTACATGGTTTGCTTTGCTTTGCTTTGGTTGGTTGCTTAAATGCTGTCTCTTTTGAAGTTTTTGGAAAAACCAAAAAGACTTTAACACTGTTTAGTTAGCTTATTGAGCATTTGATGTTTATGGACTAGCTTGATTTTTATCTTTAATTTTAATTGAATGTGATGGGTTTTTAAATTTTTGTAATTTTATGGGGGTGTATATTATTTTAATTTTTGGGCATATTTAAATCAGTTTTTTAAGGGTTGTTTTAATTATTGTGTATGCTTGTATTTTATCTGCCTGTTCACCGCCCTGAGTCCTTCGGGAGAAGGGCGGTATACAAATTAAAATATTATTATTATTATTATTATTATTATTATTATTATTATTATTATTATTATTATTATTATTATCATTGCACTTTGTACATTTTCATATGCCCTTTATTTGTGCAGGCATCAGGGTACATTTAAAAATGCAAATGACTGTTGATTGGCCTGCTAAATGTAGACTTATAATAGCACTATGATCATGATCTACAGTCAGGGATGGATTTTGTTGGAAAGGCATGTTTTATACTGTTTATAATGATTTTGCATTATGTTGGCCATTGTTTGGTTATTATAGCTGGTTCATATAATTTGAGAAGGTGATAGCTTGCAGGAGAGTACGCTGTGGGAACTCAACCAATTATATTTTTGTTATAAACAAGGTTAAGAAAAAGACCACTTTGCATATTGTCTGACAGAGTCTTCGCTTTTGACGCTTTAGTTTGAACTAGAACAAGATTATTACTGGCTGGGTTCACATAACATCTTAGTTATGTTTTGTTTTATTCAAGGTTTGTTGAACAAGACATGGTAGCTTGGTGCACAGATAATTCTAAACCAGGGGTGAAATGCTCCCGGTTCGGACCGGATCATGCAATCCGATAGCGATGGGGGCGGGTAGTGCGGAGAACCAGTAGCAAAAATCCCTGCCCCCCCCCCACCGCCCATGCCTCGCTGTTCCTCTTCTCTGTCCCTGAAGCTCTCGGTGGTGATATAGCTGCAAACGGCCTTAAATAACGGCCGCAGTGCTCCCAAGGGCCGTACTACAGCTGATCAGCGCTGTAGGCGGCTAGTAGACCGGTGCCTCTATTTTTAAAGAAGGTAGACCGTATTATTTTTATTATTTATTATTATTGGCCATGCCCATTCAGTCACCTGACCACCAAGCCATGCCCACCAATTAAGCCACGCCCACAGAACCGGTAGGGAAAATTTTTAGATTTCACCCCTGTTCTAATCTATAAAGGTATAGAAAAGATAAAGTTTTCCCCTGTCCAGTACTGTTCAACTCTAGGTGTTGGTGCTCACCTCTTTTTCTTAGCCGAGAGAAACTTCCATAATCATGTGGCCAGCATGACTATATATCAAGGTGCACAGAACACTGTTACCTTCTCGCCAAAGTAGTACCTATTCATCTGCTCATATTTCCATGCTTTCTAAACTATAAAAACATTTTTACAATGACAGCGGCTAGGCTTGTAAATCACACTGAGCTAGAAACAAGCTACCTTCTAGTTTAGCAAGATGCATCAATCCATATATCTAGAATCCATAACTTTCAGGCCAAGAAATAAAAACCAGAGAAGAGATATTCCTGCTCCTTGTATCCCTTTCAACAGCCTAGAGTTTCCTGTGGTGGCATTTCTTTGATTCTCTCTCAGTTCTTTTAAGTCTCGGCTGGTGACTCTTCAGAGGGCAGTTGAAATTTAAGAAAGAACAGCCTGCTGGTAATCCTACAAGTGATCCTGCTTGTATTGATTCAAAACTAGTGATGCCCTTACTATTCGATTCCCACTTACTAATTATAGACACCCCCAACCTTAAGGCAGAATTTGCAAGTTGTTGCAAATGCCAAAACTAAAGCAAAGATGTTTAGCAAGAGTGGTAATAATTGTACACTAAGTATAATTGTAGGAGAAATAATAGCACTATGGAACAAGTGAAGGAGTTCAAACATTTGGAGACCATCTTCCTTAATATGAAAGAATCAACCAAAATATGTCACTGTGGAAGACCAAACATTCCCAATATGTTCACTCAAATTGCTAACTGTAGAGTTTTTTCCCCAAACCAGGAAAACGTTTTGAGGCCAAGGTATTGAGGCTTTGCTTTACGGCACATTGCCCTGTATGTGTAAGAAGATTTAGACTAAATTTGTAAAAGCAACTGTTCTCTGATATTCTGTATGGACTTGCACAGAAAAATGTTTCTGTTGGCTAGACTTTATGCCATTGATAATTTTAGAGGGCGGGTATACAGGTAGTCCTTGACTTATGACCACAATTGAGCCCAACATTTCTGTTGTTACGTGAGATGTGTTATGTGAGTTTTGCCCCTTTTTATCACCTTTCTTGCCACAAATGTTAAGTGAATCACTGCAGATGTTAATGTTCTGTCTCCGTCCTCACTTTGGAGTAACGAGCTGGCCTACTGCCAGTGGATACACGGCTCCTATCAGTCCTGGCCGAGAAAACGCAGCTGCCTGCCAAAAAGTTCAAACAGATTAAGACTTCAGCTCACTTCGACACGGTTCAGCTAATTTGATTCCCGTGGAACTGAGAGCAGTCCCAAAACTCTTTATATATCCTGTGGGGTGGGGCTCCTGCCCCACCCTTCCCTTTGATGACACCACCTCTCTAATCTTCTGAATCCAGGCTTGATTGGTATGATTATCAGCTGCATCTGTAGGCGTAACCTGAGGAAGGGAGGAATCAGGGGATGTCGACCTCATTACGTCCTCCGATTGGCCTGGTTCTGGCTCCTGGAGCTAGGCCAAAGGAATCGGTGTTCCTGAGGTAAGCCTTACCAGCCCTTCCCCCTTGCTCTCAGAGTCACTTTCGGGCATGGGGCCAGGTTCGGAGGCTGGAGTCACAACGGTTAAGTTAGTAACACAGCCGTTAAGTGAATCTGGTTTCCCCATTGACATTGCTTGCCAGAAGGTCATAAAACGGGATCACAATGCAACTGTCATAAATATGAACCTGTTGCCAAGCACCTGAATTTTGATCACGTGACTACAAGGATGCTGCAATGTTGTAAGTGTGAAAAAGGGTCATAAGCCCCATTTTTGGTACCCTTGTAACTTTGAGCGGTCAGTAAATGAACTGTTGTATATCGACAGTTGTACTTGTCGATATACAACAGTACTTGTACTGTACTTGTTGTACAGTAACAAGATCCCTTTACAAGATTGTCTACCCCTGATCAAAAGGATCAGTTGAGCCTTTGTGCTTTACTGCTCTGTGGACCTAGGATGTATTTATAAAATCTGTGTCTCCTATTCCGTGACAAGTGTATCCATAAATAAGTAAAATGTAATCAATAATATTCTTGCACTTGGAAACTGTTTTTTTTCTCTTATAGGTGTACATTGGAGAAATTGATTAAAGTACATGGAAGGTTCTCTTACCCATACAATCTTCATTGTCAAGTTGGTTCTCTCCTGGAAGAAAAGTATAGGCCCAAAGTTAAGCGACTGCAGCCTCTCAACTCAATTCTTGCTTCAACAAACACATGAGAAATTGTCTCCTGGGGTTAAACCAATACTTCAGTCTAACGTCCAGAAAGATGGAAAGTGGGTTCCCCTTATTATAAGGATGGCATATGCGGAAGAGGATTATTCCCTAGCCAGCTATTTCTCTTATATTTTGTTTGATTTGCATCAAAAAGTATTTTAAAACTACTAGAGACCATTTCACTGATGCTACTATTGGTGGTGCCATCTTGGGGCTAATCGGACCCACACAGCCAGCAGGTTCTGACAGGTTTGGGAGAACAGGCAAATACCACCTCTGGCTGGCCCCAGAGTGGGGTGGGAATGGAGATTTTGCAATATCCTTTCCCCAGGAGTGGGGAGGGAATGGAGATTTTGCAGTATCCTTCCCCTGCCATGCCCACCAAGCCGCACCAAGCCCACCAAGCCACGCCCACAGAACCGGTAGTAAAAAAAATTGGATTTCACCACTGCCCTATAGTAGAGCAGAATTGCCATTTCCTTCTCATCTTTCTCATCTTCCCATCTTTTCTATTACCTTCTCTTATCGGTATCTTATGATTTATGATCTATGACTTATCACTTCATTGTTTGTATGCACACTGACAGCTTATGCACCGGAGACAAATTCCTTGTCCAGTGGACGACTTCCGGTATCCAGCGGCAACGGACGTCTGGAAGGTTTCTCCTGCCTCCAGCGCCCGAATCCGGCCGCCGCCGAGGCCCTCAGGGGCCAGGTGTTCCGAAAAGGACACCTGCCGTACGGACGGCCCGCCAGGGGTCTCCCAGCCGATATACAGGACTGTGGGGACCGATGCTGGCGCGTCCTAGGCTTGGCGGGGTTCGGAGGCCACAGGCCGCGGCCATTATTTTGGTCGTCGCCTGGGCCGCTGTGCCCGGTGATACCGGGGCATTGGATTTATAACTGCAGCAGCCTGGTGGTGAACAGGGCACGGAGAAGAATTGAGGAGGAGAAGGGAAGGGAATATCGGTGGCGTGGTGGAGTGCTCCGGAGTGCGGGGGTTTTCTCCCTGCGGTTGGAAGGAGCACGAGTTATTCTGGAGAGGAGAACTTAAAATAAGAAGATTACGGTTTTGTGGAGCTCTGGAGAAGAGGTGATGGAGAAATTTAGGAGGGAAGGTTTGAGGCCCCCCCTCCTTCTGGGGAACAGTGGTGGCGTCCAGCTTCCGCCTTCACTATGAGAATTTTGATGACATCACTTCCCTTCCGCTTCCTGGTTGACTAACTGTACTCTCGGCTCGTTGCTCCTGTGAGTGCCCCTGGTGGATCCGGAGGAAATTACAAGGATACTGTGCTTGCCTGAGGATTTTGAATACTTTTTTTCAAATGGCAAAGGTCAGAGACCAACTGCTGGAGAGATGGAGAATTTTGGAAAAGTTATCTAATATGGACAAGAAATTGGATGATTTGCAAAGAGGCCAAACGGAAATAAGAGCAGAAATTGTGACTATCCAAAAGGATTTAAAGGATACTCAACAAGTTTCAGCAGAAAACAAGCAGAAAGTGGAAGGTCTGGAGGGTGATATGCGGGCAGTGCAGTAAAGAGAGGAGGCGACAGGCAATGCTGTGCTTGGACTACAGATGGATAAAATGTCTTATTTCCTTAGGTTTCAAAATTTGGAAGAAGTGGACCAAGAAGATTTGAGAGATGTTGTGACTAAATTGTTGGGAGAATTTCTTGGGAGAGGTGTTGATTTCATGAATTGGGATGTGGATCGAGTTTATAGAGTTAATTCGCAATATGCACGCACGCATGCAGTTCCCAGAGAGGTTCATGTCAAATTTGTGAGAAGAGGCACGAGAGATGAAATTCTTAGAAAACATAGGAGTGGGGCACTGATTTACAGGGGCAGGGAGATAGCCATTCTGAGGCAGATTCCCAGACAGGTACGTGAAAAAAGAAAGAAATATTATTTTTTGTCAAGCAAATTGTACCAGAAGGGAGTGGGCTTCAGATGGCTGATGCCAGAGGGATTGATGATTTTCCGGGAGGGCATTACGAAAAAAATCAGTACAATTGTGGAGGCTACGGCCTATGTGGAGGAACACAAAGCCTTCCTGGAATCAGATGATCCAGGAATTGAAGAAGGGGAGGTTATAGATCATGGGGCTGAAGCGGCTGCCGCTGTTGCGGCCCTGGAGTTGGGTCAGGCTGAACCCAGAGTTCTGAGATCCAAAACTAGGAAGTGATAAAGATATTTGGGATTGTGTTGGTTTTCCTTATTCTCTTTTGTACGATATTCTGATTATTCTTGACTATTCTTTATTACGTATTTAAAATTTGCAAACTTAGCTACTTCGTGTCACCTGCTTGCCTTATGGCTGTTGTATGTGTTAAAAAATTTGAGTAAAATTCTTATTTTAGATAAGAAAAATGAAAATTTACCATACCTGATATGTATTTGTATAAACCTTTTTTGACTAATAAAAACTTTTTGAATAAAAAAAAAAAAAAAAAAAAAAATTCCTTGTCCAGTCATACTTAGTCAATAAAGAATATTCCTATTCCTATAAATATTTGTGGGAGATCATTGATGTCTCTGCAAGACAGGTGCACCATCATCCACCTAAAAGATTGCTTCTGCCTTAAAAGATTTAGGATGAGGCTATTTTAAATGCTGAAAAATGTTTCCTTCTTTTTATTCATTGGCAAGAAATACATTTCATGGCAATGTTAAAATGTTGACAGTTACCAGTATCATCATATGCAGTGCAAATATTAGCTGATTTCAGTTTTCCTGCAAAAAAACAAAAAAGAAAAGAAAAAATTTCAGTCGTAGAAACAATGGGCTCAAGTAAACAATGATTTTTTTTCCTTTGTGGTGAAACTACAGTCTCCATGTTAGATTACTGTAATGTGGCCTGCTTGGGACTGCCCTTGAAGATCCTCCAGAAGTTGCAATCGATCCAGAGTACAGGAGCACAGGTAATTATGGGCATCTTATTTAAGGTGTTGGTGATCACCTACAAAGCCCCATGAGGCACAAGACTGATGTTTGTGAGGCCACCTGTCTACAGCTGTATTGTCCCATCCCAGATGCTATTCTAAGCTGAAGTGCTCCAAGTCCTCTCTTTAAATCAAGGTCATCTGGTTGAATCTTAGAAATGTACCTTTTCTGTAGTGGTACCTGCCCTTTGTAAAAATCATCCCCCAACCCAAAAAAAATTGACTGGCCCTAATTCTGATAGCCAGAATTCAGAAGTCAGAAAAAACTGTCTTTTCCTCTATCATTTAGTTCAGGATATTAGATGTACTTGTCTTGAGAGGTGACATTATGTATTTGATGATCATAGTGTAGATTGATTTTCATTTTTTATTTTTTTTTAATGCCATATTAGCTGCCCAAAGTTTCTTTGGTGAGCTAAGTGGCCATATAAGTGAAATCAAATGAAATTCTTGGGATTCCCCGTCGAAAACCAGAGGTGCTCAGTCTGAGTCTTCAAGGCCATATGCGATCTCTCAAAGTTTTGAATATAGTAGCTGGTTAAACTCCAAAATTTAATTTCTTCCTTAAATTATATTAATAGTTAATGCTATTAATGCCTGCAATACTGCATTCTAACCACTGTGCCACCGGGGCTCTTTTGTGGTATGATATATCATAAAGGAGCCCATGGCACAGTGGTTAGAATGCAGTATTGCAGGCAAAAACTGCCCACAGCCTCGAGTTCGATCCTGAGACGGCTTAAGGTTGATTCTGCCTTCCATCCTTCTGAAGTCAGTAAAATGAGGACCCAGATTGTTGGGGGCAATTTGCTGACATCTGTAAACCACCCAGAGAATGCTGTAAAGCACCAGGAAGTGGTATAGAAGTCTAAATGCTAATGCTATTGCTATTTTAATTAAAGTTAAATTATAGTTGCGAGGACCTTCTGCAACATATGGTTCCCCTATAGGCAGAGGTGGGTTTCAGCAGATTCTGACCAGTTCTGGAGAACCGGTAGCGGAAATTATGAGTAGTTCGGAGAACCGGTAAATACCACCTCTGACAGGCCCCCCCCCCATCTATTCTCTGCCTCCCGAGTCCCAGCTGATCGGGAGGAAATGGGGATTTTTTTTTTAATTGAAAAAGTTTTAACAAACAAAAACATTTTCCCCCCTCCCCTCCCCCGCAAACCCCTTCCCCTCCTTTCACCCCCCAGCTTCCCGGGTCAATCACAAGGTATTGTTATACATAAACCAAACATAGAATAAAATTTTCCCTTCTAATCCAATTAATCTCATCCAAATCTTTTCATTTCCTAACCCCCCCATTATATAAAATAATACATCCTAATTATTCAAAGGCAATCTGATATCTCTTAATCTGATATCTGTTTTGTAAATAATCAATCCATTTTTTCCATTCAATTCAATATCTTTCCTGCGTATTGTCTTTCAAAAAGGCTGAGATTTTAGCCATCTCAGCCATGTCTTTCTGAACTTTTTGCCATAACAACTCATAATTATTCTTATACAGTTTCCTGTTCGATGAGCTAATATAAACCCCTAAGTATTTAACCTTTTTTACCACCTCAAATCCTGTTATTTCCTCTAATTTTTGTTTCTGTTGTTTAGACATATTTTTGATTATCACTTTTGTTTTATTCTGATTTATTTTAAATCCTGATACCTTTCCGTATTTATCAATTGTTTCCAACAAAGATATACTTGAAATTATAAGATTTGTTAAAGTAACCACTACGTCATCTGCAAAAGCTCTAACTTTATACTCATATTGTCTAATTTTAATTCCCTCTATCTTCTTTAACTCTCGTATTTTATCCAATAATGGTTCCAGAGTTAAAACAAACAATAGTGGTGATAAAGGACATCCCTGTCTCGTTCCTTTCGCAAGAGGAAATGGGGATTTTATAGTCACCTTCCCCTGGAGTGGGGTGGGTATGGAGATTTTACAGTATCCTTTCCCTGTCATGCCCACCAAGCCACACCCATCAAGCCATGCCATGCCCACCAAGCCGCACCCACAGAACCAGTAGTAAAATTTGATTACCAGCATCTTGAACTGCACCTGGAAACCCACTGGAAGGCAGAACAGCTCACAAAACAATCAAGTTGCCTGAACCTATTATAATTGTGTGTGCTATAATATTTAAATTTAATTGAAAAGTAAAAGAAATTAAAGCTGTTAGCTCATGCTACGCAATCCATTTGCAAGTATTATGCTCTATTCTCTAAATTTGTAGGGTACCAAAGAGTTCTGACAAAAAAAATGTAATTATAAAACAAGCCTAGCCAATACTCACTTGCCTTACACCAAGGAAGGATCAATAGTTGAATTGTCACAACTGCTGCAATAAATAGCAGCAGAAGAATGAGAGGAGGCGCAATGAAAACAGCTAGATTATTATTTTCTGTTGTTAGAAGAAGAAGAAAATCATATTAATAAGTATCTTTCATTAAGTATGATGATATTTTAAGTAAACTAAACAGTAATGCCTTGGATCCTAAACTTGATATTGCACCAACTACTCTTTATTAGTTTAATTTGGTGTAGTGATTATGGCATCAGGCTAAAAACTAGGAGATGATGAGTTTTAATTCCAAAGCACGAAGCCAGCTGGGTGAGCATGAGCCAGTCACCCTCTCTCAGGCCTGCAATGGCAAACCACTACTGAAAAACCTTGCTTAAAAAAACTGCAGGGACTTATCCAGATAGTTGCTGAGAATTGGACATAATTAAACAGAATAATAATAAAAAAATCCATAGACAGCAGCAATTTCCATCAATTTCCATCAATAGGGGCCTCTGGTGGCTCAGACTGCTAAAACAGTCTGTTATTAACACAGCTGCTTGCAATTACTGCAGGTTCCCAAGTCCCACCAGGCCCAAGGTTGACTCAGCCTTCCATCCTTTATAAAGTAGGTAAAATGAGGACCCAGATTGTTGGGGGCAATAAGTTGACTTTGTATATAATATACAAATGGATGAAGACTATTGCTTAACATAGTGTAAGCTGCCCTGAGTCTTCGGAGAAGGGCGGGATATAAATGCAAATTTTAAAAAAAATTCTCTGAAGACTTTTCCCTCCTTGTTGTCCCCAAGTTCTGTAGATGCTTAACTCTCAGGAGCAGTGGTGGGTTTCAAATTTTTTTACTACTGGTTCTGTGGGTGTGGCTTGGTGGGCATGGCATGGCTTGATGGGTGTGGCATGGGAAGGATAGTGTAAAACCTCCATTCCCTCCCCAATCCAGGGGAAGGTTACTGCAAAATTCCCCGATCAGCTGGGACTCAGGAGGCAGATGGGGACGGGGCCAGTCAGAATTTTTACTACCGGTTCTCCAAACTACTCAAAATTTCTGCTACCGGTTCTCCAGAACTGGTCAGAACCTGCTGAAACCCACCTCTGCTCAGGAGCAAGATTTAAAAAAATATGGGGTGCAGACAAAAAGGGACAGACTATCCAGCAAAACTCCACCTATCTAGCCCAACTAAGAGACAGAAAATTCCTGAACCTAATCACAATTCTTGCTGTATTCATAAAAGAATCAAAATAAGTGACTGGGCAAACATATTATACTAAATCTTGACCTGTTTTAATACCGGTAGTACACTGTAAATCAAGATTTAGAACCATACTGTCTCAGTATGGGTTCCACTAAGCTGAAGTCAAAAATACATGGTGGCTTAATGCAGAAGTTTTCAAATGTTGTGATGCTATAACCCTTTAATAGTATACAGAATCTGTGCAACATCATAAATAAATCGATTTATTTCACTGGGATTAGTTTCAAACAAAAAATAAACATACTAGTAATTTATAATGATTCATAATCTAAAAAACAAAATAATAATAAATAAAAAAACGATAGATACAAACTTAAAGTAAACCACTCCAAACTCGATTGCAGAAAATATGACTTCAGTAACAGAGTGGTCAACGCCTGGAATGCACAACCTGACTCTGTGGTTTTTTCCCCAAACCCCCAAAACTTTAAGCTTAAACTGTCTACTGTTGACCTCACCCCAGTCCTAAGAGATCTGTAAGGGGCACCTGCATGCCTACTTTCCCTGTCCTAATGTCCCTTTTTACTTGTATCCTTTTCATGTATTCAAAACCATTTTTATATTTTTATCTGTTATCTAATACATGCTTGAAAAATAAATAAAATAAAAATAAAATAAATAAGTATAAAAAATAAATTGAGTTTAACGGGAAGGAAGAACCTGGGTCCTTGTTTTGTTTCTTTTCTGTAGAATTCTACAAAGTAGTGTTTTTTTAACAGAAAATGTGAGGACCTCACTGTTCCTTACAGTTGTGTGTAAGAGTCATTGAGATAAAAGATAAATACAGGCAGAGATTGATCCTAACATTGATTTTTGATGAAGTAAGAACTGGGAAACATAATTGGTTTTGGTTACTATTCTCCCCTCACTTCTTTACTGTGTGTTGTTATTTTCACTCAGTAAAATCAGGAAGAAAAAAAGGCTAGATATGGGTATTTCCTTTGTCTAGGCTGCTATGAGTACCAGACTAAACAGGGTCTTCCTTTTTTGGAATGTGGTTTCTAAGACTAACACAGAAACCAACACCAATCATTGTTTGGTGTAAAGCATAAACATTTAAATTGTGGTTAGCATTTGGGGCACAAATGGATGGAACAATCTAGAACATTGTTTCTAGAAAGTTGTTTTTAAAAAATCTATACTCACTATTTTCTTATATTTTAATTATATACATTATTGTCCATAGAAGAGAATATTTATGGGTCTTTGAACTGTGAAATTGTTCATGCTCTCTGAGCTTGGTTGTCTTCTTGCAGATATTGTTACAGTGGTTATGTCTGCTGTATGTTTCATTACTAACTAGTCAGGGGTGAAATGCTCCTGGTTCGGTCCGCTTCACCCAAACCAGTAGTAAAAAAGGCTACTGGTTCACCGAACCAGTAGTAAAAAATGTAAAAAAAAAGTTCCGATGATCAGGTGAGTGACGCCCGATCATCGGAACTTTCTTTTCTTTTCTTTTTAAGCATTTTTTTACTCCCAGTTCTCTGGAACCGGTAATTAAAAATGCTTTAAAAGGTTTTTTTTAAAAGTTCTGAAGATTGAGTGTTGCTCAGCTGAGCATCGGAACTTTTTTTTTGGTAACTTTTTAGGCATTTTTTAAAATGCCTTAAAAAAGTAAAAAAAAGGCTCCAACGATCACAGCTGTGCTTTTAAAAGGTTAAAAAAAAGGCTCTGACAATCACAGCTGAGCTGCCTGATCATTAGAGTCTTTTTTTTAACTTTTAAAAGCATTTTTTTACTACTTAT
Source organism: Ahaetulla prasina (assembly GCF_028640845.1). Lineage (NCBI taxonomy): Eukaryota > Metazoa > Chordata > Lepidosauria > Squamata > Colubridae > Ahaetulla > Ahaetulla prasina. The sequence continues at coordinate 146,345,909 of NC_080540.1, forward strand.
TCGGCCAAATAGGTTGTAAAAAAATGCTTTTAAAAGTAAAAAAAAAACAATCACGTGCCACAGCTGATCACCCCTCCCCCGTTCTACTTACCCGATGCCTCCTTTTGGTGTGCACTGCAGGCGTGCGCACCTCACAGTTGGTGCATGGTGTGCACTGCGCAGGCACTTGCATAGCACGCATGCGCAGCCAGCAAACCGGTAGTAAACCAGTTCAGATTTCACCACTGCAACTAGATAATATCATCATATAATAGATTGGGTCATGAAATGTCTTCAAGAAAACAACCAAGGCCAAAGAGCACTAAAGAGCTTATAAATATTACTATATTATGTGGCCTTTTTCATTGTTATTCTTTTTCTTGCTTTCTTTCATATTCTACTATTTTAACAATAAAATATTATCTTTTTTTTTTTTTAAAAAAGCTATCTCTCCTTCAAAGTTATGAAGAATCGGATTTCTTGCTAGACTAGGAATGGAAAATCTGAAATAACCCAGACCTTGCTAAATTACAACGTTAGTATTCTTTTTCACTGGACAATATTTTTATCTACTCCAGATTCTCTTCACTTGGCTAGGAAATACTCCCACTACTACCAATACAATACAATACAATACAATATTATAAAATATACAATACAATATACAATACAATAATATTACAAGAGCAAAAAATAGATTCAAGCTTAATGTCAACTGCTTCAAACTTGATTGCAGAAAATATGACTTCTGCAACAGAGTTGTTAATGCTTGGAACTCATTACCTGACTCCATAGTCTCTACTCAAAATCCCAAAATCTACAACCAAAAACTGTCTACTATTGATCTCAGCCCATTCCTAAGAGGACTATAAGGGGCGTGCATAAGAGCACAAAAGTGCCTACCGTTCCTGTCCTGTTGTTCCCTTTATTATATCTAATTAATATAGCTAATGCATATTCTTTACTTATATATATATATATATATATATATATTTTCATGATATGTTGTTTACTTATGACAATGTTTATGTATACTGTTATGATGAAATTAAATAAATAAAATAAAATAAAATAAAATATCTCATTCCCTATGCCTTTTTCATATATTTTTCCTATTTATGGAGCAAATGTCGTCTAGAGCCTTTGTATATCTATAATGACAGAGATACTAATCAGGTGGAATTATGAAGGACTTAAATATTCCTCAATTTCTTTGGAAATAAGTATCAAGAGCACAAAAGAAACCTTAAAACAAAAAAGCACCCCAAAAGCTACCCCTAAAAGCACACTGGTGGGCTTAATAAGGTTTTCCTATTGGAAAATACATGTACCTCTTAATGTAAAGTTGAAAGCTGGGCTATATGTTGATGCCATAGTTCTGTTCAGGTAGTCAGCTTTGCACTTATATGGACCCAGTTGACTGTTGGAATGGATTGTGGTGTTAAATTCAACTTTTTGTTTCTTCATGCTCTGTGGCGCAGGACCTTGCACTCTTTTTTTCTTTAAAAATAAGGTGTAATTAATTGGCAGACAATTTGTCTCCAAGTAGCACACCAATTTCACTTTTGCTCCGATGGTGATTTCTGGCGTGGGACTGTAGATTTTGATACCCTTCACAATCTTTGAGCAAGAGGCATTATTCTGAGGCGACTCTGTAATAAAAATTGACCATTGATTATCAAACGATTTACACTGTATTAACTTCAGTGGCACTGACTCTTCAGCACATCCTCATAAGTTCCTGGCCTCAAAGGGAAGCAGGGTATAATAAATTGAGAAATATAAATGCTCTGTCAGCCCTGTTTATAGCCCATTGTGTCTACTGGTTATCCGAGATAGTTGTGTCCTGAACCCACCTGCTGTCTCCACTGATGGGATGTAATGATGTAAAAAACATCATTAAAAAAGGACAACAAAGAATGTTCTTTCTGCGCCAACTCAGTAAGCTCAAACTGCCCAAGGAGCTGCTGATTCAGTTCTATAGAGGAATTATTGAGTCTGTCATTTGCACCTCTATAACTGTCTGGTTCGGTTCTGCAACCCAACAAGAAAAACACAGACTTCAGAGGATAATTAGAACTGCAGAAAAAATAATTGCTACCAACCTGCCTTCCATTGAGGACCTGTATACTGCACGAATCAAGAAGAGGGCCGTGAAAATATTTACAGACCCCTCGCATCCTGGACATAAACTGTTTCAACTACTACCCTCAAAACGACGCTATAGAGCACTGCACACCAGAACAACTAGACACAAGAACAGTTTTTTCCCGAAGGCCATCACTCTGCTAAACAAATAATTCCATCAACACTGTCAGACTATTTACTGAATCTGCACTACTATTAATCTTCTCATAGTTCCCATCACCAATCTCTTTCCACTTATGACTGTATGACTATAACTTGTTGCTGGCAATCCTTATGATTTATATTGATATATTGACCATCAATTGTGTTGTAAATGTTGTACCTTGATGAACGTATCTTTTCTTTTATGTACACTGAGAGCATATGCACCAAGACAAATTCCTTGTGTGTCCAATCACACTTGGCCAATAAAAATTCTGTTCTGTTCTATTCTATTCTATTCTATTCTATTCTATTCTATTCTATTCTATTCTATTCTATTCTATTCTATGAGCTAGGAGCTTCGCTTTGCCATCTATCCTCCCATGAAAATCTACTAACTAACAGACTTTTCTGTTAACAGCACAAAAAATGGTTTCATTAGTGTTACTGCTACCACTTTACTTTAGCTGAACTTAGGAACTTTTCTGCAGCTACTGGATAAACGAACGAACAAACAAAAAACATCCCACAATCCATACAGAAACAAATCCATAATCCCGGGATAAACAACAATAATTAAAGCCCCCTAAAAAAATAAGTTTAAATATTGTTGTTTGGCTGCCAAATGTGATTTGTTGTGTAGTTTTCATTTTTGAATGATTTCTGGAAATTGGCCTTTCTGCTTTCCATTCCAAATATTCTCCTTCTCCAAAAGAATATGGACTTGTGTTGGAAAATTTTAAAAATACAACTTGATTTCTGTACTGCATGGAAAGGAAAATTCATCTGATAAGCAGTTTTAATTTCCAGCTATATTCCAACTGCTATTTTTTAAAAAACTCTCATCATATTTTTTCCCATAAAGACTATTGAAGATGGATGTTGCTTATTATTGTAAGGGATTTTTTAAAAAAAATTCTCCAATGCAGACCCTGTAAACAGATCATTGCTTTCAGCAATGCTTCAACAGCAATGATGTTCATCATCAGAATTTTCAATAATGGTGATTTGTTTTTTGTGTGAAGATATCACCAAGAGGTTTAGCTCTGAAATTTTCTGATCTAGAGCAGTGGCCCCCAACCTTTTGGGCACCAGGGATTGGTTCAGTGGAGAGAAGCTTCAGTGGACTGAAATGGGTGTGGTTTCGTGTGCTGTCTCCATCCTGTGTATGGGGCTTTGCTTGTTTACGTGGCCCAGTAGTTGGCATGTCGTGACCTGATGCCAGTTCACAAATTGGGGATTGGGGACCCCTGATCTAGAGAATCTTTTATCTCTAGGACAGTGATGGCTAACCTTTTTGCCATCGCGTGCCAGGAGGCGGGGGGGGGGGTCAGGCACGCATGCCCGCACCCATAATTCTATGTGCACCGCCCTACACATGCCTGCGTGACTCCCCTCCCCCCCGCTCCTGGCACGCAATGGCCCAGTAGGCCTGTTTTTCTCTCTCACCTGCCTCCAGAGCCTCTCTATGAGTCTGGAGAGGGAGAAAATGGCCTTTCCCATTACCCGCCCCCCCGGAGAATCCTAGAGAGGCTCTGGAGGGTGAGGACAGCAAAAAAGTCACTTGTTAAACTGGAAGTTGGAAAACAGGCAGTTTCTGGCCACCAGAGGGCTTCCAGGGGTGGTGGGAAAGGCCATTTTTGCCCTCCCCAGACTCATAGAGAGGCTCTGGAGCCAGGTGAGAGAGAAAAACGGGAGGCAGGAAATAGGCTGTTTCCCTACTTCTAGTGGGCCCAGAAGGCCCGAAAATCAGCTGGCCAGTGCACACATGTGCGCCAGAGCTGAGCTCGCGTGCCCACTGATATGGTTACGCGTGCCACCTGTGGCACATGTGCCAAGGTTCGCCATCACGGTTCTAGGAGCTCTGTTTCTCTTCACATACTGCTTTTTCATTTGCATACATTTCACTGCTGTCAAAGATCATAAATCCTGAGCAACAGCAACTAGAATAATACACTCCACTTAACTTGTTTTGTGGGTAGTTTATCTTTTTTGTCAGAAAAAAACAACATTTGGCTACTTTTGGCTGTTCTTCAACATTAACCTTAGCTTTGAGAAACTTTCTATATCAGAGGCAATAGATGGTTTCTGTGATTCCTGCTTTCTCTGTTTTTTGTCAATGGATACATATGTTATCACAGGGCCGTAATCTAGATGACAGAATTTTCACAGAACACATAAGCAACAGAGCACTCCAAAGATGAACAGGTAGCCTCTTACATTGTTGGAGGTTTAAGATGTAAATAAAAGAGTCTCCATACCAAACTGGAAATCTGGGATTTCTAAAGTTTGACTGGTGGCCCATAACTCATCTTCCTCATCACAGATCCCAGTCTTATTTTTCAAGCAGCTTGTATGTTGATGTGTGTTGATATAAATTTCATTCAAGCTGCTCCCACTAGATTTTACCTGCACATTGAGCTGTATATGTGTTGATGGTCTTTGTAAAATCTACTTGGTGCTCTATATGGAGCTGCCCTTGAAGAGTTTTTGTAAACTTCACCTGGTGCAAAATGCAATGGCATGAACGTGTGTGTGTGTGTGTGTGTGTTAGAATACACGTTACACCTCTGCTTTGCAAACTGAACTGGTTACCAGTCTCTTTCCAGATCCAATTCAAAGTTCCTTTAACACCTTTCATGGCATAGGACTGGGTTACTTGAAGGATCCTTCCATTCCCTACCAATCAGTTAGAAATGAAGAAGCTTCTTAGATGAAAAGGTGTCCCCCAAGGCAGCGTTCTAGACCAACACTCTTCATACTATACATAAATGACCTTTGTGATCATATTATAAGTAACTGCATTCTCTTCGTCGATGATGTAAAACTATTTAACACCACCAACAATGCTGCTACCCTTCAAAAAGACCTTGACTTTGTCTCGGAATGGTCAAAAAATTGGCAACTCCAAATCTCAACCAACAAATGCTCTGTCTTACACATTGGCAAAAGGAATCGGAACAAAAAATGCAAACTGAGTGGACATGACCTTGTAGATGACCCTCACTCTGTCAAGGACCTTGGAGTACTCATATCAAATGATCTAAGTGCCAAAGCCCACTGTAACAACATCGCCAAAAAGGCATTAATGATTGTAAACCTAATCTTGCATAGCTTCTTCTCTGATAAGATTACACTACTAACCAGAGCATATAAAACATTTACTAGACCAATTCTCGAATACAGCTCATCTGTCTGGAACCCGCACTGCATATCGGACATTAATACAATTGAATGTGTCCGGAAATATCTGGAAGAAGAGTCTTCCACTCCTCTGCTCGCAATAAAATACCTTATGCCACCAGACTTGAAACTTTGGACTTAGAAAATTTAGAACTACGCCGCCTTTGGTATGACCTAGGCATAGCTCATAAAATCATCTGCTACAATGTCCTACCTGTCAATGACTACTTCAGCTTCAATCACAACAATACACGAGCACACAATAGATACAAACTTAAGGTAAACCGCACCAAACTCGATTGCAGAAAATACGACTTCAACAGAGTGGTCAATGCCTGGAATGCACTACCTGACTCTGTGGTTTCATCCCAAAACTCCCAAAATTTTAACCTTAGACTGGATGTTGTTGTTTTTTTTTGAATTTATATCCCACCCTTCTCCGAAGACTCAGGGTGGCTTACATTGTGTTAAGCAATAGTCTTCATCCATTTGTATATTATATACAAAGTCAACTTTTGACCTCACCCCATTCCTAAGAGGTCTGTAAGGGGCAGGCATAAGCGCACCAGCATGCCTACCGTCCCTGTCCTAATGTTCCCTTTAATTGTATTCATTTTATGTATTCAATTCATGTTTACAATATATATATTATCTAATACGTACTCAACTAATAAATAAAATAAAAAATATTAAAAAAAAAAAAACCACCGAGAAAGTCCAGTTGCCTTTTGGAAAAAACACCTGTGGGACAACCATGATCTGAATGTTGAGAATCTCTATAGACATCAATTTTAATCATATGTCATCATAGCTATTTATTGTATATATCAAAAAGGGAGTATTTGAACATCATGAGTATTCTGATCAAATATCTGACCTTTGGACCTTCCGCCGCAAACTCAAAACCTACTTATTTCGTCTTGCTGGGCTCGCTTAAATTTTAAATTTTAGATTTTATATTATTAAATTGTATGGGTTTTTAAATTTTTTAGTAAATTTTAGTGGGAATATTTTCTTATCTATAAGTAGCCAAATTAAATAGGTTTTTTAAGGGTTGTTTTTAGTTTTGTACTGTTGTTTTCTTTTTGTATTTTACTTGTGGCTGTACACCGCCCTGAGTCCTTTGGGAGAAGGGCGGTCTATAAATAAAAATATTATTATTATTATTATTATTATTATTATCAATGACCATAATAAGATTTTGCTACTATCACAATATAAAAATATAGATATTGTAATCTTGGCTCTGTGGGTGAGTTCATACGTCATGCGAAACCATTGTTTGTTCATTGTGGCTTGTTACATTACTGCTAATAGGTGATTTACAGTTAATGTTGTGAATTGTAGTATTGAAAATAAATACAGGTAGTACTTGACTTAGGACACTTCGTTTAGTGACTGTTTGAACTTACAAAAGCACTGAAAAAACTGACTTATGACCATTTTTCCCGCTTATGACTGTTGCAGCATCCCCATGATTATGTGAAATTCAGATGTTTGGCAACTGATTCATATTTATGACCACTGCTGTGTCCCGAAATCATGTGATCACCTTTTGTGACCATCTGACAAGCAAAGTCAATGGGGAAGCCAGATTCACTTAATAACCATGTCACTAACTTAACAACTGCGACAATTCACTTGACAACCAGGGCAAGAAAGATTTCATAAAATAGGACAAAACTCACTTAACAAATGTCTCACTTGGCAACATAAATTTTGGGCTTAATTGTAGACATAACTAGAGGACTACTTGTAATCCAAGGTCATACCTCATGAGGTAAATAAGCCAAATTGGTTGGAATGGTAATGGCTGATTTTTCTTCTTGCTCTTCTCTTGGCAACAAGTCTTCAGTAGCAGGTTAACTCTCAGTATAGTCATTTATAGTCTTCTCCTTTGTGAATTTTCTCACATCTAACATCATCCATAGGCAGTGAATGTTAGTAATTTCAGTCAAATAAGATTCAATAAAGTGGATTTGCAGCATGGAAGGAGAGATGCTCAGCTCCAATTTAGAGATGTGACATCAGTTTGTAGGAGTGGTTCAGAGGAGGGGTCTCCAACCTTGGTCCCTTTAAGACTTGTGGACTTCAACTCCCAGAGTTCCTCAGCCAGCTTTGCTGGCTGAGGGACTCTGGGAGTTGAAGTCCACAAGTCTTAAAGGGACCAAGATTGGAGACCCCTGGTTCAGAGTATATATTCCAAATATAAAGATTAAAAATGTAATAATAAATGTATATTCTTTTCTGTAGTCTGAGCACAGAAGATACAGAAAATCCTCAGCCATTCTTCCAACATAACATACTACCAGATTTCCAAGGTGACTAACGACAATTAAAACTTTTTCTATAAGTTACATTTTTCTTTTAAAATTTGATATATATGTTTTAAAGTATGTTTGAACAGATGGTTCTGCATTCTTACACAGATGCTTTAGCACACATCACAACCAAGTCTATGAAGTGTTGATCTTAATGGAAAAATATTACATTAATAGCAGAAAATACAAATATAACATATAATAAATGTACTTCTGTAGTTCCAGGGAGAAACTTACCAGGGTTTGCTCTATTATCCTCCTTAACACCACCATTCTCCTTTGTATTTTGCACCCCTAAATGGATTGAAATTAACAATAATTAATGTTGAGTGACATTAAACAAACTAAAACATTTAATATTGAATGACATTAAACAAATTGAACTATTAGTAAAAATAAAGCAGTCCTTACACAATGTTAACAAGAGATATAGAAATCCTAGTTTTTCAGTCATCTTTAAATAAGAATGAAGAAGCTGTTTCCTCTTTTGTGAAGTTTTGTCTGAAGAGGAAGTTTATGCAAATAAATGGGTGGGAATCAGTAGAATGAAAAGTTGCAAAAATTTGTTTTAAAAAGTGTGATGATGCTTCTCTATACTAGTTTCTGTTTCTGCTTAATTTAAGCTATACTTAGGGAAAAATTATAATTTGAAAGCAAGTTTGGAGTGAGTTCATGTCATTATTGCAAATCAAACATTGAGAAAATCACCATAAAAACTCCATCACAAAACTGTTTGCATGCCTGGAGGAAAAAGAACACTAAGCTGAAAAATGAAAATGACACATTAATCTGGAAGAAAAAGAATAGAGAAATGAAGGAACAGATTCCTAAGTGTAAAATGGATATCCAAACCTAAGGCCCAATTTTAGTAATAACATTTATATAAAGTACAAAAAGTGGAAAGAGGGGCAAATAACTAAGGCAGAATATCAGCAACTAGCCTGAGCCTGTAAAAATGAAGTGAGGAAAGCTAAGGCTCACAGTGAACAAAGGCTTGCGACAAAAGTAAAAAATAAAAAAAAAGCTTCTTCCAACTAACATGTTGAACATGTTACAAGAAAAACAAGAAAAAAGTCAAGGAAACAATTGGTCCATTGCTGGGAGAAAGTGGCAAGAAGGTGACAAGCAACAGAGAGAAAGCAGAATTACTTAACTCATTTTTTGCATCTGTCTTTACACAAAAGGAAAAAACGATCCAATCTATCAAAAACAGCACCACAAAAAACAGATTAGGAATACAAGTTAAAATAGGGGAAAAAATTGTAAGTGAACACCTGTCTATCCTAGACGAGTTCAAATCACCAGGACCGGTTCTGAAGGAACTGACAGACAAGATCTCAGAACCACTGAACTATATCTTTTAAAGATCCTGGAGCACAGGGGAACTGCCAGAGGACTGGAAAAGAGCTGATGTAGTTCCCATCTTCAAAAAAAGAAAAAAAAAACAGATCCAGGAAACTACAGACCTATCAGCCTGACCTCAATACTAGGGAAGATTCTGGAAAAGATAATCAAGCAACAAATCACCGAATACCTAGAAGGAAACAAAGTAATAACCAAAAGCCAACATGGTTTTGTCAAAAACAGATCATACCAGACTAATCTTATTGCATTATTGCTAAGTGAAAAAATTAGTGGACCAGAAGAATGCTGTCGATATAATTTATTTGGACTTCAGTAAAGCATTTGATAAAGTAGACCAAAACCTACTACTAGATAAAGTAGAAAAATGTGGATTAGACAGTATCACCACCAGATGGATTTGTAACTGGCTGACCAACTGCACTCAACGTGTAGTCTTCAATGGAACTACATCCACATGGAGGGAAATATGCAGTGGAGTACCCCAAGGCTCTGTTTTAGGCCCAGTACTCTTCAACATCTTCATCAATGACTTGGATGAGGGGATAGATGGGGAATTCATCAAATTTGCAGATGACACCAAGCTGGCAGGAATAGCCAACACTCCAGAAGATAGGCTCAAGATACAGAAGGATCTTGACAGACTTGAACATTGGGTGCTATCTAAAAAAGTGAAATTCAACAGTGAAAAATGTAAGGTGCTACATTTAGGCAAAAAACCCAAAATGCACAGGTACCATATACGTGGTACCTTGCTCAATAGTAGTAATTGTGAGAGGGATCTTGGAGTCCTAGTGGATAACCATTTACATATGAGCCAGCAGTGTGCAGCAGCTGCCAAAAAAGCCAACATGGTTCTAGGCTGCATAAACAAAGGGATAGAATCAAGACCACATGAAGTGTTAATACCACTTTATAATGCCTTGGTAAGGCCACACTTGGAATATTGCATTCAGTTTTGGTTACCACGATGTAAAAAGGATGTTGAGATTCTAGAAAGAGTGCAGAGAAGAGCAACAAAGATGATTAGGGGACTGGAGGCTAAAACATATGAAGAATGGTTGCAGGAACTCGGTATGTCTAGTTTAATGAAAAGAAGGACTAGGGGAGACATGATAGCAGTGTTCCAATATCTCAGGAGTTGCCACAAAGAAGAGGGAGTCAAACTATTCTCCAAAGCACCTGAGGGTAGAACAAGAAGCAATGGGAGCAAGAAATCAAGGAGAGAAGCAACTTAGAACTAAGGAGAAATTTCCTGAAAGTTAGAACAATTAATAAGTGAAACAACTTTCCTGCAGAAGTTGTGAATGCTCCAGCACTGGAAATTTTTAAGAAGATGTTGGATAACCAACTGAAGTGGTGTAGGGTTTCCTGCCTGGGCAGGGGGTTGGACTAGAAGACCTCCAAGGTCCCTTCCAACTCTGTTGCTGTTATTGTTGTGTTGTTGTTAATTCAATTTTAATATCACCCTTATTTTTATTTATCTCATGGCAGCAGCCACATCCAATACTTCTTATCTCCTAATTTCCTCACAACAACATCCCTGTGAGGTGGATTGGGCTGAGAGAAAGTGACTGGCCCAAAGTCATCCAAATGATTTTTATGGCTGAAGCGGGATTAGAACTAACAGTCTCCTTGTTTCTAGACCAACTGCCAGACCTGGAAACCATCTTTTACCTTTGAGCCTTCAAACCTGCCACAAATTCTACTGTGGGACAATGGGAGGGGGGATTGTATGGATTGTATGGAAGATGATATGTAGGTAAAATAACATTCTTTCCAGAAAGTCAAGGCCATTGTGCTCTGCAGCTATGCTGAGAAGAATGAGAATGTTCTGTTCTGGAGGGTACCTGATTGTTTCTTGCGATGGACATGTGGGTGAAGGGCAGGGGTAAAATGTAATATTTGTTACTACTGGTTCTGTGGGCGTGGCTTGGTGGTGGTGGGTAATGTGACTGAGTGGGCGTGGCCAATTTTTTTTAACTTTTAAAAGCATATTTTCTACAACCTCTTTGGCTGAAGAGGTTGTAGAAAATATGCTTTTAAAAGGCTCCTCTGACGATCCCAGCTGAGTTGTCTCATCGTCAGAGGCTTTTCTTTTCTTTTAAAAGCATTTTTTTTGCCTTTAAAAGAAAAAAAAACATTCTGACGATGAGGCAACTCAGCTGGGATCGCCAGAGGAGCCTTTTAAAAGCATTTTTTCTACAACTTCTTCGGCCAAAGAGGTTGTAAAAATGCTTTTAAAAGCCTCTGATGATCCCAGCTGAGCTGCACGATCATCAGAGGCTTTTTTATTTTACTTTTAAAAGCATTTTTTTGGCCGAAGAAAAAATGCTTTTAAAAGTAAAAAAAAACCTCTGATTATCGTGCGGCTCAGCTGGGCATGAGGTGGGGGACAGGGATTTTTGCTGCCGCCATTGCTACTGGATCAGGCGATCCGGTCCGAACTGGGAGCATTTCACCTCGGTGAAGGGCAAGGACTTGAACTTTCTTTCGGGTGAGGAAAACCTGGAAGCTCTCAGATTTGGGTTTTCCCAGATGTGCCAATATGTCATCTCTAATACAAGTTAGCTGTTGGGGGTGTTACTTGGAATGCTGATATCAACATCTTAACCACTGCAACAAACTAGCTCCATGATCATAATCATAGATATAAATAGAATAGTAATTATTCCCATTGCTATGTAACAGGGGAGGAAAAAATAAACGGGTGACAGACAGATTGCCTAAGAGGTACAGTAGCTTACTTGGGCAATCTCTCCACTCAGACAGAAAAATAACAGATCAGGCACAAAACAACATGTAATAAAGTGACTATAAGAGCAAATACTTGAGAATTCTACTGTGTTGCTGTTGTTATTTACTAAACTTGTATGCTGTCAGATGCCTAACAACTCTGGGTGGCTTACAACAAACAAAGCAATTACAATAAACATCAATAGAAGATAAAAATCTCACTCTTCAGAGGCCTGGATGAAAAGCCAGGTCTTCATGACTCTTCTAAACAAGAGCAAAACGGAGACGACCCATTTCTTTGAGGGAACTTCATTTCAGAGGGAAGGCACTGCTACAGAGAAGGCGTGCTTCCAGAGTCCCAAGGTATTTTTAATCAAAGGAACCCAAAGAACACCAACCCAGGAAAATTGAACTGACCAGGCAGAGCAGTGGTGAGTTTCAATTTTTTTTCTACCGGTTCTATGGGCGTGGCTTGTTTAGTGGGTGTGGCTTGGTGGTCATGTGACTGGGTGGGAGTGGCTTGGTAGTCGTGTGGCTGGTTGGTCATGTGGCTGGGTGGGCATGGCTTGTTGGTCATGTGGCTGATTGGTCATGTGACTGGGTGGGTGTGCCGGGTGTTTTCAGGTATGTTTTTTCATGGGAAGCTGACTCTCTTATTATTCCATGTAATAAATAACCAAAAAAGCTCTGTGTGATTTCAGAGATATGAGTATACTTTCAGCTGTTACTAGTTAGTAAATATCCAGCGCAAACTTGATTTTGTAAGTAAATCACCAATACACTCTAAAATCTGTGGTCAATCTTGGTATGGACTCAGAAATGATTATTCCAATACAGTTGAGAAAAAGTCTCAAAACAAGCATAACACAAGCATTATTTCATTTTGTAAAGCTGCTTTCACTGTAAATAGAGAGTGTTGCATAATTCTTCCCCAGAAAATACTTTTACAAAACACTAAAGATAGGGCACATCCACACAATCTGAATTTCCACCCACCAATCCGCTACAAAGCAGTGGAAAGAAAACTATGTCTTTATTTCTTGAAGATCGTATGTTCAATACAGTGGTGGGATTCAGCCAGTTTGCACCATTTCGGGAGAACCGGTTGTTAACTTTCTGAGCAGTTTGCTGAACTGGTTGTTGGAAGAAATCATTAGGGCAGAGAACCGGTTGTTAAAATATTTGAATCCCACCACTGGTTCAATAAGATATGAACAATTATCTTAATGTAGCAACAGCCAGGGATGAAAATTGCTTCTAATGAATATTCACAGAAGAAGTAAGGAGTGGGAAAATTGAGACTACATTTTCCTGTCTTTAAGGGGCAAAGAATTGTCTGCTCAGCATCTTGGGAGCAAGAAAAGGTCAGGTGAGGAGATTGTGCAAGAAAAGGATATTGGCATCTCCAGCCACATGCCCAAGACAAGGTAAGGTACTGTTCCCTTTAAGGAAATGCCTAAGCACAGGGATGTTGAAAGTTAGGTATTTGATGCCCCTGGGTACAAGAATGCCATAGTAGAATTTGATAGACAATTTTTTGAATATTTCTGAAAACTGGGATTAAGATAAATGGAGTTTCCAAGACGTAAAAAGAGGGATTGTTTTGCTTAGTTTCTATTTCCAGAATAGAGAACGTCTCCAGATTTTACTACATCACTCTAATCTCTTCAGAGGACAACTCATAGCTTCTGTGATCTTTGAAGCTAGCTATCCCTTGAATTGCTTGTGTGGTTTTATTTATTTATTTTTATTTTTATTTTATTTTTATTTTTATTTTATTTTTTGTTTACATTTATACCCCGCCCTTCTCCGAAGACTCAGGGCGGCTTACAGTGTATAAGGCAATTTTCATATTTATATACTGCCCTATCTCCCTAAGGACTCAGGGCGGTTCACAGGCAATTAAAATACATATAAATACAGATTAAAAACGACGATTAAAAAACTTATTCTATTGCCAAATTATTAAAAACAATATAAATAGTAAAAACCCCTTAAAACCAATAACTTTAAAATCTAATCCAGTCCCGCGCAGATGAATAAGTGTGTTTTAAGCTCGCGACGAAAGGTTCGGAGGTCCGGAAGTTGACGAAGTCCTGGAGGGAGTTCGTTCCAGAGGGTGGGAGCCCCCACAGAGAAGGCCCTTCCCCTGGGTGTCGCCAGACGGCACTGCCTAGCTGACGGCACCCTGAGGAGTCCCTCTCTGTGAGAGCGCACGGGTTGGTGAGAGGTATTCGGTAGCAGTAGGCGGTCCCGTAAATAGCCCGGCCCTATGCCATGGAGCGCTTTAAAGATTGTCACCAACACCTTGAAGCGCACCCGGAAGGCCACAGGTAGCCAGTGCAGTCTGCGCAGGATAGGTGTCACACGGGAGCCACGAGGGGCTCCCTCTATCACCCGTGCAGCCGCATTCTGGACTAACTGAAGCCTCCGGATGCCCCTCAAGGGGAGCCCCATGTAGAGAGCATTGCAGTAATCCAGGCGAGACGTCACGAGGGCGTGAGTGACCGTGCATAAGGCATCCCGGTCTAGAAAGGGGCGCAACTGGCGCACCAGGCGAACCTGGTGGAAAGCTCTCCTGGAGACGGCCGTCAAATGATCTTCAAAATACAGCCGTTCATCCAGGAGAACGCCCAGATTGCGCACCCTCTCCATCGGGACCAGTGACTCGCCCCCAACAGTCAGCCGAGGACTCAGCTGACTGTACTGGGATGCCGGCATCCACAGCCACTCTGTCTTGGAAGGATTGAGCTTGAGCCTGTTTCTCCCCATCCAGACCCGTACGGCTTCCAAACACCGGGACAGCACTTCGATAGCTTCATTGGGGTGGCCCGGTGTGGAAAAGTACAGCTGGGTGTCATCAGCGTACAGCTAGTACCTCACACCGAAGCCACTGATGATCTCACCCAGCGGCTTCATATAGATGTTGAACAGAAGGGGCGAGAGAATCGACCCCTGCGGCACCCCACAAGTGAGGCGCCTCGGGGTCGACCTCTGCCCCCCTGTCAACACCGACTGCGACCGGTCGGAGAGATAGGAGGAGAACCACCGATGGCGGTGCCTCCCACTCCCAATCCCTCCAGCCGGCGCAGCAGGATACCATGGTCGATGGTATCGAAAGCCGCTGAGAGGTCTAATAGGACCAGGGCAGAGGAACAACCCCTATCCCTGGCCCTCCAGAGATCATCCACCAACGCGACCAAAGCCATCTCCGTGCTGTAGCCAGGCCGGAAACCGGACTGGAACGGGTCTAGATAGACAGTTTCATCCAGGTGCAGGGGAAACTGATATGCCACCATACTCTCTACAACCTTCGCTGCGAAGCGAAGGTTGGAGACCGGACGATAATTACCTAAGACAGCGGGTCAGGAGGCTTCTTGAGGAGGGGCCTCACCACCGCCTCTTTCAAGGCGGCCGGAAAGACTCCCTCCAACAAGGAGGCACTCGTAATCGCCTGGAGCCAGCCTCGTTTCACCTCCTGAGTGGCCAGCACCAGCCAGGAGGGGCACGGGTCCAGTAAACACGTGGTGGCATTCAGCCTACCCAACAACCTGTCCATGTCCTCGGGAGCCACAGGGTCAAACTCATCCCAGAAAATGTCACCAAGACCACCCTCAGACGCCTCATCTGAATCACCGCAATTTTGGTCTAGACCATCTCGAAGCTGAATGATTTTATCGTATAGATAACCGTTAAACTCCTCAGCACGTCCCTGCAACGGGTCATCCCGCTCCCCCTGGTGAAGGAGGGAACGGGTCACCCGAAACAGGGCGGCTGGGCGGTTATCTGCCGACGCAATGAGGGAGGAGGCGTAGCAACGCCTCGCTTCCCTCAGTGCCACTAGGTAGGTCCTAGTATAGGACCTAACTAGTGTCCGATCAGCCTCTAAACGGCTAGACCTCCAGGAGCTCTCTAGGCGTCTTCTCCGGCGTTTCATCCCCCTCAGCTCCTCGGAGAACCAAGGAGCCGGTTGGGATCTGCGCCGGGTCAGAGGCCGCAGAGGCACGACACGGTCTAAAGCCCCAGCCGCAGCCCGTTGCCAGGCCATTACTTTCTCCTGAAAGTAATACTTCATGGTTCCCACTTGTCCTTTTGAGAAAAAGCAAAAAATAGAGAGAAGGTGGCCATATTTAGAGGTTGCTAAAATAGTTATTTTTTGTATCCACATCAGTGGTGGGTTGCTACTTGTTCGCCCCAGATTGGGTGAACCGGTGGCAGCGGCGGTGGGAAGCTCTGCCCACCCGCCCAGACACTTCTGCACAGAAGCGGCGCACATGCGGACATGAGCAAACTGGTAGCAAACTAAATTGAAACCCACTACTGGTCCACATAGCAAGTAAACCAAAAGCGCAAATTGTCAGAGGCAATATTCCATTCCTTAAAGATTGTGGAAGTTTTTGATCTCTCATGGTGGAAAAGGAAATTTGATGAGTAATGTATTAGGTATTTATCAGAAGAGATATTGGCAACCTACATCTTTCCTTCCAGGCTGATTAGACTTCAGTTCCACTTATCCATTGCTCTTTCAGAAAACTCAGAACAGTTTAAAGAAGACTTCTAATTCATTTATCATTCAGACAGCTCACAGGGACAAACTTTGGCTTTAATAATACAAGTGTACCAATGCTGCATATATTCCTAGGTCTCTAATTCTGTATCTTCTTTGTTCACAGCCCTTATTTGGAAAGTGAGTAAATTTTATTAACTTCTTTTTAAAAAGATGAATACCCCTGCACAACCTGTACCTTGATTGCTGAAAGACCTTCCATCCCTCAAATTTTTCCTGCAACCCCTAGTGAAAATTAGAATTTGTAAATTTTAGAATTATTACCTATTTGTTTTTCTTCTTTTCTCAGCAGTTTCCTTTCACAGTCTTTCTTTGATGTTATAAAATTAACACCACAGATTTATTTGTTCTTACATGAGCCAATCTGTCATCCTTTCTTGAGTGAACAGTATATTTTTAACCTCTTTTACTTACCACTGACCCAATGAATCTAATAAGGGGAAGATAGGAGGAAGGTCTTCAGGGGGCCAATATACAGTAGCATTTTATATAATCTAAATTGCTCAGAATATATTCACAATTCCCTATACAATTAGGGACATGAATTACCTACCCATTTAAGAGCTCTTTACCTGTCCTTATTGTTGCTTATATTTGGTGACTGATTTGTAAACTGATCCTGATGGTGAGCTCTAGCCACAGCAGCGGCAGCGGCAGCAAAAGGAGAGTTCCAGGGTGGCATCAGCGGGCAGGGCGTCCCAGAATTCCTGAGGAACTTTCCTGTGCAGCTTTGGCTGGCAGTGGCAGTGGTGGCGGTGGGTGAAAGACAAGATCCGCTCACTCTCCCAGAATGCCACTGCCCCTCTCAGCCCCAGCACAGCGGCTGTGTCTCCTGTCGTGGGCTAGATGTGGGACCCAACCTTGGAAGGTAAGCG
The DNA here is from genome assembly GCF_028640845.1 of Ahaetulla prasina. NCBI lineage: Eukaryota > Metazoa > Chordata > Lepidosauria > Squamata > Colubridae > Ahaetulla > Ahaetulla prasina. The sequence goes on from NC_080540.1 coordinate 146,363,221, forward strand.
GGTGTAGGGGACTGCTGGGAAGGCCGTGTGGAAGGCAGGCAAGCATGGCAGGGCCATGGGGAAGGGAGTAGGCTGCTAGCTCCCTTCCCTGCAGCCCTGTCATGCTTGCCTGCCCTCCACACGGCCTTTCCAGCAGTCCCTGTGGCCAGGCCCACTTGCTTGCCTTCGATCCTGATGGCAAACTCCAGCCACAGCAACAGCGGCAGAAGGAGAGGTCCAGAGTGGCGGCAGCAGCACTCCGGGAGGGCGGCCCTCGGGGCCCTGGGAAAGCACACAGCAAGGAGTTACCGCTTTGGGTCCTCCCAATCCAGAAAATGCTGCAGGCGGCAGAGCTTTTCTCTGCCGCCCGCAGCACTTTCCTGATGAAAATGAATTTGGACCCAAAGCTAAATTTCGCTGTGCTGCGAAAGATGCTTTCCCATTCCCAGCCAGAGCAGTAGGGGAGAGAAGCAGCCGCTGACCTGGAAAGCACATGGAGTCCCTCCATGTGTTCTCCAGCAACTTGTTTTCTCTCTACCACTCTCTTGCTGGGAGAGAGTGAGTCTTTCGCAGCACAGTGCTTTGGGGACCCATTCGGAAAGCCAGGCACAGAGAAACAGCCAGGTTGAAGGCCGGTACTTTCAGCGTCCATGAGGAACTAGCCATGCGTTTTCAGGGCCGGGCTGCTTGGATTGAAAAGCTATTGCAATAGCCCAGGCTTGAAAACACATAGCTAGGGCTGAAAAGCAGTTTCTTGTAGGCGTTGGCTTGCCTTCCCTTCTACCACCAGCTGTGGGAGGAAGAAGGTAAGATTGCGAGCCTGGCGGGGATGGTAGAGGGGCCGCGGCAAGCTAGGCCACAGGCAGTGCGGCCTGGAATGGAGCTGGGCTGAGCCATGGTGGTTTAGTCAGCCACGCGAGCCCAGTGGGGATGGTGGCGGGGATGCGGCAAGCTACGGGGATGGGGGTGCTTACCTATAGGTAGGAGGAGGTAGGTCAGTTGGGGCGCAGGGCAAGCGCCGCATGGGAAGGCATCTTAGCAGGCAAGCTGCAGAACAGACTGGGCACATGCACAAGTACAAGTAAGTACAAGTGTGCGCTGCCACCCGGGAGGTGAGGAGTGACTGGGCGGGGTGAGCAAGTGGCGACTGGTTCGGGGATGTGGCCAAATTATCGCTACTGGTTCGCCCAAACCGGTGCGAACCAGTAGAAACCCACCACTGAGGCAGATGTTATGGGAGATAGGCAGTCACTCAAACAACCAAACCTATATCATATAAGACTTTATAGATAACAATGAACACTCAGAAGCTAACCAGCAAGCAGTGCAACTCGCAAGCCGTATCATGCAATCCTAATTAATTTATCCCAACTAGAATTAAGGAGAAATTTCCTGATAGTGAGAACAATTAATCAATGGAACAGCTTGCCTTCAAAAGTAGTGGGTGCTCCATTACTGGAAATTTTAAAGAAGAGATTGGATAGCCATTTGTCTGAAATGGCATAAGGTCTCCTGCTTCAACAGCAGATTGGATTAGACGACCTCCAAAATCCCTTCCAACTCTATTATTATGTTCTGTTCTGTTCTCTGCTGTGCTATGCTGTGCTGTTCTACTCTGTTCTACTCTCCTCCTGTTCTGTTCTGTTCTACTCTAGTCCTGTTCGACTCAACTTCACTTGACTCTACTCTACTCTTTATACATCATATTTAGAGACCACCCATTTTCCTTACAGAGTGATTCTGGGTGGAATACAAATAGACATAAAACATAAAAGCTATTTATAAATATTGTAAAAACAGTTGAAAATAAGAATAAAATAAAAATATTTTGTTTGCTCAGCACGAACTTCGGAAACACACTGATGTTGGTGGATCATCATTGCTTTTGAAATGAAATGTATACAAAGGGAGTCCAAATGAATAAGTAAGACCAGGGATTGAGTTTTTTTCATTCATTTTCATTCATTTATAAACAAGGTCATCCACCATGTAATGTTCCAAGATGAAAAAGTTATCATCCTATCTAGTTAAATGAAGATAATTAAAAGGAGAACAAGAGCCAACTGTGTGATTCTTCATTATGTATTGTAAGGGAAGTATGGAATAAAAGAGCAATACAGCTGCAATGGTGTCACTATGCTTAACACTAATAGTAAGTGCCCAGATGTGATAAAATGTTTATTTTCATACTTTGTAACTATTATTTAGGAAAAGGCCTTAATCTTAAAAACCACTTTTTATCAATGTGAAAGTTATAGATACCTGGAAATTTCTGCCATTACTCACTGTATGTTGCCATGGCATTACAGACATATTTTACCCATGTGCAAGATAAACTATAAGCAGATAATTTTGAGATTTAGTTGACCAAACATGGAATAATTCATACAGTAGCTAATGCAAATGTAAGACTTGTGTTTCTTGACATTTAAACTGACTACAAAACCTTGTTTGTGCATGGGCTCAGTGCTTTGTCCAAAAAATGTTATCTAACATATTTTTGTGGGTTTGACCTACAAAGTGTCACAAAGTGTAGACTCTAAATAAGAGTATTTCAGAAACTAAACCACCTTCTGATTGAGTAAGGGAATGGTTCCAAATTTCCTAATTCTAGTTGCTGAGAAAGATCCTGGCAGTTTTCCATGAATTTTGTTCAGCAATATGAACATATGCAATGTTTATTTCAGTCCAAAGACCGAAATAGAAGACTACTTTATTAAATAATCAAGACTGATTTGGGCCAGTTTTGCCCTTAGCAATCTCACCATCTTTGATTCTCTTCATCGCAATCTTCTTATCACACAAATTCTAAAGGCATCTCATGCCTTGCTGAAAATAATTTTGGAAACCCTCCTTAAAAGGTCATTTAAGCTTTTCTGTGTAGAAAAGGTTACAAAACAATTCCTAAAGCTGTTAAGAGATCATTAATCCACAGTTAGAGACAAAGTCTTCAATGGGAGATGAGAAGATAGTGAAGTTTTTGTGCAGCTGGAAGATGGATTGTACAGTTATTTAATCCAGGGGTCTCCAAACTTGGCCACTTTTTAGACTTCAGCTCCCAGAATCTCCAGCCAGCATAACCGACTGAGGAATTCTAGAAGTTGATGTCTACAAGTTATAGGGTAGCCACATTTGGAGACCCCTGATTTAATTTAATAGGCAGTGCATGTCAATGCGCTGCCAAATTTCAGCATCAGAAGACAATAGCTTAGGTTTCCACCCATCCCCCCCATAAGCCATTTTTCATATAAGTGTAGTGGCGAAATTCAAACAAGACCTCAATGATAAAAACAAGCAAGCCACAGTTTAATTTAGGGTGAGGAGTTTTAAATGTTGGGGGGGATGGGGGACATGTTTGAAAATTAGAGAATATGTATGGGCATGGTCACAGAATGACTATCTAAGCTGCGAAGGCTGCTCCCCAACAACTTCTGTAGCCTGTGATCCCCTCTATCCTCTCAGCTTATCCTGGGGGGTGCAATATAATATTGATTATGAATTAAATTAGCTTAAGCACAAATGGACAAATGTCCTTTCACAGAAAATATGCTTTTAAAATCATTATTCAAGCAGTTCAGTCACAGTGGAATTGCATGAAAGTTTATTTTTTGTCAGAGGTGCAACTCTCTCCGTAAGACAAAAAGCAAAAGTTAGTTCCTGAGTTTTCATTTCTAAAATCAGTCTTTCGTGGAGCAGTAGAAGGCCTGGCCCAGACAATCCTGGGATTAGAAAACTTAGAACTCTGCCGACTCCGACATGACCTGTGTTTAACACACAGAATCATCTATTGCAATATCCTTCCTGTAAAAGACTACTTCAGCTTCAATCGCAACAATACAAGAGCAAACAATAGATTCAAATTTAATGTCAACCGCTTCAAACTTGATTGCAGAAAATATGACTTCTGTAACAGAGTTGCTAACGCTTGGAACTCATTACCAGACTCCATAGTCTCTACTCAAAATCCCAAAATCTTCAACCAAAAACTGTCTACTATTGACCTCACCCCATTCCTAAGAGGACTATAAGGGGCGTGCATAAGAGCACAAAAGTGCCTACCGTTCCTGTCCTATTGTTCTCTCTCATTATATCAAATTAACATAGTTATTGCATACTTTCGCTTATATATATATATTTCTTTTATGATGTGTTGTTGTTTTATGTCGATGTTTGTGTATACTGTTGTGACAAAATGAAATAATAATAAAAAAAGACCAGACGGTTCTGTGGAGGCCGTTTCCACTAGATGGTGCCATTATGCAGTGCACAATTGCCGACTGAATCTTGGCATCCCAGAATGATGTTTCTTGCTTATGTTTTTAAGCATGGCCACCTTCTCACAAAAACATCAGGCGGATATTAGAGATATTCTGCTCCAGCAAGGCAGGAAGAGGAGAAGGATAAACGAGAGCAAAGATTGGTTTCCTAGGATTTGTTGTCACGAACAGTAATAAATACACTAAAAGGTTTATAGAGTTCTAAACATCACAACTACTGAAGCTCACTGATTTATTTAGAAAGTAAAATGCAGATTCAAAAAATGCTAATAAATATACTGTTATAAGCTGGTTGCATATCTGATCTATTTTTTCTCTGAAAGCTATTTTTCATAATGCTTAGGAATATTGGAAGGTATGCAAATATGGCAATTCTTAAGCAATGTACAATGTTCAGGATTTCTGGGAGAGTTCAGAGTAAAGAAAGTGGAGGAGGGATCTATTTTCTTAGCCATTTTTCGATCTCATAACTGGATCTCCTTCAGTTATGAGATTGCAGTCCAAACACAGCTGGAGAAGAGACAGGTTAGGCCAGAGTTTCTCAATGTGTGATGGATGAAGTGAGGAGCTGGATCCCCAGGAGAGAAGGGGCTGCATTTCAGAGGAGTAAGAGGCAACTCAACCTAGATGTTGTATGTGAGAGAAAGAGAGTGAAAACAGTGCCTCCCTAATAGTTCCCAGAATATATTGTAGGTGCAGATAGTAGAGTCCTCAATCTGGCAAGATTTTGTCTATAGGTGTGAAACAACGAAGAACTTGGCTTGGAAGAATCACCATGTATATCATTATTGGTTTTGGTTTTGGGCCTAACACAACAACTTTCAGCAACTTTAAGATGGTGGACTTGAATTTCCTGGCTGGAGAGCTTCTGGGAACTGGAATTCACACATCTTAAAATAGCTGAGATTGAGAAACTCTGCACTTCCTCTAATTCAAGGAAGAAAGAGAGGCTGGCTTACAGCTGTCCAGTTCCAGTTCTCCTGGTCTACAAGATCTAGTGAATTGGTTCTTCTACCTTGTTGCCTTCCTGTGTTTCTTGATTTCACATTTTGTTTTGCCTTGATAAAGGTCTACATGGAGTGGAGGAGGAGGAGGAGGACAGCCAAACCCAAATAGTCTAAGAACTCTGGTGGAGTCCTGAAGCAAGACCCTTCCCATTCTTGCTATGGTGCCCTAATGAGGGATGTTTTGCTGTTGACTAATCTCCTAAATTCCAGTCACTTTAATGACTGGCACTCCCATACAGCAGCTGTGATTCAGAACGATGCAACAGGGACTGAATTGGATGGGTAGCTTTTCTGCTGGCATTATTTTTTGCCAGCGCAAAGATGGAAGGTTAGCACATTGGCTGAGTGGTGGGGAAATTGCCTTTGTTTTGTCTTTTATGTCCATACTAAGCCCTCACCCTTCCAAACTCACTGCTAAAGAGAACGATGATAACTACATGGTCACAGCCATGATGTCTAGACTTCCAGGGTTCTGAAATTAAGGGTATCCATTGTTACCAGCTACTTTTGTTCCTTTCCTGTTTAATTGTTATTCTCAGGGAACAGCTGGCAAGCTTTTGAGGGTTTCCTCACGTCATGAAACTGGCCCTGTCTCAGGCCCGTTTGATAAGCCTGAAATGCAAGAATTATCTGGTGTTTTCTTCCCCGCCAAGATGGGCCTGCATTCTCACACACACAAATGCAGACACACTTCATATGTCATGAAATTGGCTATAGTAAGGCAGGCTGGTTAAACACAGTTATGTTACCTCTCCATGAACCCACCCAAAGGAAAAGGTGAGAGACCTGTCTACAAAAATGACTTTTTTTCAAAAGCTAAAACAAAGACTCACACAAACATTTCATGGGTTTTTTTGCTAAATCTTAACATTTAAAAAAAAATTAAAGACTAAGATTGTAACCTGTTTTTAGTCAAGCCTGTTTAAAAAAGCTGGTGTGTGTGCATGATTTGTCCTTCTAAACAAATATAAATTATTCCCCTCTCTTTATTTAAAACTTACTAATTGAATATAATGAATTTAAAGTTGGTTTGTGACTCTGAACCAGAAGATACTGTTTTTTAAAAAAAAATCCACATTAAAATGAGATCTAAGGAATGAGATCTAATGAGATCTAATCCAGCCAATAAACATGGTGAAGTAAAATTACTCTGGGTCTTTCCTATTGGAATGGACCAGTAGATTGCTTAATGGATGCCATACTGCCATGTCTATACATCAGGGGTGAAATGCTCCCGGTTCGGACCGGATCAGCTGATCCAGTAGCGATTGCGGCAGGTGGTTCAGCGAACCAGTAGCAAAAATCCCTGCCTCCCCGCCCATGCCCACCCAATCACCTGGTCACCTGCTTGCCCGCTTGCTGCTTTTAAAAGTTAAAAAAGGGTTCTGACAATCACAGCTGACCTGCATGATTGTCAGACCCTTTTTTTTTACTTTTAAAAGCATTTTTTTACAACCTATTCACCCGAATAGGTTGTAAAAAATGCTTTTAAAAGTTAAAAAAAAGGCTCTGACTATCAAAGCTGATCTTTGGGTCCTCTTTGTAGACTTTAGTTCAGCATTCAATACCATCATTCCAGACAGTCTTCTAACTAAGCCAAACCAGCTACAGGTACCTGAACAGACTTGTAAGTGGATCATAAGCTTCCTAACAAACAGGAAGCAGCAGGTGAAGCTAAGCAGAATCACATCAGATACTGGTACAATTAGCATAGGAGCCCCACAAGCCTGTGTGCTCTCCCCACTTCTCTTCTCTCTGTATACCAATGACCACATCTCTAATGATCTATCTGTTAAGCTACTGAAGTTCGCAGATGACACAACAGTGATTGGTCTTATTTGAGACAATGATGAATCTGTATACAGACAGGAGGTTGAACAACTAGCCTTGTGGTGCGACCAGAACAATCTGGAACTGAACACACTAAAAACCATAGAAATGGTGGTAGATTTTAGGAGAAACCCTTCCATACTTCCACCTCTCACAATACTAGACAACACAGTATCAACAGTAGAGATCTTTAAATTTCTAGGTTCTATCATATCGCAAGATCTAAAATGGACAGCTAACATCAAAAATGTCATCAAAAAAGGACAACAAAGAATGTTCCTTCTGCGCCAACTCAGAAAGCTCAAATTGCCCAAGGAGCTGCTGTTATAGTTCTACAGAGGAATTATTGAGTCTATCATCTGCACCTCTATAACTGTCTGGTTTGGCTCTACAACCCAACAAGACAGACACAGACTTCAGACGATAATTAGAACTGCAGAAAAAATAATTGCTACCAACCTGCCTTCCATTGAGGACCTGTACTGCACAAGTCAAAAAGAGGGCTGTGAAAATATTTACAGACCCCTCACATCCTGGACATAAACTGTTTCAACTCCTACCCTCAAACCAACGCTATAGAGCATTGCACACCAGAATAACTAGACACAAGAACAGTTTCTTCCCGAATGCCATCACTCTGCTAAAAAATATTTCCCTCAACACTGTCAAACTATTTACTAAATCTCATCGTTCCCATCACCCATCTCCTTCCATTTATGACTGAATGACTGTAACTTTGTTGCTTGTATCCTTACGATTTATATTTATATTGATTGTTTCCTGGTTGCTTATTTGTACCCTGTGACTATCATTAAATGTTGTACCTTATGATTCTTGATGAAGGTATCTTTTCTTTTATGTACACAGAGCATATGCACCAAGACAAATTCCTTGTGTGTCCAATCACACTTGGCCAATAAAATTCTATTCTGTTCTATTCCATTCCATTCCATTCCATTCCATTCCATTCCATTCCATTCCATTCCATTCCATTCTATTTTACGGCGAAGGTTGTAGAGAGTGTGGTGGCATGTCAGCTACCCCAGTACCTGGATGAAGCTGTCTATCTAGACCCGTTCCAGTCCGGCTTCCGGCCCGGATACAGTACGGAGACAGCTTTGGTCGCGCTGGTGGATGATCTCTGGAGGGCCAGGGATAGGGGTTACTCCTCTGCCCTGGTCCTATTAGACCTCTCAGCGGCTTTTGATACCATCAACCATGGTATCCTGCTGCGCCGGTTGGAGGGGTTGGGAGTGGGAGGCACCGTTTATCGGTGGTTCTCCTCCTACCTCTCTGATCGGACGCAGACGGTGTTGACAGGGGGGCAGAGATCGACTCCAAGGTGCCTCATGTGTGGGGTGCCGCAGGGGTCGATTCTCTCACCCCTCCTGTTCAACATCTATATGAAGCTGCTGGGTGAGATCATCAGTGGCTTTGGGGTGAGATACCAACTGTACGCTGATGATACCCAGCTGTACTTTTCCACCCCGGGCCACCCCAGTGAAGCTGTCGAAGTGTTGTCCCGGTGTCTGGAAGCCGTACGGGTCTGGATGGGGAGGAACAGGCTCAAACTTAATCCCTCCAAGACGGAGTGGCTGTGGATGCCGGCACCTCGGTACAGTCAGCTGCAGATGCGGCTGTCTGTCGGGGGTGAATCATTGGCCCCGATGGAGAAGGTACGCAACTTGGGCGTGCTCCTGGATGGCCGGTTGTCCTTTGAAGACCATTTGGCGACCGTCTCCAGGAGAGCATTTTATCAGGTTCGCCTGATCCGCCAGTTGCGGCCCTTCCTGGACCGGGATGCCTTATGCACAGTCACTCATGCCCTTGTTACCTCGCCTGGACTACTGCAATGTTCTCTACATGGGGCTCCCTTGAAGAGCACCGGAGACTTCAGCTAGTTCAGAACGGCTGCGGGTTATTGAGGGAGCGTCTCGAGCTCCCACATAACACCTATCCTCGCAGACTGCACTGGCTACCTGTTGTTTTCCGGTGCGCTTCAAGGTATTGGTTACCACCTTTAAAGCGCCCATGGCTTAGGACCGGGCTATCTACGGGACCGCCTACTGCCGGCTTCTATCTCCCATCGTCCGCACGCTCCCACAGAGAGGGACTCCTCAGGGTGCCGTCAGCCAAACAGTGTCGACTGGCGGCCCCAGGGGAGGGCCTTCTCTGTGGGAGCTCCGACCCTGTGGAACGAACTTCCCCTCGGACTTGACAATTACCTGACCTTAGGACCTTTCGCGAACTTAAAACTTATTTATTTCATATGGCTGGACTAGCCTGATTTTTATTTTTATTGGATGGGTTTTAAAATTGTGTTATTTTACAGGGAGTATGTTTTTAACGTTTTGGGCATTTAAATTAGTTTTTAAGGGTTGTTTTTAAATTATTGTGTGTATTTATATTTTATCTGCCTGTTCACCGCCCTGAGTCCTTCGGGAGAAGGGCGGTATACAAATTAAAATATTATTATTATTATTATTATTATTATTATTATTATTATTATTATTATTATTATTCTATTCTATTCTATTCTATTCTATTCTATTCTATTCTATCAGTGCTAGTATACTTGTACTAAAACTAGCACTGATGTTGTTAACTAAATAGGGTAATGAAATGCCTGCAAGAAAACAATCAAGCTCAGAGAGTACCAAGGACCCCTCATTTCAACCCTGAGCTACAAATATTCTCCTTTATTGGTATTTCCAAGTTATCGTTGTCTTCTTTAAAAAATCTGTGTTAGATTCCTATGCTATAATCATGGGCAGTTCTACAGTTCCTGATAATCATTAAATGATCAGTGATTGCCCTAATTTCTTCTAGGCTATCTAGTAGTTTAGTGTGCCTGTTTGAGGGACCCAAGTTCCTTTAGGCCCCCACCTTCATAAAAATAAAATGAAATAACTTGCTACCGAGTCTCCACTTGCAGATACCCACCCATCTCACAGTACATAAAACTTCTCTGCAGATGCTGCACTGCTCTGTTTCCAAACGGAAATGACATCTGGAAGGTCAGCACAAGAGCACAGTGGAGGAAGGGAATAGGAAAACCAGGCTGTTGCTATGTGCTGTAGATCTCTTACGGGTGGAGGTTGCAGATTTTGTAACAATGCTTGTGACATTGTGAAATTCAAAGGAGAGGGGGGAAAAAAGAGTTTTCACTACTTGGAAAACTGCTGAGAGAAGAAAAAAAAATACACCAGGCTAAAGGTAGTCCTCGACATAGGACCACAATTGGGCCCAGACTTTATGTTGCTAAGTGAGAGGTGTGTGTGTGTTCCTTGGATACTACACAGGCCTGGGCTACCGTTGTGGGGGGCAAGGCTCCCTCGAGCAGGTGCCTGCTTTGGCATAAACAGAGATTCTGGCTATTTGGTTTTGCGTGTTGGCAAATTCACCTACATTTAGGACCGGGCTATCTACGGGACCGTCTACTGCCGGTCTCTATCTCCCATCGTCCGGTGCGTTCCCACAGAGAGGGACTCCTCAGGGTGCCGTCAGCCAAACAGTGTCGACTGGCGGCCCCCAGGGGGGGCCTTCTCTGTGGGGGCTCCGACCCTGTGGAACGAACTTCCCCTCGGACTTCGACAACTACCTGACCTTAGGACCTTTCGCCACGAACTTAAAACTTATTTATTTCGTATGGCTGGACTAGCTTGATTTTATCTGTAATTTTAATTGAATGTGATGGGTTTTAAAATTGTGTTATTTTACAGGGAGTATGTTTTTAGCGTTTTGGGCATTTAAATTAGTTTTTTAAGGGTTGTGTGTATTTATATTTTATCTGCCTGTTCACCGCCCTGAGTCCTTCGGGAGAAGGGCGGTATACAAATTAAAATATTATTATTATTATTATTATTATTATTATTATTATTATTATTATTATTATTATTATTATTCTATTCTATTCTATTCTATTCTATTCTATTCTATTCTATCAGTGCTAGTATACTTGTACTAAAACTAGCACTGATGTTGTTAACTAAATAGGGTAATGAAATGCCTGCAAGAAAACAATCAAGCTCAGAGAGTACCAAGGACCCCTCATTTCAACCCTGAGCTACAAATATTCTCCTTTATTGGTATTTCCAAGTTATCGTTGTCTTCTTTAAAAAATCTGTGTTAGATTCCTATGCTATAATCATGGGCAGTTCTACAGTTCCTGATAATCATTAAATGATCAGTGATTGCCCTAATTTCTTCTAGGCTATCTAGTAGTTTAGTGTGCCTGTTTGAGGGACCCAAGTTCCTTTAGGCCCCCACCTTCATAAAAATAAAATGAAATAACTTGCTACCGAGTCTCCACTTGCAGATACCCACCCATCTCACAGTACATAAAACTTCTCTGCAGATGCTGCACTGCTCTGTTTCCAAACGGAAATGACATCTGGAAGGTCAGCACAAGAGCACAGTGGAGGAAGGGAATAGGAAAACCAGGCTGTTGCTATGTGCTGTAGATCTCTTACGGGTGGAGGTTGCAGATTTTGTAACAATGCTTGTGACATTGTGAAATTCAAAGGAGAGGGGGGAAAAAAGAGTTTTCACTACTTGGAAAACTGCTGAGAGAAGAAAAAAAAATACACCAGGCTAAAGGTAGTCCTCGACATAGGACCACAATTGGGCCCAGACTTTATGTTGCTAAGTGAGAGGTGTGTGTGTGTTCCTTGGATACTACACAGGCCTGGGCTACCGTTGTGGGGGGGGGCAAAGGGGCTCCCTCGAGCAGGTGCCTGCTTTGGCATAAACAGAGATTCTGGCTATTTGGTTTGCGTGTTGGCAAATTCACCTACATTTAGGACCGGGCTATCTACGGGACCGCCTACTGCCGGCTTCTATCTCCCATCGTCCGATGCGCTCCACAGAGAGGACTCCTCAGGGTGCCGTCAGCCAAACAGTGTCGACTGGCGGCCCCAGGGGAGGGCCTTCTCTGTGGGAGCTCACCCTGTGGAACGAACTTCCCCTCGGACTTGACAATTACCTGACCTTAGGACCTTTCGCGAACTTAAAACTTATTTATTTCATATGGCTGGACTAGCCTGATTTTTATTTTTATTGGATGGGTTTTAAAATTGTGTTATTTTACAGGGAGTATGTTTTTAACGTTTTGGGCATTTAAATTAGTTTTTAAGGGTTGTTTTAATTATTGTGTGTATTTATATTTTATCTGCCTGTTCACCGCCCTGAGTCCTTCGGAGAAGGCGGTATACAAATAAAATATTATTATTTTTATTATTATTATTATTATTATTATTATTATTATTATTATTATTATTATTATTCTATTCTATTCTATTCTATTCTATTCTATTCTATTCTATTCTATCAGTGCTAGTATACTTGTACTAAAACTAGCACTGATGTTGTTAACTAAATAGGGTAATGAAATGCCTGCAAGAAAACAATCAAGCTCAGAGAGTACCAAGGACCCCTCATTTCAACCCTGAGCTACAAATATTCTCCTTTATTGGTATTTCCAAGTTATCGTTGTCTTCTTTAAAAAATCTGTGTTAGATTCCTATGCTATAATCATGGGCAGTTCTACAGTTCCTGATAATCATTAAATGATCAGTGATTGCCCTAATTTCTTCTAGGCTATCTAGTAGTTTAGTGTGCCTGTTTGAGGGACCCAAGTTCCTTTAGGCCCCCACCTTCATAAAAATAAAATGAAATAACTTGCTACCGAGTCTCCACTTGCAGATACCCACCCATCTCACAGTACATAAAACTTCTCTGCAGATGCTGCACTGCTCTGTTTCAAACGGAAATGACATCTGGAAGGTCAGCACAAGAGCACAGTGGAGGAAGGGAATAGGAAAACCAGGCTGTTGCTATGTGCTGTAGATCTCTTACGGGTGGAGGTTGCAGATTTTGTAACAATGCTTGTGACATTGTGAAATTCAAAGGAGAGGGGGGAAAAAAGAGTTTTCACTACTTGGAAAACTGCTGAGAGAAGAAAAAAAAATACACCAGGCTAAAGGTAGTCCTCGACATAGGACCACAATTGGGCCCAGACTTTATGTTGCTAAGTGAGAGGTGTGTGTGTGTTCCTTGGATACTACACAGGCCTGGGCTACCGTTGTGGGGGGGGGCAAAGGGGCTCCCTCGAGCAGGTGCCTGCTTTGGCATAAACAGAGATTCTGGCTATTTGGTTTGCGTGTTGGCAAATTCACCTACATTTAGGACCGGGCTATCTACGGGACCGTCTACTGCCGGTCTCTATCTCCCATCGTCCGGTGCGTTCCCACAGAGAGGGACTCCTCAGGGTGCCGTCAGCCAAACAGTGTCGACTGGCGGCCCCCAGGGGGAGGGCCTTCTCTGTGGGGGCTCCGACCCTGTGGAACGAACTTCCCCTCGGGCTTCGACAACTACCTGACCTTAGGACCTTTCGCCGCGAACTTAAAACCTATTTATTTCGGATGGCTGGACTAGCTTGATTTTTATCTGTAATTTTAATTGAATGTGATGGGTTTTTAAATTTTTGTAATTTTATGGGGGTGTTTATTATTTTAATTTTTGGGCTAATTTAAATCAGTTTTTTAAGGGTTGTTTTAATTATTGTGTATGTCTGTATTTTATCTGCCTGTTCACCGCCCTGAGTCCTTCGGGAGAAGGGCGGTATACAAATTAAATTATTATTATTATTATTATTATTATTATTATTATTATTATTATTATTATTATTATTATTATTATTATTATTATTATTTATTTTATTTTTTGAATGTTAGCTTGATCCTGTTCAGATTTAGGCAGGAAGGTGCCTCCCAAGGACTTTGAATTACATCTTCCATTAGATCCACATACAGTGATGGGGTTTATGATGCAAAATACAGGTAGTCCTCAAGTTACAATCACACTTGAGCCCAAAATTTATGTGGCTAAGTGAGACATTTGTTAAGTTTTGTCTCATTTTACAACTTTTCTTGCCACATTTGTTAAGTGAATCAGTGCAGTTGTTAAATTAGTCACATGGTTGTTAAGGGAATCTGGCTTCCCCATTAACTTTGCTTGTCAGGAAGTTGCAAAAGGTGATCACATGACCCTGGGATGCTGTGGCCATCATAAATAAGAATCAATTGTCAAATATCCAAATGTAAATCACGCGACCAAGGGACGCTGCAATGGTCATAAGTGTGAAAAATTGTCATGTCATTTTTTTCAGTGCCGTTGTAACTTTGAATAGTTGCTAAATGAATTGTTAAGTCGAGAACTACCTGTATTTGCAAGACAACTTTGGTTTACTTTTACTGACTTGCATGTCAACATGGCACAAATGATGCCCTGGCAATTTATTTCTATCCCTGCGACACTGTCCGTCTCCTACCCAGAACAGTGAAGTAAGAGAGCTTTAGCTGTATTGGTGTCCTACCAATGGAAAGCAAGGAACACAAACATAAAAACCTCACTTATCCTGACCAATCAGATCATCAGTCCAGCTAACTCAGTGGCAACCACACGGATTGCCTGAATCTCTCTAGGATTTCAGATAGGATTTTTTCTTTAGACCTTCTCACGATGTTAGATACGAATTGAGGAAGTTTCTACATGCCAAATACATGAGTCACAGCTATCCTATCTATCACACCATATCCCTTATATCGGACATCTGAGGAAGTGAGAAGATGTTGCTGCAGGCACTTCGTGGCTGCTGAGGAAGTTCAGAGTCATCTAAGACAGGAGTCTCCAACCTTGGCAACTTTAAGCCTGGAGGACTTCAACTGTCCTCCAGGCTTAAATTCCCCAGCAAAGCTGAGTCCTTCAGGAGAAGGGCGGTATAAAAATCGAATAAAATAAATAAATAAATAAATAAATAAAGCTGGCTGGGGAATTCTGGGAGTTGAAGTCCTCCAGGCTTAAAGTTGCCAAGGTTGGAGACCCCTGATTTTAACAGTTTTTCAAAGGGAGGACTTCCTTAGGATTTCTTAAAGGGTGCACGTGCTTCAGATCTCATAATTCCCTTGGGCATGATGGTCTCTCTCTTGTAGCCATCCAAAACATAATGCACCGAATAATTTTTTGAAAGCCACCTAAGCTAAAAGCCAGCTTTGTAATACCTAATTCTATTAATTATGTATGCATGACTTAGTGGTCAGGAAGGCCAGCAACTGATGTGTATAATAAAAAAAAATGAAACTATACTTCAGCAACAATTAGCCCCAAGACAGCGCAATGTGTAGCTAAGATCTGTGTTTTTGTGTCTTCTTTTGGCAGGGAAAATCAAAGACAGGGGATGGAAAAGAACAAAGTTCTGCTACTTCAGTCTTGGAAGGAAGCCTGCAGGGAAATCTCCATTAGTTGTGCACGGGCTTCCAAGAAGAAGGCATTTAGTTTTGCTGTGAGATCAAGATTTCCAGCCACACAATGCTGGGAAATGTGCAGTCAACATGTTTGTGTTGGGACTGGTGCGAGGGGAATAAGCATTTTGGCTGAAAGCCAGTTTGATAAGGAGACCTCTGCACTGCTGAAGCAAGCTCACAAGAGACAGCCCTGTGATGCTGGCTAGAAGCTCAGTGGGAAATAGGAGATACCGGTTTTCAGTTTCCTCCTAGAGAGGTCCAAAATGTGAGCACACCAGGCAAAACCTGGATTTTGTTCTGCAAAAGAGAATCATTTGAAAGAATGAAACGGGAATTAACACAAAGAACTCCTGCTCTGCACAGCCAGCATGAATCAGGCAGTCAAGGCCAATGTAGACAAAAATAACATCAATGGACCATTTCCACATGAAGATTGCACGTGAGCTTGAAATCAATTTTGGTCTTTGGTGTCGTTACAATTGGCACTTAAACCAGCACTATGACTACTGTCCAAATATCTCCAAAACATTTGGAAGTGGGTGTGATTATCTTCATTCCTGATAATCTAAGAATATTAAGCCACTTGGTGCTTCTTTCTGCCAACCAGTAAGTTGTACAAATCATAATTACCGTATTTTTCAGAGTATAAGATGCTCCAGACTATGAGTTGCACCTACTTTTTTTGGTGAGGAAAACAAGAAAAAGAAATCTGCCTCCCAGCAATTTTGCCTCATTGCAGCAAACAGCAAATAGCCTGCTTTACTTTCATTTTCATTTTCAGCATAGCTTGATTAGCACAAGAAAAAAAAAATCTGCTCCCAGCAATTTACCTCCTTGCAGCAAGCAGCAGAGGCTCGTGCAGCAATAGGCAATGGCAATCCCTGCAGCCTGAAACAGCTGAGAGTTGGTGACAATGGACTGTTTCTTCTTGCTGTTTGCTGCAAGGAGGTAAATTGCTGGGAGGCAGAGGCCAAAGGGTGGGGGCCAGTGGGTGGGCGGGGCTACATTCGGTATCTAAGATGCACCCAATTTTCATCCCCTTTTAGGGGGGGGGGGAAAGGTGCATCTTATACCCTGAAAAATATGGTAGTACCTGATCCTGAACTGGAGTAACAAATTTGCACTTGTCTTGCTGTGTTGCAAAACATAAACCCCAAGTTCTTGTTATTAATTCAGCTGCCTGCCTTCAAGGTATTATCTTCTTGCATGTCAATTCCCATTGAAAACTGCCATCACTGAGCCGTTTAGCAGCCATGGGCTTCTTCTCTTGAGTTCAGCCACGGTTGTAACATTGATGTCTTTAGTTAGGGAAGCTAGAGAAAGGAAGAGGGCAAGTAATGTGATGCTTGAATCTGAAAGCTGTGAACCAAAATAAAGCAAGAGCTTCTTCCATGCTGGTTACGTATATAAGCAGGAAAAAGCAGGCTAGGTAGTTTGGGAGGGATTGTGAGTAGAAAGTTCAGCCCCACTGGCCTCAATGTAGTGTACTCAGTGTAGTGTAGTAAGAGGCGTGCATAAGCGCACCTACATGCCTACCGTCCCTGTCCTACTGTCCTCATTTATTTGTACCTATTTCCTGTATTCATAATCATATTTATACTTATATCTGTTATCTTATATATATGCTTGACAAAATAAATAAATAAATAAATAAATAAATAAATAAATAAATAAATAAATAAATAAATAAATAAAAACAAATGAAGTGGGAACTTCATAAAAGCCCCTTGAGTTCCTGGTAGAAAGGTGGGATATAACTTTAATACATATATGCAGATAATAAGCCCAGATTTGTTGATGAGATTACCTGTGAAATCTGCAGAGAGTTCTGTGCTCAGATGCTGGAACGAAGCGGCAAGGCGATTGTTCCTGTGAACTGGTGTAACTCCAGCATGGTAAATCTGAGGAATAAATTTTAACTGTGAATTTTAACTTGAGCTACATCATGGCTTACCTGGAAGAAAATGGATTTGACTGCTTGAGAAGGAATATATGGTGAGAAGGTGGTAGGACTATGCTGATGCTTCAGAGTGCAAATGCTACATAGAGCACGGGTCTCCAATTTTGGTCCCTTTAAGACTTGTGGACTTCAACTCCCAGAGTTCCTCAGCTAGCTTTGCTGGCTGAGGGACTCTGGGAGTTGAAGTCCACAAGTTTTAAAGGGACCAAGGTTGGAGACCCCTGACATAGAGGGCCAAAGGTCAGCTGCATTGGTGAGCTGAGCTGATTTATTTCTACTGTAATAAAATTGTCATCAAGTTGAAACCAATTCAAAGCTAAGTTATCTGGGAGCAGAATGCTGTTGAGGTGCTGTAGCTTTAATTCCTGTTGGAGGAAATGCTTGCCTGACCCTTCCTCCTGACTCCAGAACTTCAGGTCCTGCAAGGAAAATGATGCATTGATGGTTTTGCTGTTTCCTTTC
This sequence comes from Ahaetulla prasina, assembly GCF_028640845.1. Classification (NCBI taxonomy): domain Eukaryota; kingdom Metazoa; phylum Chordata; class Lepidosauria; order Squamata; family Colubridae; genus Ahaetulla; species Ahaetulla prasina. Next base: position 146,381,039 of record NC_080540.1, read on the forward strand.
AGCAGAAGAAAAGAGCAAGAGAGAAATTGCCAAGCCTCTTCCTGCATGGCACCAGGCCAGGTGCCAGAGCCCAGCGAAAGGGACCAAACGGTAGTTATGTTATTTCCTTTTTCTCCTTGTAGTATGGAGAAAGGTGCTCTTGAGCATTATGTATAGATTTCTGCTCGGCATGGCTTGATGAGCAGGGTTAGAGATAGGATAGATAGTCCTCAGGCTATGATGGCAATTGGGACTGGATTTCCCATCACTAAGCAATGTGGTCAGAAAGCTCAAAGCCATGACCACATCACTTAGCAACAACAATCCTGGCAGACCTGGTTGTTGTCATAACCCCAAGACTGCACCGGTTGTTAAGCAAGTATTTCACATGACCATAATATGGAAAAAAGCAAGTGTCCTGGGCAAGCCCGCTGGTAGGTGAAAGCAATGAGCTAGCAGGTAGATGCCACAGGTGAGTGCTATGGTGGCGCACAGGGCCAGACAGGTGCTGCGGGCAGATGCTATGGAGTGCAGGCAGGAGGGTGCTACAGGTGGGCTTTACAGAGCGCAGGCAGGCAGACAAAAAAAGTGACCTCCTGGCAGCTTCCTCATTGACTTTGCTTGTGAAAAGCCAGCAAAGAATAGAAATAGAATAGAATAGAATAGAATAGAATAGAATAGAATAGAATAGAATAGAATAGAATAGAATTCTTAATTGACCAAGTGTGATTGGACACACAAGGACTTTGTCTCGGTGCATATGCTCTCAGTGTACATAAAAGAAAAGATACCTTCATCAAGAATCATACGGTATAACACTTAATGATAGTGCATTAATGAAGGTTGCAAATAGTGATAACATGACGGTGGGAAGCCACAGTAATTGTGAGCTATTTGCCAAGTATCCAAATTGTGATCATGTGACTATGGGGACACTGGGACAACCACAAGGAAGTGTGGAAGACCCCCTCATTCAGCACTTTTCTAATTTTGAATGTTTGCTGAACCCGAAGACTATCTGTAGAGAATTTAGGACAATGATGGAGACTTGGGCATTCGTTCAGGCTTTACATAAAAGTTTATAAACTGTAATTCTACAACTTTTATTTTATTCAGGACGGTTACTCAACTCTTTGATGCAGAGCAGACTAAAAAAGCAAAGTTGTGAATATTAGTTCTACTTTTAATATAAGGTTACAGCATACAGTAAGTAAAAGAATCTTGCATATCTGAATATGCTTCCCTCTTCCTTCTCTTTATCTTGGTGAAAACTAGGGAGGGTTAAGTCTAAGATGCCATCTCAAATTTTATTTCTGCCTCAGGCCCAAATTTCTTTTATCTGACCAATCTCTTGTTTGCAGATGTCTTGTTCCTCCTGTTCCTTGGGATTATTCCTATTTCCCATTATAGGGGGTGAGCAAGAACATCTGGATAAATGTTCTCTTTTTTGGGAGCAAAGATGATACAAACAGCTTATCTGGACCTCAGCAAAGAGCCAGAAATGATGGCAGCGTTAATAGAGATATGAACTTCAATCTTCCTATCAGCAAAGATCTCAGGGAGTAAAATATTTAGGAGCCACGGCAGAGAAGGCCCTTCTCCTGGACCCTGCCAGTTGAAATTCTCTCACAGCACGCCCCCTCTCCTGGCACAGGTGGGGTGAACCAGTCCCACTGGGATGAGATGGTTGCTCAAGTAACTTGGACCCATTCCATGCAGGCAGGGGTGAATTCTGACAGGTTCTGGAGAACCAGTAGCGGACATTTTGAGCAGTTTGGAGAACCGGTAGCTGAAATTTTGAGTAGTTCGGACAACTGGCAAATACCACTTCTGGCTGGCCCCAGAGTGGGGTGGGAATGGAGATTTTGAAATATCCTTCCCTCAGGAGTGGGGAGGGAATGGGGATTTTGCAGTATCCTTCCCCTGGAATGGGGTGGGAATGGAGATTTTGCAGTATCCTTCCCCTGCCACGCCCACCAAGCCATGCCCACCAAGCCACACCCACAGAACCAGTAGTAAAACAATTTGGATTTCACCACTGCATGCAGGGCTTTAAATATGATAACCAACAGCTTGCTGGGGATAATACCATCTATACAGCTCAGGCATAAGGAAGGTTTTTTTTGTAGAATTAAAGCTCAGTGGAAATGCACAAGGGCTTCAGTCCAAAATTTTGGTTTGTTTCTAGGTTACAGACCACAGGAGGAGAGGGAGGTAAAACCTCAACTACAGCAACAGTTAGTATGAATGGCCGAAATTACAATTCAGCAGCAGCCCCTACTTTGTTTATTTAGACCTCTGGGAAGTTTTCGTTCAACCAAGACTTTGTAGCCTTCCCTACAAAATGGGAGCTAACAACCCTTTGCATAGGGTCATTTTATGTTACCTTCCAACAGAACTGCTATAACGCCATCTATTTAATAAAACTGTAGATTGAAGAACACTAACGTTTTCCGATTCAGATTAAAGCTCAGTCTTAGTTTTGTCCTGGCCTTTCTTGGATCACATATAGTTCTTCAGTTTACTTGCCTTCCCTACAAATTCCTTCCGTTCCATCTGCTTTAACAGGATGTGATTTCTCCCTTGAGGATCTTGTCAGAAAGTATCAGGGCTTTATTTGTGAGACATCTTGTTCTATATCTCATTTACTCACAATGACTAGTGGCATGTACGTGAGAGGGAAATTGCAGTTGTTCTTAAATTTGTTACTGCTAGGAAGAAGTATGGCCAGACCACTGTTTGCAAAGGTAAATTTTGCTCTCCGTATGCTTTCTTCTGCCTCCCTGGAACAATTTAATATTTTTTCAGTTTTCCCATTTTGAATAACTGTATATTCAATCAGATATTTATGTACTACTTTTTGTTCCTCATAAAGAGATCTCAAAACAGGGAAACACAATGTTAGTAATTTATTCATGTCTTTAAATTACAAAACTATGTGTAGTTATTATAAACACGGGAACAAATACAGAGCAAAAGTGTACATTTCAGCAATTATGTATTCCAATAGCAGCATGGCATCTTTTAAAAAAAGGTGTAGCTGAACATCTTTTTGAACATATGAACATATGAAGAATGGTTGCAGGAATTGGATGTGGCCAGTCTGGAGAAAAGAAGGATGAGGGGTGACATGATAGCAGTATTCCAGTATTTGAGGGGCTGCCATAAAGAAGAGGAGGTCAAATTATTCTCCAAAGGACCAGAAGGCAGGACAAAAAAAAAAAAAAAAGGATAGAAACTAATCAAAGAGAAAAGCAACCTGGAATTAAGGAGAAACTTCCTAACAGTGAGGACAATTAACCAGTGGAATAGCTTGTCAGCAGAAGTTGTAGGTGCTTGTCGAGCTCAACACATGACACTACAGGGATCCGGATCATGGGAGCAACCCCTAATCAAAGAGCCAAAGGAATGACATATTGGGGACCTGTTCGAAGGGTGCAGGAATCTGTGTTTTGGAAGCATGGGAAGGGAATCAGCACACTGGCGGCCGGGATAGAGGGAGATGAGGGCTGGGCATTATGAAGAGCTGCTTTAGTTCCAGGATTTGGCAGATGATGTGGCAGCTGAGGCTGTCAGACGAGGAGGGAGAGAGCAGCTGGGTGTCCAATCAACGGAGCAGTTCAGCCATGGGGCGGGACATGAGCAGCGCGGGATGTTTAAAAAGGGGCTGAGAGGCAGAAGCTCTCAGCGCTGACTTTATACAGAGAGACATCGACTTTTACTGAGACCCAGTTTGTAGCAGACCCAATAAACGAAGTCACTATCGGAAAGAAAACCAAGTTGGCTTGTTTCTTCTCACGGCGTCTGACACAACTGTGGTTGAGCTAGCTGAGAGTGCTTCATCAGTGGAGGATTTTAAGACTGAACAGCCATTTCTCTGAAATGGTACAGGGTCTCCTGTTTGAGCAGGGAGTTGGACTAGACGACCTCTAAGATCCCTCCCAGCTCTATTCTGATTGATTGATAGATCTTTTTGTCACAATAACACAACAGTATTACGGCGGAATGTAATCCAGAGGTGCAGGAGGGAGGGGCCCTTTCCCAGAGAGGAAAGAGATCACAGAACTAGAACTCTTTGGCATGAAGGAAAAGGGTGAAGTTGGATCCTCCCTGGCAATTCACAGACTATATCTTAATAGTTATGCTGATAGCTGCTTTAGTCTGGCAAGATTTCTGTCAAGTTTCTGTCAAAAACTGCTCAGAAATAACACCATGTGTCATTCTCGGTTCCTTGGGCCTAATATGTTTCCAAAGAAACCTGAACCAAGCTTCATAACAGGACTACTTATAAATTATTTGTTTAGTGACTGTTTGAAGTTACAACGGCACTGAAAAAAAAGACTTACAATCAACCCTCACTCTTATGATTGTCGCATCATCCTCACAGTCATGAGATCAAAATTTGGCAACCAGCATCTATTTATGATTCATCTTAGGGTCAGAAGATTTTAGGGTCAGAAGATTATCATTTGGGAGCTTCCTAGCTGGCTTTTGAGAAGCAAAGTTGATGGCGATGCCAGATTTGATTAAAAATCAGGTGAGTCACTTAACTGCAGTGATTTGCCTAAAAATAATGTTGAATGCAACTCGTTTAATGTCCACTTTGTTTAGCAACAGAAATTCTGGTCCCAATTGTGGTCAAATGTTGAGGACTACCTGTAACCCTGAAGCTGTATTTTTGCAATCATCTTTAGCTTAGCAGATCTTGGAGTCCAGAGAACAGGTAAGAGATACCTGAACAATGGGAGAATGTGAAAGATTATTCGTCACCTTCTTGAAGCTTCTGCAGATTCTGGATTAACAAAAATCCATTCCCACATTCCTCTGTAAAAAGGAAGAAAGCAGAAATAAGTTACTGGTGGTGCACTCCTATCTATGTTTTGAGAACATATTATGTGCCTTTGTTGTTTCTAACACAATCTGAGATATTTTTCTAAAACAAAGTTGTTTCAGATTTGGCAACTAAGATGCAGGGACTTCAATTCCCAGAATTTCTCATGCTGGCTGGGAAAACTGGGAGACAAAATCTATACTATTGAAAAACGCTACTCTAAAAGGAAGCTGCAAAGCTACTAAGCCACCAATCCTATTCCATTTGAAAACACATTGGTATCTATCAGTGGTGGGTTTCAAATTTTTTTACTACTGTTTCTGTGGGCATGGCTTAGTGGGTGTGGCAGGGGAAGGATACTGCAAAATCCTCATTTCCTCCCAATCAGTTGGGACCTGGGAGGCAGAAAATAGATGGGGGCGGGGCCAGCCAGTATTTACTGGTTCTTCGAACTACTCAAAATTTCCACTACCGGTTCTCCAGAACTGGTCAGAACCTGCTGAAACCCACCTGTGGTATCTATGATGGTGAAAGGATAGCATGTTAGCCATTTTGAAACCAGTTGCTTTCCCACAGTTGTGACAGTGACCTGGTGCTAAAGTGGAGGGCAGGACAGATACCTTATAAACCAGAGTTTCCCAACTTTGGCCACTTTAAGACATATGGACGTCAACTCCCAGAATTCCTCAGCCACCCATTCCCCATGGAATTGAAGTCCACATGCCTTAAAGTGGTCAAAGATAGGAAACCCTGTTATAGGTAATCCTTGATTTACGACCACAATTGAGCCAAACATTTCTCTTGTTGAGTGAGACACTTGTTATATGAGTTGTGCCTCATTTTACGACTTTTCTTACCACAGTTAAGTCAATCACTGCAGTTGATAAGTTAGTAACATGGTTGTTAAGTGAACCTGGTTTCCCCATTGACTTTGCTTGTCAGAAGGTTGCAAAAGGTGATCACATGACTCCAGAACACTGCAACTGTCATAAATATGAACCAGTTGCCAAGTATCTGAATTTTGATCACATTATCATGTGGATGTTGCAACTGTTGTAACTATGAAAAATGGTCATAAGTCACATTTTTCAGTACCGTTGTAACGGATAGGGTGCGCAGCTTAGGGGTCCTCCTGGATGAACGGCTGTCGTTTGAAGATCATTTGACGGCCGTCGCCAGGAGGGCCTTCCACCAGGTTCGCCTGGTTCGGCAGTTGCGCCCCTTCCTTGATCGGGATGCCTTGTGCACAGTCACTCATGCGCTCGTTACCTCCCGCTTGGATTATTGTAATGCTCTCTACATGGGGCTCCCCTTGAAGTGCACTCGGAGGCTTCAGTTAGTCCAGAATGCAGCCGTGCAAGTGATAGAGGGAGCCTCGCGTAGCTCCCACGTAACACCGCTCCTGCGCAGGCTGCACTGGCTACCTGTGGCCTCCCGAGTGCACTTTAAGGTTTTGGTTACGACCTTTAAAGCGCTCCATGGCTTAGGGCCCGGGTACTTACGGGACCGCCTGCTGTTACCGTATGCCTCCCACCGACCAGTACGTTCTCACAGAGAGGGACTTCTCAGGGTGCCGTCCGCCAAGCAATGTCGGCTGGCGGCCCCAGGAAGGTCCTTCTCTGTGGGGCTCCACACTCTGGAGCAGGCTTCCCCGGGTTTCGCCAAATACCTGACCTTCAGACCTTCCGCGAACTGAAGACACACCTTTTCATTCGCGCGGGGCTGGCTTAAATTTTTTAATTTTTATAAATTTTAAATTTAATTGATTTTAAATTTGTTATTTATTTTAAATGGGGTTTAGTTTTATAAATTTTTAAAATGCTAGGCTAATTATAATAAGTTTCTTAATTTCTATTTTAAATTGTACATTGTATTGTTATTTTTTACTGCTGCCTGTACACCGCCCTGAGTCCTTCGGGAGAAGGGCGGTATAAAAATCAAATAAATAAATAAATAAATAAATAAATAAACTTTGAATGGCCATCAAACAATCTATCCTAGGTTGAGAACTATCTGTATGGACCAGTGATGGCTAACTTTTTGCCATCGCATGCCAGGTGGGGTGGGGGTGGGGGGTGGGGATGGCACGAATGTGTGCCCACACCCATAATTCTATGTGCCCCACCACCGCGCATGCACAAGCGCCCCCCTACTCCCCCCAGTCCTGGCACGCGATGGCCCGGTAGGCCTGTTTTTCTCTCTCACCTGGCTCCAGAGCCTTCCTAGGAGTCTGGGGAGGGTGAAAACAGCCTCTCCCCGCTGAGGCCCTCTGGAGGCCCAAAACGGCCCATTTGCCAACTTCTGGTCCCACCGGAAAATCAGGAGTTGAGCTTGCATGCCCACTGATATGGCCACGCATACCACCTGTGGCACGCGTGCCATAGGTTCACCATAACGGGTATAGACAATGCACACAGTTAGGCCTCAGGAACAAAGGGAGTGCAGGGAAATTTGACCCCGGTGCAGCAAAATCCCTGCATCTTATTCCCCTCCTTTAAGGCAGAGAAAAATCAGCCAGCAGCCTTACACTTTGCAACTGGCTTTTTCCTGTAAAGTTACAAGAGAGAAAGAGAGAGAACTCGGTTAGTTTCATCCCTTTTCACTCACTCACAGATAGCAGTTACAAGGATGTTTTAAAAAAAAGTTCAGAGTGGCTCTAATTAATTCCCATTGTGTGATAAAGTGGTGCATTTTTAAGGTCTTCTAACACAACATTCAAACAGTTGCTATGAAAGGACAGCTGCAAAGCCCTTGTGCTTCCTTTCTCCTTTCAGGACCTTTGAATCTGAGACAAGATGTTAGAATATGCTAAAAAAACCCTGATCCTAAAAATATCCTACAGAAGTTCATAGCTGCAAAAGAAGTGGTTGCTGCTTTGGTTATTTTCAGTGCTCCTCAGTTAAGAAATTCATAGAATGAGTGATACCAGGCAAAAGTATTTATTTTATTTATTTATTTATTTGTCAAACACAACAGTATATATAAGTATAAGCATGAAATAACCATACGAATTGGATACAACCAAAGGGAACATTAGGACAGGAATAGTAGGCATGCTGGTGCTCTTATGCATGCCCCTTACAGACTTCTTAGGAATGGGGTGAGGTCAATAGTAGATAGTTTTTGGTTAAAGCTTTGGGAATTTTGGGAAGAGACCACAGAGTCAGGTTGTACTTCTACATCTGTGCAAATAGCCCCTTTGGAAACGTCCTTAAGTGCATCTTTGGTCTGCTCTGTATTTCTCACATGTAGAACTCCACCGCCTCCGACAGGACCTGTGTTTAACTCATAGAATCATCTATTGCAGGGGTGTCCAAACTTGGTCCCTTTAAGACTTGTGGACTTCAACTCCCAGAGTCCCTCAATACAAGAGCAAACAATAGATTTAAACTTAATGTTAACCGCTCCAATCTTGATTGCAGAAAATATGACTTCAGTAACAGAGTTGTTAATGCTTGGAATACACTACCTGACTCTGTGGTTTCTTCTCAAAGTCCCCAAAGCTTCAACCAAAACTGTCTACTATTGACCTCTCCCCTTTCCTAAGAGGTCTATAAGGGGCGTGCATAAGAGCACAAACGTGCCTACCGTTCCTGTCCTACTGTTGCTTCACGCTTATGCTTATGTATGATATTGTGACAAATAAATAAAATAAAATAAAAAATAAATTTAAAAAAATGCAATCTGGATATGAATTACTTATAAAGTAATAAAGGTGGGATAAAAATCTACTAAATGAAATGAAGTAATAAATATGAAATGAAATAAATATGCCTCTTTTTTTCTGTGACAGAACAATGTAACCTGGCCACTGTTCAAAGCTTTGCCGCAAGAATGTATATTCGATAAGAAACAACATGAGGAACTTACTCATAAATTTGCCAGTTACTTCCTGGTCATTTGTTGCTATGGCAACTGTATTTGTGCCCCTTTCCCATTAATAAAAGGGTGGGTTTAATACTTGCTGGGTCTTGTTACACAGAAGAATATTTCCTTCCTGCTTCCTGCCATGGGAATGAATATAACATAAAGCCTGCAGCAGAGATTACACCTGAAGTTATAAGCTTGAGAAAAATGCTTCCCATTGAGTAGAAGAAAACAAAGGAGTCCTTATATAAATACGGAAAGCTGGGAGAACAAAAGATTGTGCCTTCTTCAACTTCCTTGATTTATACCAGCAAAGTCTAATGTACACTGCGGCTTACTCCGGATAGATACTTTTTACTATGCATACACACACACACACACACACACACACCCTTCACGAACACGCACATATATAAAACTAACTTTAAAAAGGACTTGTGAGTTTGTAAACCAAGCTTGTGTCCTTCTCCAAAACGCAATTCTTCTCATCCTTTGGAGCAGGGGTCTCCAACCTTGGTCACTTTAAGACTTGTGGATTTCAACTCCCACTTTGCTGGCTGAGGAACTGGGAGTTGAAGTCCGAGAGTCTTAAAGTGGTCAAGGTTGGAGATCCCTGCTTTGGAGTATAAATTTCTCCACAGTGCTAAAAATTAATTGGGCTTCTAGTGCAGAAATGCAAGAAAAGCATAACCATTATGGGATCATGGCAAATAGGTCACCCCACATGGTTGAGGGATCTATAGCCCTACAATTCCATTCTTGTTCCGATTGTGCTTTGACTTTTTTCTATTTATTTTTTCATACTTCCCAGAAAACTTATTCTGGATAGGCAGCACACATAATAGAAGGTATAAATCAAAAAGTAGATGAATATAAATGATAGATTTACTTCCATGATGTCTGCTTTTCCTCAGAAACTAAGAAAGTATTGCAGAAATAAATAAACTTAAGTCACCTGCAGATGCATGCAAACATGTTTGGATATTTCTCATTTCCTCCAAATTATTAGGAATGTTCGGAGATTTATAGTTATTTATAGGGTCAATTTGGTTGTCAAGAAGTTATTGTGGAGCTATGGTACAGTATTCTCTAATACATGTTTGCTTTGAAATATACAAAAGGAACAGGAGAGGGGAACAGGCCAGTGGGTTTCAATTTTTTTTACTATCAGTTCTGTTGGTGGGCGGGGCATGGCTTGGTGGGCGTGGCAGTGGAAAGATACTGTAAAATCTCCATTCTCACCCCAATCCAGGGGAAGGTTACTGCAAAATCCCCATTTCCTCCCAATCAGCTGGGATTTGGGAGGCAAAGAATAGATGGGGGCAGGGCCAGTCAGAATTTTTACTACCGGTTCTCCGAACTACTCAAAATTTCCGCTACCGGTTCTCCAGAACTGGTCAGAACTTTCTGAAACCCACCTCTGGAACAGGCCATAGTGCTCCACAATTGCTGATATGTTTAAATTATTTTCTATCCATTTGTTTGAAGTAGACAATCCGGGGCTTTCAAATATGTCTGCATGGCCAGCTGCAGTGGATTATGTGGGAGAGGCAGTCCAAAACCTCTGGAAGAAACCAGAAACTGGCAACTTTATTCCGAGAAGGCTTACCCCCAGCTTCCCATTCCCATCTTATCCAAAGTAATTTATCCCAGTATAAGATGACTAACAAAGCAGGGGAAGGGAAGTAAGGGTGACAGTAAAATAACAGCAACTACAATATAATGAGATAAGGCATGCAATACTCATTACACTTGAAGCCAGCCTTGGCTGATCTCAAAAGGGAAAGTAGAATCAGATGGGTTATTATCGAGATAGGAGATCCCAGGAAATCTTAGGACTCTGGCCTTAATTAGGTAAAGGTTCTCCTCGCAAATACGTGCTAGTCATTGCCAACTCTAGGGGGCGGTGCTCATCTCCATTTCAAAGCCGAAGAGCCAGCGCTGTCCGAAGACGTCTCCATGGTCATGTGGCCAGCATGACTCAACGCCAAAGGCGCACGGAATGCTGTTACCTTCCCACCAAAGGTGGTCCCTATTTTTTCTACTTGCATTTTTACGTGCTTTAGAACTGCTAGGTTGGCAGAAGCTGGGACAAGTAACGGGAGCTCACCCCGTTACGCGGAAGGGATTCGAACCACTGAGCTGCCAACCTTTCAGTCGACAAGCTGAACATCCTAGCCCCTGAGCCACCATGTCCCGTCTGGCCTTAATTAGGAAGTTGAAAAAACATCTTAAGGAAAAGCAGGAGCTAACTATTTCCACATGGTTGCCAAGAAAATAGCAGAGCCATGGCTGTAAAGTCACCAAGCTTTGAGCTTGATGTAAGGGAGTCTTTACTGACTTTTACATTTAATATCCCTTTCTCTTGCAAAGAGTTGAAGAAATCCTTATACATTTCACTAAATTATCCCCCCTGCCCTTTTCTTTTCAGCTTTTGTAGCATCTTAAATCCAGCTACATAGACAAGAATGCAGTTTTACTGGGAGCATTTTAGAAGTAGTTTGCCGCCTTCTTGAGGCTGAGAGAGAAAGATTGGCTCAGAATCACCAACTGGCTTTGCACCTAAAGTGGAACTAGAATTCATGCTCTCCCAGTTTCTAGCCTGGTGCCTTATCCGCTATACCAAATTGGCTCCCTATGTTATACCCCTTGAAGTATGCTAAGTTGAATTGAAGTTTGCTATATGAATGTGAAACCTGATTCTTCGATGGTCCATTTTCCAAACCTCGGAGTGTCAGATTATGCTTTAAACAAGCAGTGTCAACTTCCAAAATGTTTATTTGTGCACTTATTCAGATTTGAGGCCACCCAACTGCATAGCAACTCTGGATAATGTAGAGATTTAAAAAAAATACATCAAAGGAAAACAAAGTATGTTAAATAAAAAGTTTGATGCAAATCAAAAAGGGTGGGACTAGTATGAATTTCTGAGAGGATATCCTTCAACAGGGTGGGTGCCACCACCGAGAAGTCCCTGAACAGTTTAGCTTTCTGGGATTCTTCCATTTGCATCTCCAAACCTTTCAACCAAATCTACAGACTTCTTTATTGGCGACTTTCCAAAGAGTTAAAGCTGACATTTTGTAAACTTTCAGTTCCTCTGGTTGAAGTATTTCCTTCTTTTGAACGTTGAATTATAAAGGGTGGGTAATTTCCATTACTTTACATAATGACTCTTCATCAACATTACTTTAAATTCTTTAACTTATGAATCCAGAACAAAACCAACAAAAATTCAAGTATATCTGTTTTATGGGCGTCGGGAAGGGAGGGGGCAGGGGTATGTGTGTACTCGCACCAGAAATAAAATATTGGTGTGCAGGCATTTAATTTTCCTTCTTCTCTGCATTTTCTTTGAACATGTATTTCCCTTCCATTTTCAGAAATGCTGTTCTTTTTTATTTCTTTAAATTGAAATAAGTTTTGGACCGCAAGTGCTCACAAGTGACAGTTGAATAGCTAAGGAATGACAGCATACAGATCCTCATCGGCAGAGAGAGCCTGTGGAAAAAGTGACCTCAGCTAAAACAAACAGGTTCTGATTCAGGCCATGGACTGGGTGTGGGAGAGGCCAAAGGGAAACGCTCACAAAGGAAAGTTCCTGGGATCGCGCTTACTTAAAAAAGTTTAAAATCCTACAAATTCTTTTGCCACGGACCCCAAAAACAAAATCTATTTTCGTTTCCACCGATACAGATCCTCATTTAAACGTTCCACGGTCATTATTCCAGTTCACAAGTGTGCTCTGAGGATGGGAAAAGATGAGTTCACTTACGGCAACCTTGCCTAAACAAGAGTCTTCAAGTTGTTTTGGACTTAATACAATCTCCACAGTTCTTGTCAGCTCAGGCAGCAGAAACCATGAGTGCAGGGGTGAAATTCAGCAGGTTCTGACAGGTTCTGGAGTACTGGTAGCGGAAATTTTGAGTAGTTTGGAGAACCGGCAAATACCACTTCTGGCTGGCCTCAGAGTGGGGTGGGAATGGAGATTTTATAGTATCCTTCCCCCAGGAGTGGGGAGGGAATGGGGATTTTGCAGTATCCTTCCCTTGGAGGGGGTGGGAATGAAGATTTTGCAATATCCTTCCCTTCCACGCCCACCAAGCCACCGCCACAGAACCGGTAATAAAAAATTTTGGATCTCACCACTGCATGGAGGTTGAAAATCAACAGATCTAGAAGGCTCTAGCCATTTAGGGACAGTCTGTTTTGTTCGTAAAACCTCCTTTGATATGTAAATTATCATTGGAATGAAACCGTGAATAAACCTATCCCAAGTTTAAATCTTCCTTGCATTGCATACTTAAGCGTCTATGCCTGAGTTCTTCGAAACAGTGCTAATCTCAGATGGAAAAGAGCTGAGATGCTTTATAATCCTTATGCAGTAAGTCGATGTCGGTAGTAAAGAATGTGTTATTCCAACATCCTTCTGCTTGCTAAGAGTCTGCTGTTTTATTTTACTTTATTCTCTTTTTTTTTTAGTCCTCAGGGCGACTCAATAAGGGTAGCAAAATGAGATTTTGACTCTATTGCAAATCTGCCCCTGGAGGGTTTCATAGCTAGAGAGGCAAGACCTAACCATTTCCAGCTTTCATCGTTAGTACCAGAACCACAACCACAACCACAGCAACAGATCCTCATTTAAACCAATTACCCACAGTCATCCTTGCAGCCAATGCAGATTTTCCTGAATAGGCACCAACATCTAGAAATGATTATTTGTATGAAAAATGGATGTGTGTTCAAGACAATGTACACTTGCTCAACAGCTTCACTAAAGGAAGGAAGGAAGGAAGGAAGGAAGGAAGGAAGGAAGGAAGGAAGGAAGGAAGGAAGAAAGAAAGAAAGAAAGAAAGAAAGAAAGAAAGAAAGAAAGAAAGAAAGAAAGAAAGAAAGAAGAAAAGCATTTGACATCATGAGTAAAAACTTGCTACCTTTGTAAAACCAACCATTAGTCTGTATGGCTGGCTCTGTAAAAGCACACTTAAAGAATGACTTTCATACGCTTTAAAGTAGCCATTCAAAATTATTTTAAAACGCACTGAAAAAAATATCATTGGGATTTCTGGTTTTCCGTGTACTTTAAGAAAATTGGACAAAGCAAACGTGTTAACAAAAGCTCTACGGAAAGGCCAGTCATTTCCTGTCTGTTTGCTGGAGACTGATCTGTATTGTTTGCCACTTCCAGTTCCAATAATGGGAATGAACGCTTGACCAATATCTTGCCAGTTTGTAGTCCTTGGTTGCTGAAAACACATCTGTCCAATTGCCTTCCACGGGGACTTTTGTGCTGCCGGAGTTTCGTTTTTTAGAAAAGATAAAGTCCTTAAAGGAGGGAACTATTGGAACTCATGATCATTTCTTTATGCTGGAGTTTCATGTTCGCTTTCCGATTACGAGATGTATTGCCTTTTGCTGTTGATCCTCTTACTTTGTAAGTTCTGGATGGGACACCAGCAGTAGAAACAAATTAATACATGTTTCCTCCTAACCGTTGTTTAATGCTCTTCTCCTTCTCTTTCCTCTTAGGCGGCAAGGCGAAAAGTCAAGATAACGGTGAGTTTGCATGTTTTGAAATATATGTACCATTCTACTCCGAATAACTTTGAAGTTATGCAAATATTTATTGCTCTAGATCTGCATATGTGAGACAAGTATTTGGCCCGGGTGAAAATTTAAAAGTCACAATATGTTTAAAGGGTAAACACAGAATGTTCTTTATTCCCATCTTCAGCTTCTACAGTGGTTATGCTATGGGCTAAGTTATTCTATTATAGTCAACTCTACAATTCCCGTATGCCCCCTTTAATGTCTAACAAATTTATCAGAGTAGAAGCATTCTGAACCACAATTTTTTTCATAATAATCATGGAGTATTCTGAAATCATATTACTATATGAGTATTATTTATTTATTTATTTATTTAATCATATTTGTATACCGCCCTATCTCCCAAGGGACTCACTGTATGCACTGTAGAAGCTATTCCTGTTGTATTTCAGTAAGCATAATATTCCATGAACTCAAATAAATGGACTGCAATTCGCTAAGGCTTGATCCATAAAATATTGATTAGACTTTAAGGATCATAAGGCTGTTAGTTGTTCTTCTAATATAGGTATTGATTGGGTTTCCTCCTAGACTCAAGTCATCATTATAATTATCAACCTTCATCATAATCAGTACTAAACCTTACATTCTTCACTGTATGCCAGTTTGGAATTATCTACAATAGTTTAAAAGTAGATCTCTTATTTTTCAAAAGTGTCAATAGCCGTTGTGCCTTCATTGCCAATTCAGGCTGAAACCCTAATGCAGGGGAAGGGGGGGATTCTCTTCTCTCCTTGCCTCTCCTCTCCCCTCTCTCCTCCCCTCTCCCCTCTCCCCTCCCCTCTCCATTCCCCTCCCCTCCCCTCCGCTCTCCTCTCCTCTCCCCTCCCCTCCGCTCTCCTCTCTCCCTCCTCCCTCCGCTCTCCTCCCTCCCTCCCTCTCCTCTCCTGTCTTCTCCTTTCCTCTCCTCCTCCTCTCCTCCTCTCCTCTCTCCTCTCCTCCCTCCTCTCCTCTCCCTCCCTCCCTCCCATCTCCTCTCCTCTCTCTCTCCTTTCCTTCTGTCTCCTCCCTCTCCCTTCCCTCCCGACTCCTCTCCTCTCCCTCCCTCCCTCCCTCTCCCTCCCTCCCATCTCTTCTCTTCTCTCTCCTTGCCTCCTCTCCTCTCCTCCCTCTCCTCTCCTCCCTCCTCTCCATTCCCTCCCCTCCTCCTCTCCTCTCCTCTCCTCCCTCCGCTCTCCTCTCTCCTCTCCTCCTCCCTCCGCCTCCCTCCCTCCCTCCCTCCTCCCTCCTCTCCTCTCCTTTCCTCTCCTCTCCACTCCCCTCCCTCTCCTCTCTCCTCTCCTCCTCCCTCCTCTCCTCTCTCCCTCCCTCCTCCCATCTCCTCTCTCCTCTCTCCTCTCCTTTCCCTTCTGTCTCCTCCCCTCTCCCCTTCCCTCCCGACTCCTCTCCTCTCCCCTCCCCTCCCCTCCCCTCTCCCCTCCCCTCCCATCTCTTCTCTTCTCTCCTCTCCCCTCCCCTCCCCTCCCCACCCTTCTCTTCTCTTCTCTTTTCTCCTTTTCTCTCCTCTTTTCTGCATGTTTGTGTGAGAGAAAGGGGGGGAGGGAGGGAGGTATCTGGGACAAAAATTAACTGGATATTATAAAGGCACTGATTTTCATTGCTCTTCAAAGCAAAAGAGAACTTTCAGAAAGCATTTGTCATTCTTGGAATATTACATGGAGGTTTTCTCCTTTTAGAATATGGTTGGCCAAAATGTTCAGTCACTTTGGCACCCAGTGGGGTTCCCTGAAGTTATCATTCATGTTCAGTTTCCCCATCATCACCAACCTCATTGACTGCTTAAAGAAATTCCTTAAGACAGGATTGGACAAGTCACATCATATTAAGTTCAAACCATAACTTTAATGTCACAAACCCTATTCAGAGGATAACATCTTAAGAACTGTGGTCCTAGTTTGGAAGCAAAGAACAAGTAGCAATTTTTGCTAAATTGTAGAAATTTGAAATTTGAAAAAGTATGAATAGATCATATCAGATTATGTGAGTCAAACTACCCAAACTTTTTGAATTTTGAAGTACTCAAAAGAGCCTCATTGCTGAAAGAATGTAGGTTATTATTGGAGGAAAGGGATACACACTAATTCAGTTACAATTTGTGGAAGTTGCAATATTATAAACTTTGAGAATTATTTCACCAAGCGGTAGTTTTGCTCAATCATTGTTTGTTGACAAGCCATAACAACCAGAAGCTCTGGATTACAAACTACAGTTGTTCAATTCACGCAGTGTACCAAGTTATAATGAGGTTTATAGGTTTATGTTCTAAGTGGGATGTGTTGATGTCTGATTGATGTCTTCTATTTTTTGCCTGTTAGCTGTGACACTCAGTATGACGTCTGATTTAAGGATTTAATATTTCTGGAAGAAGTAAAAGCAGCTATGTATAGGATTGTCTTTCTTCCCACTTTGTCAACTGGAAAGTGAGAGTTCCATATGCCAGAAAAAATATACATGTAAGAAAATGTTTATTTAAGAAATGTGTGTGGTAAACAAGAAGAGAAGGAGCTAAAGATGTAATGAGTGAATGGAAAAGCAAGTGGCCAGTTTGAAAGAAATAGGGCATAGTGGTTTGGTAAAATAGTAGGAATAAATGAGGAATTAATTAATATAACAGAAGAATAAATGGGGTTGAGAGGAAAAGCAATAGAGGTTTGTTAGATGGAATTAATGAGATCCTAAAAAGAGGGTGAGGTAAGGTGACTTTTTTAAAAAAAAGAAAGGGAGAAGAGGGGGGGACAGAGAGATGGAGAGACAGTCAGAGAGAGGAGGGAGAGGGAGAGAGAGAAAAAAGAGAGGGGGGAGAGAGAGAGAGAAAGGGAGGGAGAATAGGAAGGCAGAGAGAGGAAGAGGAAGAGAAGGTGAGAAAGAGGAAGAGAGAGAGGGAGAGAGAGAGAGAAAGGAAAGGAGAGAACAGAAGAGAAGAGAGAAAGAGAGAGGAAGGGAGAGAGAGAAGGAGAGGGAGAGAGAGAGAGAAAGGAAAGGAGAGAACAGAAGAGAAGAGAGAAAGAGAGAGGAAGGGAGAGAGAGAAGGAGAGGGAGACAGAGAGAGAGATAAAGAGAAAGGAAATGAAAGGAGGAAGAGAGGAAGAGAGAAAGGGAGGAGAATAGGAAGGCAGAGAGAGGAAGAGGAAGAGAAGGTGAGAAAGAGGAAGAGAGAGAGGGAGAGAGAGAGAGAAAGGAAAGGAGAGAACAGAAGAGAAGAGAGAAAGAGAGAGGAAGGGAGAGAGAGAAGGAGAGGGAGACAGAGAGAGAGATAAAGAGAAAGGAAATGAAAGGAGGAAGAGAGGAAGAGAGAAAGGGAGGGAGAAGCAGGCAATATATCAATTAGTGTCTAGATGTGATGGAATCAAGAATTTTTTGGAAGAGCAGAAACAATATAAATGTTAAACGTATGAACTAGGTTTTCTCTTCTTTTTTCTTATTTTGTGCTCCTAATTTCTTTTGCTTATTATTTCTTTTTGCATTATTTTTGTTCCGGAAGCATTCATTCATTCATTCACACACAACTTATATGAAACTTCTACATAAACATTTCAATAAATAATAGTCATATTTCATCATCCATAACTAACATAGCATTGTAGGCAATTTATTCATATGTTGCTAACATCATTTCTGAAAGTCATTAAGTAGCTGAAGCCTTATGGTTTTCTTTCAGTATTGAGAAAATAACGGGTTTTTTTATAGCTATAATATAAGACACAGGGAATCAATTTTCTTTGCCCAGAAGTCAATTTGCAGTTGGTAGAAATAATAGAAACTTCAAAGGATACTCTCAAAGATGAATTAATCCATGTAATAACTTTCTTCCTAAAAGGAACAATTATAGGATATTGAACAAAAACAAGTTTAAATGAAGTGTTAATCTCATTATATCTCCAACTGCATTAAGATTTTCTTAGGCCTTTTCTATTTAAATGAAACGTGTCTAAAATATATATTTTTGTTGAATAAGACATAAGAACTACTGAAATGTTTGGTGTTAATACTTCTTCCTATTGTCTGGGCAAAATAGGAAATCTCTAATTCTTTATTCCATTCAAACATTAAAGCTTGCATATCAAATTGATTAATCACTAACTTAAATTTATGAAGCGCAATTTCAGGGAGCGTGACTAGAACTCATGGTCTCCTAGTTTATAGCCTGTGCCCTTAACCATTATACCAAACTGGCTCTCTTTCCATATAATATTGTTCTTTTAATTAATTCCAAGATCTGGATTACTGTATAGCATGAATTTAGGAGAAAAAGGATCAAAGAACCATTTCCTAGAAATAAAGTACCATAATCTATGAATATAAGAGGAATATACTGTATCTTCCCATTTTTGACACTTTTTTCTGACTTGGGAGCACTGAATGTTTCCCCACTAAATATGGGGAAATGACGCATTGGGTAAATGATCCAAAATCATTTTCAACTCTGCTAATTGGTACAAATGACCACAATGGCTGCCTTGTTTCAAAATATTCAGCATGTTCCAAATTTTCCACAAAAATGGGAAATGGTTCTGGGTTTGTCAAATTGTGTTCCAAAGATCTCAAGATTCCATGAGAATTTGATGGGATTTCATGAGGCTCTAAGAGCAACAACAGAAAAAGGATATGAAAATTTAAAAAGTTTATTTGAACACGTCCATTTTCCTTTTATTAGGTTTTTTTTAAAACTCTTGATCTGGGGTTCAGAGAATATTGTTTTATCTGTGTAGCAGGGAGTCACCTAACGTGTTCTACAGCCTGAAAAAATGTGAAAACTTGTGTAGTTATTGAATGCATGGATACCAAACACGTACATGTTGACCATGGTGCTATTTTATAATTAATAAGATCATTCCAACCCATGATCCAAACAACAGAAAAAACAACAACCCTGAGTTGTGATAAACTAACAAAGATCACAGATTTCCTGACTTCAACTGGGGGTAAGCTGGAGTGATTTAAATCACTGATGAACTGATAAAAAATAACAGTGACACTGACTTTTTGAAAATGGGCTCTTCAAATGTCATTTCATAGGCATAGCATTAAAAACATCTTATTCGTGAAGGAACAAAATGTTTTTGAAAAAGGCAGGCTTGGGAGCCATTCTAACTTTGCTGGTTGAATTATCAAGCAGAACTCTTGGTGGTAACCATCAGTAGCCATTTATGTAGTGAGATGGTTGGTGTTTATTTTGAAATCTTCAATTTTCACATATGCATGTAAACAGATTACAAGGCATTTATCATTCCCACTTTGGAAATAAATGCTTCAGATATCAGTGCTGTCATGATTCTAGAGATGTTTATAACTTCTCTGCCAGTCTGTCTTGATTGTGTGTACAGGTAGTTCTTGATTTACAACAGTTCATTTAGTGACCTTTTGAAGTTACAAGGACACTGAAAAAAGTGAGTTATGACCGTTTTTCACACTTACGACCATTACAGCAACTCCATGGTCATGTGATCAAATTTCATATGCTGGGCAACCGGCATATATTTATGACAGTTGCAGCATCCTGGGGTCATGTGATCCCCTTTTCCAACCTTCTGACAAGCAAAGTCAATGGGGAAGCCAGATTCACTTAACAACCGTGTTATTAACAACTGCAGTGATTCACTTAACAACTGTGGCAAGAAAGGTTGTAAAATGGGGCAAAAATCCCTTAAGAAACATCTCGCTTAGCAACAAACATTTTGGGCTCAATTATGGTCATAAGTCAAGAAGGACTATTTGTTTAGGGCAATCTTTCTCAAACCTGGCATTGTCTATTTATTTTATTTATTTATTTATTTATTATTCATATTTGTATACCGCCCTATCTCCCGAAGGACTCAGGGCGGTTCACAGGCATATAAAACATTTATATACAAATTAAAATAATCATTAAAAAACTTATTCTAATGCCCAATTATTAAAAATAGAAATATAAATATTAAAACCAATTTAAAACCCCTATAAATTTAAAATCTAGTCCAGTCCTGCACAGATGAATAAATGTGTCTTGAGCTCGCGACGGAAGGTTCGGAGGTCCGGAAGTTGACGGAGTCCTGTGGGGAGTTCGTTCCAGAGGGTGGGAGCCCCCACAGAGAAGGCCCTTCCCCTGGGCGTCGCCTGGGCGTCTAGATGTGTGGACTTCCAATTGAATTTCTTCTGAGAAGTTTAGGAATCAAAATTCACATAATTTTTGGGAGTTCGGGGTTCGGGAGATGGATGGCTGGGCAGATGGGCTCCATATAGTTCTCAGCTGTAGAAAGGGTAAGTCTTACAGATCTATAGTGTACAGCCAGCAGTAGATACCATGTCGGAAACAGATTGCTAGTTCCTTGCTGCCATTATTAGATGTCAGCCAATAAACTGATTGGAGGAGGGAGAAGAATAGCCAAATCATTGATTTCCTACTGCTAATCACATTATAATGGGCACATGATTTTTCTTAGAATTTTGTAAAGGCAGGTTTTGATTGTTCTTATTCACTCTGTTTCAATACAGCCCTTTGCTTAAAAGCTTACAGGTGCCATTTATTTCTTGGGCCTTTCTCCATAACTAAATTAGAGTGCTCTCCGCCCTTCCTCAGATCTGCAGAAACCATACCAGCATTTTCTTTGTAGTTCCCATTGCCAATCCCTATCCTGTCTCCCATTTCCTTTGTTCCTAGTCATTGCAGCCGTTGACTTCTTCCAAGCAATGGGAGACAACGCCTAACAGATTTTATCAACTTTGAGACTGCCCGTGGATGGCATCACCAGTACAACAAGGATGTAGTATACTTGTCTTATTCTTTGGCTGGAAACAAGAGGAAAACAACTTCCCGGGGACACAATACAAGAATGTGCTAGAAAGATGTTGGTGCCAAAGTTATATGACATGAGAACATAACCATTGCTCAGGATTGACAATATTTACAGTAGGAATTCTAAGACTGAACCCAGAAAATCAAACACCTGCTAAAGTCCAAACATACATTAGGAAATTGTATGGGGTGCCAAATCCGTACTCTCCGATTGTTCAACAACTTTTTCAGCTTAATTTAATATTAAAGCCCCATTTTTCTTCATGTGATGTGGTACATTTCAAACTAGCATGTAACTTGGGTAAAGCTTTTTCTTTGCAATACTTTTTATTAGAGAGTATAACATTTATAAAATAAAAACGAAAACGAAAAAGAAAAGATAGGAAAAATGTGAATAGACGGTGCAGAAAAGAAAAAAGAATGTTTAAAGAAGTGACTACTGATCTTCATTACAGTAGATACAAGCAAACTCTCCACCACCTTTAAAATTAGATTACATACAGTAGATCATTATGAAATAATTGGGCTCCTCCAAAGACTTCAGGCTTCATACAGGAAAGAAAAACAAGCAGAGTACCCCTGCCTCCAGCAGTTATATCAGTCTATGAGGTCCTTCTGTAGAATCCATCAAGAATAGCAAGCCTGGCTTTGCTTCATTATTTTAACTCCGTGCTGGATTCAGCTTCATACGCCATCTTTCAAATACTGCCATCCCCTCAGAGCTTCTAGTCACTAGAATCTAGTGCCTCCAACGTTTTCTCTATTTCTATTTGAAATTATATCACCTTGGGATTTTTTCATTCAGCCACCAGATGTCTCCCCAAATGTTCTTCACCAAAATCTCAGAATCCTTCTGGCAATGATCCACATTTGTCTGACCAGCATTCCCTCCATGGGGCAATGCCAGAATTGGCATGCCAGTTTGCACCCCACCCTCCATTCCCATTTCTGCTTCATCATGTTTGTTTTCAGATAATAAAAATAGCTGCTAGTCGCCATGGCTACATGTGTGGAGGGAAGGCAGCCAAGGAGCTAAAGCAGGGGTCTCCAACCTTGGTCCCTTTAAGACTTGTGGACTTCAACTTCCAGAGTTCCTCAGCCAGCTTTCAATTCTGGGAGTTGAAGTCCACAAGTCTTAAAGGGACCAAGGTTGGAGACCCCTGAGCTAAAGGGTGCTATGAGGCAAACATTCCCACTAATGGGAAAAATGACCTGCCTTTAAGCTCCAGGAAGCTCCAGTGTTGCAGCCCAAGGAAAAGAAAAACAACAGATGAGCTACAGCTAAGTTGGAAGCAAATTGGGTTCTTGGTCCAATGGTGGCTATTAGATTGAGGTGGGGAAGAGATGAGCAGTATCTTTCAGCACTTTATTCAGCAGCAGGCAGAATATGAACAGCTCGGCAGTAGCCGAGCCTGGCTCTTTATAGAGCGCCAGCATGCAAGCCGGCCACTGACAGTGGTTTAATTTTCCCACCGCTGAAACACCCTATCAGCGGCAGGCATGCAAATATCACCATGTACCTCCATACGTAACAGTGGCAGTAATAGGCTCAGAGGGACATGGCACCTGTTCAGGAATAGGCACCAATCCATAAAATCAAGAAATTTCTACCAAGACCTTCCTTGAAAATTCCCTGGCATATTATAATATCCTGTCTTGCAAGCAGCCATAGTGCACGTTTCGTTTGGTTAGACATCATTTCTGAGCAAAACTCCTTTTTATGAATTAGGAATGGCGATCACGTTTATGCTTCCTGAATAGAAATGGATGATTGCAAATGTCATCTCCAAATCATGTTCCCTGTATGGAAGCTGACCTTGTTTTCAGTCTATTTAAAACATGAGATTTCATATGCTAAACGTCTTATTTTTGTTTCAGTCAGGCCTGGCAAAACTACCTTTTGTCTGTTGTCTTTTATCAGGAATGGAGCATCACTAGTTGCTATTCCAATGAAAGAGCAACTTAGTAGGGAGAAGGAAAATTGTGTTGGTCAACTTTACATGAAGAACATACACAGTGAGTGTAGCCTTTTAGACTGGCTCTAGATACCACTTTCAGAGCCTAAAATTATCTAGCTGCAGCAGTGTCACCTGTAAAACAACAGGCCACACAATTTTGTCTTTTTCTGACAGACCCAGACCCTACTCCAAGGCCTTTGTCCTTAAGTTGCTTTGCCAACAGTATCCAATATCAACCCAACCCAACTGTTAATGAACAACAGAGATACTCTCAATAATATGGGGCATAAACTCAACCTAAGTAATGCTTATTTCTGCATTTGGCCTCTTTAATGTAAACAAGCTGTCCTGGTAGCCTGAATTAACCTCAAATGTACCTGATTCAACTCCTAAATCATGCCTAATTCATGTTTAAATTTTCCTTGTGTCTAAAGAAGGCTTTCCACAGTTTTCCCCGCAGGAAAGCAATCTATCTATGGCAGTTTTCAAAGACCCGAAAGTCTCTAATGTCTTTTCCCAATAGCAGCTACTGTCAATGACATCTAAAGACTTGGTGTTTCTCTTGATCTTCCAGCTGTTTCTACAACTGGTTCTTCCAGGACAACCTTTCTTTTTCCTGCCCCCTCCCCAATCCACTGCTTTGAAAGATCAGCTGTAAAAACTTCCAAAGGTTAGGGCTCCTCTGTTCTCCCCTCAGTAGGTTGGTTGGATTATGAAAATTATGTGTTATGTTCACAATTGACAAATGGATAGGAACGTAAGGAAACAACCCACTTTATTTTTCATTCTGTGGAGAGGAATACACCGTCTCCTGAGAACTTCCCAATACTTTTTCAAAGGGTTTTGTTTGCAATCAGTTGTAGTTCTCACCATGCCCTAGTAGCAGGGACAAAAGCCTGCAACATTTTATGAGATGAAAGAGATGAAAGAGATGGATTGCATCCATCAAAGAAAGGGACTGAGTTACTTAGCAATACATTCACAGATTTTCTGGATAAACATTTAAACCGGACAGTGGGGACAGAGAATTAACTGATAAGGAAAATTTCTGTCCCCAGCAATCGAAAACTAAAAGGGTTATCAGTGCATGTAACATAGATGTCTGTATGGGTAAGACTATCAACCATGCTATCAAGCAAAACCAAGCATTTAACAGTGAGTGCCATACCATGTGCACTAAACCAACAGGTGGCATGAAAGTAGGGGCAGTCAACACAGGTTATGTAGACAGTAAACACAAGATCAATCCAAATGGACTCAAATGTCTATACACCAATGCACAGAGTATGAGGAATAAACAGGGTGAATTAGAAATCCAAGTAAATGAGGGTAGATATGATATTGTTGCCATTACGGAAACTTGGTGGGATGAAACTGACAAATGGAACATACAGCTAGAGGATATAAATTATTTAAAAGAAATAGACCAAATAAAAGAGGAGGTGGAGTTGCACTATATATAAGAAATAACTACATCTCTACAGAAATAGAGCACAACAATGATGAAAATCATCTTGAATGTAT
The DNA here is from genome assembly GCF_028640845.1 of Ahaetulla prasina. Taxonomy (NCBI): domain Eukaryota; kingdom Metazoa; phylum Chordata; class Lepidosauria; order Squamata; family Colubridae; genus Ahaetulla; species Ahaetulla prasina. The sequence goes on from NC_080540.1 coordinate 146,405,580, forward strand.
TTGGGTCAATATAAAAGGGTGAAAACGATATTGCCATAGGTCTATACTATAGGCCACCCAACCAAACAGAGGAAGTAGATGAACTTTTGCTAGTCAGCTAACTAAGGTATGTAGGAAGCACATCACAGTAGTAATGGGGATTTTAACTACCCTGACATCAACTGGGAAACAAACTCTGCACCAAGTGGAAGATCCAACAGGTTCCTAACAAACCTAGCAGACAACTTTGTTTCCCAAAAATAGAGAAGGCGACAAGGGGTCAGCCATATTGGACTTAATTCTCACTAACAGAGATGAAATGATAGAAGGTGTTGAAGCTACAGGAACCTTGGGGGCAAGTGACCACGCAATATTGGAATTCAACATTAAGCAAATACAAGTAGTAGAACAAAGTCAAACTAGAGTCTTGGACCTTAAGAGAGCTAATTTCAATAAACTTAGAGAGATCTTGAGAAGGATTCAATGGATGAGAATCCTCAGGGGGAAAACAACTCAAGAAGCTTGGGAAATTTTGAAAAGTGAGATTATAAAAGCACAGTCTAACACAATCCCAATGAAGAAGAAAAATAATAGATCACAAAAGAAACCAGCATGGATGCATAAAGAACTATCTGACAAATTAAAAGACAAAAGGACAAATATAAAAATGGAAAGAGGGCAAATAACTAAGGCAGAATATCAGCAACAGCCCGAGCCTGTAAAGATGAAGTGAGGAAAGCTAAGGCTCACAATGAACAAAGGCTAGCGACAAAAGTAAAAATAATAAAAAGCTTCTTCCAACATGTTAAAAACAAGAAAAAGTCAAGGAAACAATTGGCCCATTGCTGGGAGAAAGTGGCAAGAAGATGACAAGCAACAGGAGAAAGCAGATCTACTTAACTCATATTTTGCATCTGTCTTTACACAAAAGGAAAAACAATCCAACCTATCAAAACAGCACTACAAAAACAGATTAGAAACACAAGTTAAAATAGGGAAGAAAATGGTAAGTGAACACCTGTCTACCCTAGACGAGTTCAAATCACCAGGACCGGATGGATTACACCCCAAGGTTCTGAAGGAACTGGCAGACGTGATCTCAGAACCACTGAACTATATCTTTCAAAGATCCTGGAGCACACGGGAGCTGCCAGAGGACTGGAAAAGAGCTGATGTAGTTCCCATCTTCAAAAAAGGAAAAAAAACAGATCCAGGAAACTACAGACCTATCAGTCTGACCTCAATACTGGGGAAGATTCTGGAAAAGATAATCAAGCAACGAATCACCGAACACCTAGAAGCAAACAAAGTAATAACCAAAAGCCAACATGGGTTTGTCAAAAGCAGATCATGCCAGACTAATCTTATCGCATTCTTTGACAAAATGACAAAATTAGTAGACCAGAGGAATGCTGTTGATATAATTTACTTGGACTTCAGTAAAGCATTTGATAAAGTAGACCATAACCTACTACTAGATAAAGTAGAAAAATGTGGGTTAGACAGCACCACCACCAGATGGATTCGTAACTGGCTGACCAACCGCACTCAACGTGTAGTCCTCAACGGAACTACATCCACATGGAGGGAAGTATGCAGTGGAGTACCCCAAGGCTCTGTTTTAGGCCCAGTACTCTTCAACATCTTCATCAATGACTTGGACGAGGGGATAGATGGGGAACTCATCAAATTTGCAGATGACACCAAGCTGGCAGGAATAGCCAACACTCCAGAAGATAGGTTCAAGTTACAGAAAGATCTTGACAGACTTGAACATTGGGCGCTATCTAACAAAATGAAATTCAACAGTGAAAAAGTAAGGTTCTACATTTAGGCCAAAAACAAAATGCACCAGTACCGTATATGTGGTACCTTGCTCAATAGTAGTACCTGTGAGAGGGATCTTGGAGTCCTAGTGGATAACCATCTAGATATGAGCCAGCAGTGTGCAGCAGCTGTTAAAAAGCCAACACAATTCTGGGCTGCATAAACAGAGGATAGAATCAAGATCACGTGAAGTGCTAGTACCACTTTATAATGCCTTGGTAAGGCCACACTTGGAATATTGCATCCAGTTTTGGTCGCCACGATGGAAAAAAGATGTTGAGACTCTAGAAAAGGTGCAGGGAAGAGCAACAAAGATGATTAGGGACTGGAGGATAAAACATATGAAGAACGGTTGCAGGAACTGGGTATGTCTAGTTTAACAAAAAGAAGGACCAGGGGAGACATGATAGCAGTGTTCCAATATCTCAGGGGCTGCCACAGAGAAGTGGGAGTCGGGCTGTTCTCCAGAGCACCTGAGGGTAGAACAAGAAGCAATGGGTGGAAACTGATCAAGGAAAGAAGCAACTTAGAACTAAGGAGAAATTTCCTGACAGTTAGAACAATTAATAAGTGGAACAACTTGCCTTCAGAAGTTGTGAATGCTCCAACACTGGAAATTTTTAAGAAAATGTTGGATAACCATCTGACTGAGATGGTGTAGGGTTTCCTGCCTGGGCAGGGGGTTGGACTAGAAGGCCTCCAAGGTCCCTTCCAACTCTGATGTTATGTTATGTTATGTTATGTTATTGCTTACTGATTGATCAAATTGCTGCCCTCCTTATCATGACATGTTCTATGGATTGGTCAGTTTAGGATCATTCAAGACCCACATTTTCCTGGCATCTGCTCACTAGTTTAGATCAAAGAAGCAGATCCATCCAGGGGTGGTATTGTGTTACCTTCGCTACCAGGTCGCAAATGTAAGTGCGCATGTGACACCTCTGTGCATGTGCAGGATCTTCTGCTCAGGCGCAGAGTGTCAAAACAGGATGTGATGATGTCCAGGAGAGTGGCCGGAGCCTCCCGCAGCTGCCCCTACCGGTTGAATACCATCACTGGATCCACCTCAATATATAAGGATGGTACAGACCGGTGGTTCTTTGGCCGTGGCTTGGTGAGCGTGGTGTGGCTTGGTGGGCATGGCAGGGGAAGGATACTGCAAAATCCCCATTTCTGGGGGAAGATATTGCAAAATCTCCATTCTTACTCCATTCCCACTGGAGCCAGCAGAGGTGATATTTGCTGGTTCTCCGAACTACTCAAAATTTCTGCTACTAGTTCTGCAAATGCTCAAAATTTCCGCTATCAGTTCTCCAGAACCTGTCAGAACCAGCTGGATTTTTTTTAATTTTTTTTAATTTTTTTTATTTTTTTATTTGTCACAACAGTATATATAAGCATAAGCATGAAATAACTATACGATATATAAGCATAAATACAATCATAAGTATGTAATAACTATACGAATTGGATACAATCAAAGGGAACATTAGGACAGGAACGGTAGGCAAGCTGGTGCTCTTATGCACGGCCCTTACAGACCTTTTAGGAATGGGGTGAGGTCAATAGTAGATAGTTTTTGGTTAAAGCTTTGGGGATTTTGACTCCAAAAATTATTTAAAAAACAAAACAAAAAACCCTTGATAGCACACACTTGGAAAGCTTCTCTTAGAAAGATACTGAAGTCATTTCCACACCAGTAATTTATAGTATCTTCTAGAATCACCCAATCATTATTGTGCCAAAATAATAGTAGCGAGGACAAAATAATATAGTGAGGACAGGCTGTACATCACTTTACAATTGTTGGATGCTGCTATGAGTCACAAGTGTGGAAATGACCTATAACTAATTCATCAACGTACATTCCTCTCATGAACAAAATAACAAAATTAATACTTGCAGCCGTGTTCTAGAGGGATTTTGTACGGAAGAGAGAGAGAGAGAATCGGGCAGTGACTGGGAGACTTCAGCTTGATTGAAAGCTTGGGGGATAAGCATTATGGGCAGGTTTAGTTAGTACTGTGTTTCTTGAACATTCTGCAACCATGAATCACTACATAAATATTTTTTTAAAATATGTGGGGACTTCTCATTTAAAGAAAGCCCCCTTCCTTTATTTTCATATTTAATGTAGAGCAATTCACTGTTTGGTGATAGGATAGTTGTATTTGTAGATACTTTACTATTCCGGTGTATTTCCCTGACCTTTCTCAGCCAAATTTTGCATCAAACATTCAGTGTAAAAGTATTTAGTAACAGTTGAATAATATAATGCACCCAATAACAGCAACTTTTAGCACAAATTTCTGCTACTCAATAATGTTCTTCAGGAGAAATCATCTTAGGGAGAATGGATCCCCAAGTTAACTAAATCTTAATAACTGCATTTGCTGTTTGCATTTTCTTTTGGGGTCACTTGTGCCAAATCTGTTTCATTTGGATTCACAGTTAATAACTGTGACCATTGTCAGTTTTCCGAATTCTAAGAGTCCTGTTGCTGGTTTGTACCGCAAGTTCAGTTTACAGATACTGTTCCATTGCCACAAAGCATCTGCAAAGTTCAGAAAATGAGAGGCGGACTAAGGCAGTGAGCTGGTTCTGATGTGGCTAGTTGATTGGCAATGAAATGGTGAGGCTTTGGTGAATCAGTGGTTTAGGGGATGAGACTTAAGTTTGGCAGCTTTATCATTCATTCATTCATTCACGAAATGTATGTTTTACCTCAATCCAAACAACCAAGTTTATAAATAATATTTTTAGCAGTTAAAGATGCTGCGCATTCCTGCCACCTAGCAGTTTGAAAGCATGCAAATGCAAGTAGATAAATAGGTACCACTTCGGTGGGAAGATAACAGCATTCTGTGCACCTCAGCGTATAGTCATACTGGCCATATGAGGGAAGGAGGGAGATTTGAGCATTCAGTAGGAATGAGTGACTGCCTGGGTTGCTTTCCTGAATTATTTTGGGTAAGATTTTAGAAGTGGTTTGTCATCGCCTTCCTTTGAGAGTTGAGAGAGTGTGTCTGGCTCAAGGGCACCGAGTGGTGAAATCCTACCAGTTTGCACCGGTTTGGGTGAATGGGAGTGATAAAAGCATACACAATGCACGCCAAATACATGCTGTGTGTGCATGCACAGTTCACACCAAATGCACGCTGCACACATGCGCATGCGCAGTACATGCCAAATTTGTGCTGCGCACGGAAAAAGGAAGCTTGAGAAGGTAAGTAGAACGCGGGGGGGACAACTGTGCCGCATGATTTAGATTCACTAGAAAGCAGGATTTCCTGCTTTCTAGTGATTTTAAATTGTGCAGCACAGCTGATCGTTGGAAATACTGGTTCAAACCAACCGGTAGCTTTTTTTTACTACTGGTAACCAGTAATTAAAAAAAGCTACCAGCTGGTCCGAACCAGTATTTCTGACGATCAGCTATGCTGCACAATTTAAAACAGGAAATCCTGATTTCTAGTGAATCTAAATTGCGCGGCACAGCTGTTCCCCCCCCTCGCTGTTCTACTTACCTTCCTAAGCCTCCTTTCACAAACTGCGCATGTACATGTGTGCAGCATGCATTTGATGTGGACTGTGCATACACATGCAGCGTGCATTTGGTGTGCGCTGCACATGCACCCATGTGCAGTGTGCATTTGGCACACACTGCGCGTGCACATACCGTGCAGACAGCAAACCGGTGACAAACTGGGAAGATTTCACCACTGAGGTCACCCAATTGTCTTTATGCCTAATGTAAAACTAGAAATCACTGTCTCCAGGTTTCTAGCTTAGTGCCTTAACCACTAGACCAAATGAGCTCTTTTTAATTGCTCTCAAAGTGTTCTTGTTGTTTGATCACAGGCTATTTTATTGTTTCTGTCCAGTACAAGTGGGTGATCGTATACATTCAAGTTAAGAAATAAATGAAAGACAAATAACATGAAGAAGAGGGATGATTCTCCCATGCAGTTTCCACAGATCACCTGGGCAGATTTGGGGGGTGATCCTAAAATGCTGCAGCAGAAGAGGAAAGGAATAGGGTGAGGAGAAAAGCTTATGACATATCTCTAGTTAACAAATTCAAATACAATAGAATATATCAGTCAAAGAGTGTAGCATCCATCAACTTCCATACCACGTTGTTGTTGTTGTTAGTTGCGAAGTCGTGTCCGATCCATCGCGACCCCATGGACAACATTCCTCCAGGCCTTCCTGACCTCCTGTCCTCCTGTCCTCTGGAGTCCATTTAAACTCATGCCTACTGCTTCAGTGACTCCATCGAGCCACCTTGTTCTCTGTCGTCCCTTTCTTCTTTTGCCCTCAATCTTTCCCAGCATTAGGCTCTTCTCCAGTGAGTCCTTCTTTCTCATTAGGTGGCCAAAGTATTTCAGTTTCATTTTCAGGATCTGACCTTCTAAAGAGCAGTCAGGGTTGATCTCCTCTAGAACTGACTTGTTTGTTCGCCTTGCAGTCCAAGGGACTCGGAGGAGTCTTCTCCAGCACCAGAGTTCAAAGGCCTCAATTCTTTGGCGCTCAGCCTTTCTTATGGTCCAACCTTCACAGTCATACATTGCAACTGGGAAAAACATAGCTTTGACTATACGCACTTTTGTTGGCAGGGTGATGTCTCTGCTTTTTAGTACGCTGTCTAGATTTGCCATAGCTTTCGTCCCCAGGAGCAAGCATCTACCTCCATTTCTTCACCATCTATCTGCTAGGAATTGAAAGGGACGGATGCCATGATTTTAGTTTTCTTAATGTTGAGTTTCAAGCCAACTTTTGCACTCTCCTCCTTCACCCGCATCAAGAGACTCTTTAGTTCCTCTTCGCTTTCTGCCATTAGAGTGGTATCATCTGCATATCTGAGATTGTTGATATTTTTTCCGGCAATCTTAATTCCAATTTTTGATTCATCTAGCCCCGCCTTTCTCATGATGTGTTCTGCATATAAGTTAAATAGGCAGGGTGATAGTATACAGCCTTGTCGGACTCCGTACCACACCAACCTCCTATTTAATTTACAGTTGGTTCACTGTCATTCCTCATTGTTGAGGGACAGCCTCCTTGAATTACTCAGGTTTTCTCTTTTATTAACCCCTCAGTTTTGCTCTCAAGGAAGTTGTTCCATCAACTGAAATAATCCTTCTGTGGAAAAAATAAGGCTGGATATTTAGAAACATCAAGTGAAAAGATAACTAATACCTTACACAACGACCTAGTACAGTCTTTTGCAATCTAGTATGCTTTCGACTTCAAGTCTATCACCTTTACTCAGTTTAAGAATGTATCAAATAAATGCAAATCATGTAATTTTTTGATTAATCAAATCAAGCCTATTCTTGATTTGATTAATCAAAAAATTCATAAGAAATCCAATCAGATTTCTTTAGGGTCTAACATCCTATTCAAATGCATTGTATGTATGGATCCAATGTAATAGTTTCTGACGGTGAAAAACAGATTGTGGATGATTCCTAAAATTAATATCATGAACATTTCTCTTCTTTTCCAGTGTTCACTATCAATAAAGTTTCACTCCAGGCTTTTCCACAAAATGAAGTGCGCAATGGAGAAACACTCATCCTCAACTGTTCTGTGGACATTAGCAAGAATGAACATTTCCGACTGAATTACACATTTTCATTTTTCAAGGATGGTGAGCTTCTGTTCACTAACACAGTTGAACAAGATAGCGCCCAGTATACAATCTCACAGGCTAGATTTTCTTCATCAGGAGACTATGAATGTTCATTAAGTGTTGAGGAGAAAAAAAAATCCAGTGATTCTTTGCTCATTAAAGTTGAAGGTAGGTGTATCTTTATACTTTGAAGGAATAACTCGGGTATTAAAATTGTTCTTTATAGATAGGAAAGATTAAACACAAAATTTCCTTGTATTTTTACCACAGTGCTTTTTTCTTTTTCCTCTTTTCTTTTCTTTTCTTTCCTTCTGTCTTTCTTTCTTTTTCTTCCTTCCATCCTTCCTTCCTTCCTTCCTATTTCTTTCCTTCTCTCTCTCTTTCTCTCTTTCTTTCTTCTTCCTTCCTTCCTTCCTTCTTCTTTCTTTTTCTTTTTTCTTTCTTCCTTTCTCCCTCCCTCCCTTCCTATTTCTCTCTCTTCCTTCCTTCCTTCCTTCCTTCCTTCCTTCTTTCCTTCCTTCCTTCTTTCTCTTTCCCTTTCTTTTTTCTTTCTTTCTTTTCTTTTCTTTTTTCTTTTCTTTTCTTTTCTTTTCTTTTTTTCTTTTCCTTTCCTTTCCTTTCCTTTCCTTTCCTTTCTTTCTTATTCCAGAAAATCTTTTTGTGTTATTTTTCATTTTCTTTACTTAACATATTTTAGACTTTTTCCTGGAAAACACCCAGCCTTGTCACTTGTGTCTCATGTTTTTCATAGTCAGGTCTTCCTGGTATTTTTCTGTGGATGTAGCTTCTCTTGTGTAAAATTCTATCTGGACTGCAGATTCAGTTGTTTTTTGAAAATCCTTTTATTCTACCATTTAGTGTTACAAATCTTCAAAGCAGCAAAACAGCCTTTTCCAAGTCTGCATTACAAGGAAGAAATCCAAAGAGGCTTTGCAACATTTCAGTGGCATTTGGCTCTAATCCATTAAAAAACCATGACTTATAAAATGGCTTTCTTTAGGAGATCCTTTTCCCAAAGAAAGTGGCCCTTTTTTCACTTTATCAAAAAGATCTCTCTGTCAGTTGCTATTTGCCTCTTCGGACTACTTTTTTTCTCCTGCCTTTATTATGTTTATAAATAACTCACACCTAATGCTGCTTCCTCCTCCTATTTTCCTCACAACAACAAGCCTGTGAGCAGTAATGAAATTCAAATTTTTTTACTACCGGTTCTATGGGTGTGGCTTGGTGGGTGTGGCAGGGAAGGATACCACAAAATCTCCATTTCATCTCCACTCCAGGGGAAGGATATTACAAAATCTCCATTTCCTCCCCACTTCTGGAGTAAGGATATTGCAAAATCTCCATTCCTACTCCACTCTGGCATCTGCTAGAATTGGCATTTGCTGGTTCTCTGAAATACTCAAAATTTCCGCTACCGGTTCTCCAGAACCTGTCAGAACCTGTTGGATTTCACCCCTGCCTGTGAGGCTAGTTGGGCTGAGAAAGAGACTGACTGTCCCAAAGTCATCCAGCTGGCTTTTCATGTCCAACGTGGCACTAGAACTCACGGTTCCTTGGTTTCTAGCCCTGTGCCTTAACCAACATGGTTCTCCAGTTCGTTACAACTTGTCATAACTTATAACTTGTTATAACAACTTCAAGAAAAAAAAAAGAGAACTTTAGAAGAAGATCCTTAGGAAGAAAATAGCCAAGATCCTAGGCTTCCTTATTTCAGAGCTTGAGATTTTTCATGTATTAACACATGAAAATCCGAAGATCAAGCTGTTTAAAATGGCTTCCAGCTTGTCACTTGCAAAGATATATTTTAATTCATGAATACTTCTCTATTTTGAAGGCATAATGAAGCCGATATTGAAAGCCCAGAGAACAGCAGTGATGGAAGGTGAAAATGTACTTTTACGCTGTGAAGTGCCAGAAGAAAAGCCACCTTTTTATTTCACATTTTACAAAAATGCACAGTCTGCAAATGGAGTTGTTCATGACAGGAAACGAACATCGCAACATGAAAATTTTGTTGAATTAGAATTTCCCATCGATGCCGGAGACAGTATTTTATATTTTGAATGTGCTGTCCAGATGAATTCAATGGCAGGATCTCAAACATCAGAGCGCAGTAATAGAACAATTGTCACCGTTACTGGTAAGTTAATTAGCTTTTTACTTTCAAAACTAATAAGTAAAATTATGCTTTTTGATTTTGTTTAAAAAATGCTGCAAACTGAGTTGTAAATTCCCATTATCCCAGATAAACACATTCTCATGGTAAGCCCAACCAGCCTAAATATATTCTCTTGTACATTTTTTTTTTACACTTTGAGGAATCACTTAGTAATAGTTCTTTCTACATCTCATACATCTTGTCAACTTGGCTTTTAGGAGCCAACTTGAAAGTTAAATCGATGAAATATTCCTAAATGTCAAATCAATGAAATATCCTAAAATGTTTCTAAACGTTAAATAAATGAAATACTCCTAAAATCAATGAAATATTCCTAAAAGGGAAACCTATGAATGACCCCAGTTTTCTAAGTAATATTGTGTCAGAGAATTGTGCAACAGCTGTCCAGATAAAGTTGGGGATATTAACACAAACTTGCAGTGATATATATATATATATGTATATGTATATGTATATGTATATGTATATGTATATGTATATGTATATGTATATGTATATGTATATGTATATGTATATGTATATGTATATGTAGGTCTTTGGTTATTCGGGTTTTCTCCCACGTAAAATTGGAAGTGTCTTGGCGACGTTTCGACGAAGTCTCATTCGTCATCTTCAGGCTTCAGCTTCGTGCTTCTGGGAGCAATGGGAAGCACGAAGCAATACATACAAACACCCGCGAAAACCTCAGAAAACAAATATGTGTGTGTGTGTGTGTGTGTGTGTGTGTGTGTGTGTGTTTTCTGAGGTTTTCACGGGTGTTTGTATGTAGGTCTTTGGTTATTCAGGTTTTCTCCTGCGTAAAATTGGAAGTGTCTTGGCGACGTTTCGACGAAGTCTCATTCATCATCTTCAGGCCGGTGACTTCTGCTTCATGCTTCTAGGAGCAATGTGTGATCACAGCTGTTTCTTCCTTTTAACTGCTAGTGGGGGTTTTGAACTGATTGGTTGGGAGCTTGGCTGTGTTCTGATTGGGTGGAGGTGTGTTCTGATTGGTTGGGGGCTTGGCTGTGCTCTGATTGGATGGGTGTGTTTTGTTTGGGTGGGGGCTTGGCTGTGCTCAGGTTAGTCTCAGTTGCAGGGGGATTTGAGTTGGTGAGCGGCATTGCTGTTGTTTGGCTTCGCATTGGTGGTCGTGCTGCATCTTCATGGTGAGTGTCAGTCTGCTGCATGTATGGATTGGAGGGATTTGAAATGGCTAACGATGCAGCTGCGGTCTGGCTTCTGGTCTGTGGTTGTGTTTCATCATCTGTGTGGGTTTGAGTCTGCTTTCCGCGTGGATGTGTGGTGGTGACATGCTGTGTGGCTCTCATGAGTGTGGGTCTGGCGTCATTCCTCATGTTAGGGACTCATTTGTCGATAAGGGCGGGTTTCCAAATGGCTGGTAGGCGGGAGGTATCATCTCGTTTATTCATGCTGTGTGGGCGTTTTTCTATCTCAATGGCTTTTCTGATTATTCTGTTGTTAAAGTGTTCAGTTTTGGCGATCGTTCTGGTCTTTTTAAATGTCATGTCCCACTCCTCCGCTGACGGCTGGGTCAGGGAAATCTGAATCAGGCGTGCCTCTGCAGCTCTGCCAAAGTCCTAGCAAAGTCCTCAAGGCAGGCAGGAGACCAGAAAGTGACTTCAGCAAGATATGTTTAGACTTTGCCTGACTCAGAGAATGCCAGAAAGCAGGTCCTTTATATAGGCCATGGGGTGCGGCTCCATGACTCAGCATTTATCCAGGCTTGCCCCTCCCTTCCTTCTGTTGCCTCCATCTATCAAGTCTTCTGACGCGTGGGTCACTCCAGTCTGCAGCTGTTGGCAATTGACCTCCCTCAGGCTCACATGCTGTGGAGGAGGGGGAGGGGTCTAGTTGCTCCGTTTGCCTGGGCATGGAGCCAGAGCTGGGGGCTGGAGATACTTCCTCCTCTTCAGCCTGTCTGGGCATGGAGCCAGGGCTGGGGCCGGGAGGCATACTAGGACATTCCTCCGTGTTCGGAAGCAGATAAGAAGGCCCCGGCTGTGGTGAGATTGGACGAGACACAACATTAAAGTCAGTTTTATGTCCTGTGGCTTTAAGGTGTTGGACCAGGGAATAAGTTGTTTCTTCTTTTTTGACTGAGTTCTTATGTTCTTCAATGCGTGCACATATTTTTCTGTTGGTTTCTCCGATGTATGTGGTGGTGCAGGTAGTGCATGGGATTTCATATACTCTTTGATTTTCTAACTCAATTTTTCTTTGGGGTTTCTTAGCCAAGCCCCCAACCAATCAGAACACACCTCCAGCCAATCAGAACACAGCCAAGCTCCCAATCAATCAGTTCAAAACACCCACTAGCAGTTAAAAGGAAGAAACAGCTGCGATCACACATTGCTCCTAGAAGCATGAAGCAGAAGTCACCGGCCTGAAGATGACGAATGAGACTTCATTGAAACATCGCCAAGACACTTCCAATTTTACGTGGGAGAAAACCTGAATAACCAAAGACCTACATATATATCACACACATATATATATCACATATATGTGGTCATATATATATGACCCTGGACCCAGGACAACACACAACGCCACCACCAATCATCCTCACCAGATTCAAACCCAAACCCATCCCACAGACGAAACACAACCACCATCCAGAAGCCAGACCATGCTGACACCACTGGCTGCTGCACCCCCCTCTGATCCCCACACAAAGCAGGCTGACACACACCAGGAACACATGACAGGACCTCGGACTCGGAGCCAAACCAGGGCCCGGGATGCTGCATCACAGCCATCTGCTCAAGACATCACATCACAGAACTTCAGAGGCCACAACACCAAAGCTCAGGAACGAAAAAACAGGACCACACCCACACAGGATGCTACGAAACAGCCGACCAATCTGCAAACACCCACTCCATCTACCAATCAAGATGCAACCACACAGCCAACCAACCCGCTCACAGCAACACTCCCCACCTCCCCACCAGTATTTATAGAGAGACGGCAGCTCCGACCACTCTTTGCTCGAGAAGCACGAAGCCGAAGACACCAGCCTGAAGATGATGAATGAGACCTCGTCGAAACGTCGCCAAGATACTCTCAACCTTACACGGGAAAAGACCCGAAAATGCCAAGACCTACACACACACACACACACACACACACACATATATATATTTCAAATTTATAGCAGTCTTTATCATCATCAGAAAAAAAACCACAAGATAGTCAGGAACACAGGAACATCATGAGGTAAATTAAACAGTACACAGAACACAAAGAAAAAAAAGGAGTGGAAAAAGGGAACCTCCCCCTTTATGCTTACAGCAACCAATCATAGCGTAGATTGCCTCATGCATGAGTCAGCACTCTCTAATTAATTACAACTGTGTGTTCTGGCCTATTGTACACTTTACTGTTCCAGCTACTAAATTCAATATCCTAACATATTGATAAATAATTGCTATGCCAGATGGATCTTTGAATCAACAAGGCAGTTTTTAAATTGTCAGAGAAATTCCAAGCATGTTAGCTGACTCATGGCTGCCGAAATCACTGGTTCTGCATTATCCCTGATGCTGACAGTTGTATATTTTAAAATCAATTGAAGTTTTTTGTCCAATTCTTTCACTGTTCATAGAAGGATTTTGAACAGAACTAAATGTCGAAGTATCTAGTCCTCAAAAATCATTACAGAAAATAAAATAATCCTTAGCCTTGTGACATCTTAAAAGAGCTCCCACTACATTTGTACAACTTTGTCAGTTGTCTACTGTTTGGTCCTGAGAAAGTAATACTACATATGCATCTTTGTATCCTTCTGCAGTTGATGTTTTTTGCATGGATCAGCTGATTAATACATGCTGTGATAAGAACGTCACTATTTTTAACCCAGGAAAAATAAAGGACATTGCATACCGCCACGGTTTTCATTCCAACAACTGTTTTCAACCTTCCCACAATTGCTCTATTTATTACCGATGTGAAACTTAGAAGGAACTCATGAGCTCATGGGTTTGCTCTCAAAATGACCAATGGGCAGCACCAAAAAAACCCCAATTGTTTCACCTTTTCCCTGTTTTTCTAGTGATTTCTAAGTTATGCGAGTAACTACTGTTCCAGGGAGCTACCATGTTGCTCTTCAACTCCACTAAAAGAACAGCAAAGGGTAGGGTGAGAAGCACAATGACTTGCATGGTTAGGATGCTGGGTTGGAGGTTAGCAAGCCTGTGCTGGAGACCCGAATGCTGTCATGGGGCAGGGTTGAACTCCCGTCTTTTGCTCCAGCTCCTGCTGGGGACATGAAAGGAGCCCCCTACTGGGTTTCCCCTGAGCAATGGGGATGTCACCGACTAAATCTTTCCACCCGGAAGGGCTTTGGTGCTTCTGACACAAGTAAACTGCTATGCTAAGGGTAGGGTGATATCTGTAGAAACCAGTAAGCAGAACAAGGCAAGAATACCCAGTAGGTCTGCATCCACCCCAAAGTTTCGAAATCCTTGCTGCTGAATTGTCTCCACAGTCATTTCTTTTGCACCCCAAAAGGATGAGGTTAACTGGCTCTACTGCCTTATAGACACAACCACCTGTGTTTTTGTGGGTATAGAGCTTAACTTGCAGTAGTGGAGATGTTGCAGTTAGGGGAACCCAACTCAAATATTTCATGACAATTATTGTGCTCAAGTCTGTTCACCATCATGAAGTAGCAGAGATGGAATTTTATTAAATTTATTTATTTATTTTATTTTATTAAAAGGTCTTATCCTGGCCTGAACAGACATACATATTTCTTAGAACATTGTGTATGTCCCTTAATAATCTTCCCAACGTGAGAGTAAATCCAATAGGGGTACAGAATTATATTATAAATGGTTTTTTTTGTTTAGGCCCATGCAGTGCTGTGGGTTTAAAGATAAAAAGCTGCTTTAGATCATTATTTGACCTAGCAACGTGTGTGTGTGTGTGTGTGTGTGAGAGAGAGAGAGAGAGAGAGAGAGAGAACTGTTGACATTAATAGCCATGTTTTCATTTTTCCCAGTAGATGTTTTCAGAAGCAATTTATTAAAAACCCTGTTCAGTTGAAATCTTAATTCCAAAGGCCCTTGGGAAAATACCTGAAGATCCACACTCAGTTAAGATCTGGAATGCAACAAAATTTGCCAAGATTTGGCAAGATAGTGATTATCCCTTGTCCCTTTTGTATATATGTCAGTGTTGCATGCATGTACAAAGGAGTAGGGCAGGGTTTTCATTACACAGTTGAAATTACCACTTCAACACACACACACACACACACACACACACACACACACACACACACACAAACCATTTGACAGCAAGTGCTTAAACCAAATACATACTTTTGCAGAGTCTCAACAATCCCAAGAAATAAATAATAGTACAGCCTGACTAACTATAAATAATTATTTTTAGTTCCTATAGCAGGAGTCACCAACCTTTCGGACCTCAGGGACACTAAATTCATGATTTTAAATCCCACGGACCACTAATATGATCTGCCTAATGATTGGCTGGATGGGCGTGGTTAGGTGGGCATGTGACTGGGTGGGCATGGCCAACTCGATGTCACTCACGTAAAGGGGTGCCTCACCAGCCTCTACTCTCCCCTCCCAGCCACTCCTCCCGTGTCGCCCGGGCTCCTTAGGGCCCCAACAGGAAGCAGTTGTTGGAGCTAAGCAGCCACCATGAGAAAGAGTTGGCAAAACACCTGGCTCAGTTCAAATTGGATCTGAACGAGAAGGAGGCTCAGCAGAAGAACCTCACTGAGGACTATGAGCATAGGCTTTCCAAGCAGAGGGATGACCTGCGGGAGTACAAGGCCAGGTACAGGCACCTGGAGGCTCAGTGGGCTGAGATGGTCAGCCAGTTCCATGATGCAGTCCCACTGAAACAAGGCCCTCTTCCCTTTGCCACCAGCGGTGCTTCCCTCCAGCCTTCGCCAAAGTCCCGCACCAGGAGGCTGAAGCAGACCCCAAGTCAGAATTCCCCCCCCCTCTGCCCATAGAAAAAGACCCTGAAGGGGGAGACTCTCTGCAGCAATACAAACATTCATTGCACGTATCTGTCTCAGGGGCTGTAGTTTGATGAACCCTAATTTAGTGCAATATAAAAAATGCACATAGTTTTTCTGCGGACCACCAAAATTTTCTCGTGGACCACCAGTTGGTGACCGCTGTCCTATAGCTTATTTAATCTTTACTTTTATCCCTCTCACCCTTCCCTTTCCTCAGATTCCTTTATATGGATAATACTATATATATCTAAAGAAGTGGACCATAGTCAATGACATCTTAAATTCTCAGTTAGATTATAAGATGTGTATAAAGATTCTTTATAACAGTATACTTTATACTGTTTCCATCTTCCCCTTAAAATATTAACAAATTCACAATGGACCAAGAATCAGTGTCTCCACTAAATAATTAAAAGTCAAGCTGAAATTAAATTAATCAACTAAAATTAACAAACTTCTTCAAATAAGTTACCTAGACCTAATCCACATATCAAAGGATAAGGTTTGCAAACATGATAGAGTTAATTAAATTAGGTCTCACAGAGGAGCTCCATATTCACAAGAATAAATATACCTAAACACACCCCTCAAATGTTGTAATGTATCTTTAAGAGTTTTGGAGGGAAATTTAGGCGGGAACTTGCACGTTCCTGATTGGTTAATGCACCGGAGAAAACTGTATATAAAGAGGGGTTTTGCCGGACGCGCTTTGCTGGGTTCACTATAAACTAAAGAGTTGTTGTCACTCATCTGGTCTCCTGTCTCGTTATTGCCCGAATCTAACACTGGCGACGAAGGTGGGATATAGGCAGTGAGATCGGAAAAAAAGGCGCGAACCCAGCCAGTTTCAAGGACGGAAAGTAGCGATGTCCAGCTACATGCCGCCACCGCCATTCGACCCAGCAAAGGAGAAATGGGGGTCATACATGGCTCGTTTCGAGTGTTTCCTCGAAGCAAACGAACTACAAGGAGTTTCGGACAACAGGAAGCGAGCATACTTCCTGAGCCATTGCGGTCCAGAGGTCTTCGATACCGCAGAGTCACTTTCAGAGCCAACGCCGGTACAGTCGGTACCGTGGCAAACGCTGCAAACGGCATTTCGAGCGCATTACGCCCCTGTACCCTCAAAGTTCGTGCAACGGTTCGAGTTGAGGCAGAGGGTACAGCGAGAAGGCGAATCGATAAGTGTATACATGGCAGCGCTGAGAAAAGCCGCAAACCACTGTGAGTACCGAGATTTGGAGGACTCCTTACTCGAACAACTCATTTGCGGGGTCAGAGACATTCGATTACAACGGCGGCTGCTGTCCAAAAGCAACCTGATCCTGGCACTAGCCCTGGACGAGGCTAGGGCTCATGAAATGTCGACCAAGGCGGCAGAAACATTACAAAAGCCGACTGCACCAGGAGTCGGAGCAAAAGCAACTCCGGTCCACAATGAGGAAGTCCAGGCCGAGTCGGAAGGGGAGGAAGAGGAAGAGGCTTTCCACACCCAGAGGCCGGGGAAAGAGGAGCGGAGTGAATGTATGAGTTGCGGGGGCCAACACCAACGACAACAATGCAAATTCAAGGACGCGACGTGTCGGCGGTGCGAAAAGAAAGGTCACATAGCGCAGGCCTGTCGAGCCCCCCAACCTTCCCGCCAAAAATTTAAACCGACCAACCAGAGTGCGGGAACCGCGAAGCGGCCCGGGATTGGTCCATTCAAAAAGGGCGCGAAGTTAAACCAGACTTCAGCAAGAGTAGCCCTCGCATCGACGCGGCTAGAGAAAAAGATTTTTACAAAGGTACACATCGAAGGGGTACCTTGCAAGATGGAGGTGGACACCGGCTCATCTATCACAATGATGTCATGGGACACCCTCAAGAGGGACTTGCCAGCCATCGCGAAGCGCAGGTTACAGTCCCAGCATATAAGAGTTCAAGACTACCAAGGAAACCAAATCCCTGTGCGAGGGGGAACGTCAGTCCAAGTCAAGTATGGACAGTTCAAGAAAACCCTGCCAATCACCATAGTCGACGGAACCTTACCAAGTTTGCTTGGACTTGACTGGTTCCGGGCTTTGGGCATGGGAGTGACCGGGGTGTTCCGAAGCGAAATCGACCTCAAGAGTGAACTGCTGAAGGAGTTCGAGGACGTTTTTGAAGATGGCCTGGGCAAGTACGAGGGGACCCCTATTTCCTTCAATTTAGACCCCCAGGTTGCCCCCATCAGGTTGAAGGCTAGGAGGGTTCCATTCGCCCTAAAGCCCAAGATTGACCGGGAACTGGACAAACTAGTAAACCAGGGGATACTAGTGCCCGTTGATCACGCAAAATGGGAGACACCTATAGTCACCCCAGTCAAACCGGACGGGTCAGTCCGGATTTGTGCTGACTATAAGGCAACGTTAAACAAAGCATTGCAGAAGAGTGCATACCCCGTCCCAGTAGTGCAACACTTACTGCACTCGTTGGGACAAGGGCAAGTTTTCGCCAAACTAGACTTGGCTCAAGCCTATCAGCAATTACCAGTAGATAGCAGCACAGCCGAAGCGCAAACCATTGTCACGCACCGCGGCGCATTCAAATGCACCCGGCTCCAATTCGGGGTGAGTGTAGCCCCAGGGCTGTTTCAGAACCTAATGGAGCGACTATTGCAGGGTCTACCCGGGGTGGTACCGTATTTTGACGATGTTTTGGTATCAGCCGAAAACTTAGTGGAACTAAGGGTACGACTGAGGAAAGTTTTGGGCATTTTCCGGTCTGCCGGGCTTAAAGTTAAGCTAAACAAATGCCAAATCGGGGTCGGAACCGTAGAATTCCTGGGCTACAGAATAGACAGGGAAGGGATTCACCCCACGGAGAGCAAGGTGCGGGCCATCAGGAAGGCCCCAGCCCCCAAAAATAAAACGGAGTTACAGGCATTTTTGGGTCTGGTCAACTTCTATGCGGTGTTCCTCAAGAACAAGGCGACAATAGCCGAACCGCTGCATAAGCTACTGGCAAAGAATGCCGCGTGGTCATGGGGAAAAGTGGAAAATAGGGCATTTGAAGGGGTAAAGAACCTATTGTCTAGTGATAGCCTCCTCATTCAATACAACGGCACGTTGCCATTAGTACTGGTCTGCGATGCATCCCCCTACGGGGTGGGGGCTGTGCTCAGCCATAGGTTACCGAATGGAACAGAAGCCCCTAAAGCATACTACTCCCGAACAATGTCCTCGGCCGAAAGGAACTACAGCCAGCTGGATAGGGAGGCTTTTGCTATAGTCTCAGGGGTAAAGAAATTTCACGAATATGTATTCGGCCGAGACTTTGAAATAGTGACGGACCATAGACCCCTGTTGGGCCTGTTAGCGGGCGACCGCCCCACGCCCGTTGCACTGTCACCCAGACTGACCCGATGGACTATTTTCCTGGCGGCATACTCTTACAAACTGATCCACCGCCCGGGAAAGGAGATGGGGCATGCGGACGCTTTGAGCAGATGCCCGTTACCAGAGACTATCGAAGATCCAGCCCCAGGGATACCTGTCCTACTGATTGACTCTTGGGACTTTGGCCCTGTCACTTCCAAGGAAGTGGCAAGGGCGTCTTACAAGGACATTACCATAAGGACTGTGATTGGATGGGTGTTGAGGGGATGGCCCGCTGCGCCAGGCGAGCGTTTCAAGGACTTTGCAAAAAAACGAGAAGAATTATCTGTTCAAGGGGGGTGTCTGTTATGGGGGGATAGGGTGGTTATCCCGGAGAAATTACGGCAAAAGGTACTAGAACTGTTGCATGTGGGCCACCCGGGTATAGTTCGGATGAAGAGTTTAGCAAGGAGCTATGTGTGGTGGCCCAGGATGGACAATGAAATTAGTGACGAGATAGGGAGATGTCAACCCTGTCAAGAGTCGAGGCCACTACCCCCCACGGCCCCTATCAGAGAATGGGAGAAACCACAGGGGCCATGGTCTAGGATTCACATAGATTTTGCCGGGCCATTTCATGGGCAAACCTTTTTAATTGTAGTCGATGCCTTTTCGAAATGGTTAGAAATTATTCTAATGAAATCCACAACGGCAGAAGCCGTCATCTCAGTCCTGAGACACCTATTCGTCACCCATGGGTTGCCCGACACCCTGGTATCCGACAACGGCCCGCAATTCACGGCAACACAGTTTGAGGGGTACCTAGCGGAGGAGGGCATCAGACATATCCTCTCGACGCCTTTCCACCCGGCGACGAACAGACTTGCAGAACGTTTCGTTCGGAGCGCCAAAGAAGCGCTCTCTAGAATAAGGCCGGGCGACTGGCAATTAAAGATAGACACTTTCCTTGCAGTCCAACATAGAACCCCCTGTGTAGCAACTGGCCGCAGCCCGGCGGAACTATTAATGGGACGGAAACTCAGGTGCCAACTAGACCGACTAAACCCTACATACACCCCAGACGGGTACAAGGGAGCACACGGGAAAACGAGGGAAATGACAGTCGGTGACCAGGTGTGGGCACACAACTATAGCGAAGGCCCAACCTGGTTAAAAGGAACGATTATGGGGGTAACAGGGCCGAAATCATATCTTGTAGATATGGAGGATGGCCGGGTATAGAGACGCCACATAGATCAAATACGAAAAAGAATAGCAAGTAACAGAGACACAAATCAGCCAGGTTGGTTGGTTAATGCACCGGAGAAAACTGTATATAAAGAGGGGTTTTGCCGGACGCGCTTTGCTGGGTTCACTATAAACTAAAGAGCTGTTGTCACTCATCTGGTCTCCTGTCTCGTTATTGCCCGAATCTAACAAATGTCATCCTAGAATCAGCACATGACATCTGGACAAGCTCCCCCTATAAAAAATTGCTTCTGTACCCCATTTCTCTGCAGCTTACCCTTAAATGCAAACTGTTTTGCTTTTAGGAATAAATATTTCTTCTTTCCTTGCAGCTTTCTGGATCTCATTTTTATTTATTCTTACGCAGCCCCAGCTTGAGTTGAAAGCCCAAATTATTTTTCTGACAGCTACTACAAGGCCCAGACTCATGTTTTTGCTTTAATGGAGTAACGTAGCCACCTCTCTTGAACCTTTCATATGCTGTTGTTTTGTGTTTTTTAAAATTACGATAGATTTGCTTCTTCTTCTTTATTTTTTTTTTTTGCAGAACCATTTTCTGTTCCTAAAATAACCATCAACCCACCACAGAATATTACTGAAGGGGATAAGGTCTGCATAACATGTTCAACTGTCCTACTTCGCCAGGATCAAACTGAAATTATTTTGCAGAAAAATAAAACAATTCTGAATAGCACCAAGGGCAGAGAAACCCTAACGTATTGCAAGGTAGTCAAGATGGAAGACAATGGCAATTATATTTGCAAAGTGGAGCATAGAAGTGTATCTAAAATCAACAAAGAAGAACTTGTGGTGGCTGGTAAGAGATTTCTCCATCTTGCTTTAATAACTCACAGCCTGATCTTAGTCTATGTTTTCACTAATTATGGAATGGAGTATCTACTTTTTCAAGATATGAATTTATCGTATGGGTGAGTTCTAATCAGAGCGGCCTCGTGAGGTCCTATGATGTCCTTGACACCTAGTGGAGCTTTATCAGGCGAATCCAGCAGAAAATAAGGGAGTATCTAAACACATACGCCTTTCCTTTCCTCAAGTTTTAAGTAGAGCAGGATTGGACATTCATATACCACAGTTCTGGAAATAAACACAGAAAGTGTTGCTTGGTTTTTAGGCAAACTGTAGGATATGAAGACAATGTCGTTTTTGTTTTTTGTTTTTTGAATTTATATCCCACCCTTCTCCGAAGACTCAGGGCGGCTTACAATGTGTTAAGCAATAGTCTTCATCCATTTGTATATTATATACAACTTAATTGCTCCCAACAATCTGGGTCCTCATTTTACCTACCTTATAAAGGATGGAAGGCTGAGTCAACCTTGGGCCTGGTGGGACTTGAACTTGCAGTAATTGCAAGCAGCTGTGTTAATAACAGACAGACTTAGTCTGTTGAGCCACCAGAGGCCCTTGCCTAAGAGTAAGGCAGTTGAATCCTTCAGCCCACCATGAATCCACTTGAAAACTTGGGAAGGACACAGTAGACAATAACATTTATCAGGAGCACTTTTCAAACTCAGAAATAGCATTCAGGATGCTTTTGAGCCATCTCATGGAGTCTGTGGGCAAATATGAATTACTCTAATGTAGTGCATACTTTAGACTTGCTTCAGCTAAACACAGGGCCTTCTTTCTACAGTAGGGTAGCATTACACTACAGGTAGTCCTCGACTTACACCTTACAATTCCTTTAGTGATCAATCGAAGTTACAACTGTGGAAAATAACGAAGTGCTGTTTTTGCATTGGACATAATTTAACATTTTTAAGAACATGTACTTAGAAAAATAATGTACCTTAGAATAACAAGAAAGAGTAAAAGTTAGAAGAAAGAGGAAATGTCTGAGGTCTTAGAAGGAAAAGCTAGCTGACAGAAACATGGCAGCTGACAGTTTAACCACAAGAGCTTACAGAGAAGCATAGGATAAAGAAACTAACTGCTTATTTCAGTTTCTTATGCAGATGCAAATGGGTTCCAAGAAAGCAGGACCTGTGGGCTACTGGTGGGTGGAATTGTACACACTCACTGCTAAAAGCAAACAAGGGAAAAGGTGAACTAAGTAGAGGGTGATGGAGAGATATAAATAGAGAGGGGATTCAGGTGGGTGAAACAGGCATTCCAGAAATGTTCTGAACCTTATGGCCCTTGTCAAATGGGGAAAACAAGGGAGGGACTTGCGCTTTGGGCTGAAGGAATGAAATGCTGCTGGAATCTACTTTGCTAGCCACCCCCTCTTGCAAGAACGTATTTTTCAATAAACTGCTTGCTGCTTCACTCAATGACTTTGCCAAATCTCTGAGTGGTGAGTCTATTTCTCACACAACGGCAGTGAAAAAAGTGACTTATGACTGGTTTTCAAACTTGCATCACTGTCATACCAGCATTCCCACGGTCGCCTAATCAAGATTTGGACTCGTGGCAACTGGCCATGTATTTATGACAGTAGCACTGTCCCGGGGTCGTGTGATCACCATTTGTAACCTTCCCAGCTGATAAGCCAAGTCAATGGAGGAAACCAGCTTTGCTAAATGACTATGGGATCCAATTAACAACTGCATGATTCACTTAGCAACCATGACAAAAAAAGTTGAAACATGGGGCAAAACTCACTTAACAACTGCCTTGCTTAACAACGGAAATTTTGGGCTCACTTGTTGTCATACGTTGAGGACTACTTGTACACTTTAAAATGAATGAGTATTGTAATGCTTGTAGTTTAACGTATTTTAAGATTTAAGTTTACGACTTTTTAAGAAATGTACTATTATTTTTATGATTTCTCTTATTGTTTCCATTGTACTGTGGATGTCTTTTTGGAAAAGTACATAAACATTCATCCAAATTTCCTGGAAGAAACGAAAGCCACCTTCCAGTCATTTGGCAGCGAGCAAGCGAACAAACAAGTGCATTTAGCGTTCTTAGAGCGAAAGTGAATCATCCAGAGTTTCCTGATAGTGACAAGGAAAATTAGACCCAGAGAAAAATGCTGAAAGGGTGGCGTTGGGGGCAGTTTCGCCCATGCATGAAATTTAAACAATAATTTTGTACGCTTTGTAAAAAGTGCCAGTTATCTCAGTTAAAAAGCAGTGATGCATTATAATGTAATAACATTTATATTTCCAGATTCCGAAAAATAAATCTGTTAAAATTCTGAACTTAAGCCAATAATAGAAATCTTATATCTTTAACATGTCAAGGATTTGAAGCTTTGCCTAGGGGCTGCATGGCTATCTGAGTAATGCACAGAGAATACTGACATAAATAGGTCCTTTTACATAGCAGGAAACCCATGACTCAATAGCTCCTTTCAATAGATTGTCATTCCCCCATTATTTCTGCAAACTTGAGAATGGCAAATTTCTGTTGGGCGATAAAGCTTCTGTTTTGGCTATTAAAAACAGAAAAAGGCAGTTCAGTTTTGTAAGCCGCCCAGAATCACTGAATTGTGGCAGGTGACACATTTCATAGATAAATGTGCAGTTTGCGCCTGGGGTACTAAGACTTAATATCCCATTCATGATGTACTGATAAGGAAGAGGCTTTGTACATTGCAGTTATTATAGTTAACCTGTTCCTCCTCTCTTTCATCTCTACAATCACCATACAAATTCCTCCTCACTATAATTTCAATGCTGATGTTGATGTTATGCATTCAGTCGTGACCGATTCTTGGCGATTCTGTGGGCCACATCCCTCCATGTCTTCTGATCTTGCACAGCTTCTTTGGGTTGTTCTGTGCTCTGGCTAGTGTCAACTTTGATGGTGATAATTCCAGTGCTACCCTGTTTCCCCCAAAATAAGACATCCCCTGATAATAAGCCCAATCGGGCTTTTGATCACGTGGCAATAAGGCCAAGCGCTTATTTCAGGGTTCAAAAAAATATAAGACAGGGTCTTATTTTCAGGGAAACATGGTATTAACTTAACATTCCCTGTTGGTTGACAGAAGGGGAAAAAATCTGTGTTTGGAACTATTATCCAAGAATTTTGAGCATATGCTCCCACTAATTATTTTAATGATTTTTTGCTTGTTTGTTCTGAAAGGGTGGTTTACACTCTGTAAGGTGACATACCTTAGTGTGTATCTAGTCCCTGAAGGTGGTAGGTATCTTTACTGGATTGCAACTCATGCAAGCAAATATGAGTGTCTCTGGATTTGGGGGTGAAGCTAATTCTGGAGTTGTGCCATTGATAACTCTAGAAGGTCTAGTAATCCCCACCCCCCAGGCAAAGTTGGTGTACAATCAGGGGATCCTCCTGTACTCATGAGTTCTAATCAAGGAATAGTTGGTAGCTATGTCTAAAAGGTAGAAAGGTAAAGTTTTCCCTGCCCGGTTGTGTTCGACTCTAGGGAGCAGTGCTCATCTCTATTTCTTAGCCAAGGGAACCAGAATTGTCCGAAGACATATCCCGTGGTCCTGTGGCCAGCAAAGCTATATGCCAAAGGTGCATGGAATGGTGTTACTGTCCCACCGAAGTGGTACTTATTAATCTACTCGCATTTGCATGCTTTCAAACTGCTAGATGGGCAGGACATTTGCACAAATCCATCTTATGTACCTGTTGTGCCTTTTCTTGGGTTTGCCGATAGTCTTTCATGCTTTAGTCACTTCCAGATTGAATTACTGCAACACCCTGTCTTAAAAAGCATTTGAACCATTCAATTGGTCCAGGAAACAATTGGCAGGCATAGTATTGAGTACACCTCAGGTTTGATTTAGACCAGTGGTAGTCAACCTGGTCCCTACCACCCACTAGTGGGCGTTCCAGCTTTCATGCTGGGTGGTAGGGGTTTTGTTCGATATTAAAGCACTTTCCTTTTTAAAAAAATTTAATTGATTTTTAAAAAAGATTTCATAGCATTATTTAAAAACATTTTCATTAGGTTTTCGTAAAATTCCCCGTGACAATTTAAATTTCTGAAAATATACTATTTGTATCACCTGCGCATAAGTTTAGTTCACGTTACGTAAGTGAAACTAAATGGCGCTGTAGTGTGACTCCAAACAAAAGAACCTTGTCCCAGAATAGCTCGCGCATCTCCCCCCACACCACCCAGCTGTAACAGACAAGCAGAGCTGGTAGCCGGCGCCCCCCCAACCCAATCCACGATGTGCGAGAGGCATGTGCAGATGATGATACACGGTGCATTACTGTGGAACCGGTGGGCAGTTAGAAAATTTTACTACTAACAGAAATACAAAAGTGGGCGGTAGATATAAAAAGGTTGACTACCCCTGATTTAGACTTATCCACTACTGAGTGTAGGCGTCGACGCATATCTACACTGCGAAGAGATTGATGGATAAATGTAGGTTGCAGATAGTTGCAGGCAGGTTGACATGCATACCTCCCAAATCTCAACTATGTATGGTGTGGAGCTGCATGTCCTGCATGCTGATTGGTTGATTCCTGTTGGGAGGCAGGTGGAAAGCAAGTCACATTGTTGTTTGAGCTCTCCCTAGCCAACAAGTTAACATTTACAGAAATATAATGCAATAGCTATGCCACTGTCTCTGAATAACAGACGCCTACCTTCTTTGACTGTATTGATGCAGAAGTCTAAATCACCTCTATGGAACTCCCATGGGTGTAAGGTGCCAGCTTTAATTTTTAAGGTCATATATAGCACAGGGCGAGAGTTGCCTCACTCCAGTCATTTCTGCCTGTCCCATCAGGGCACATATATTTCAGGTCTCTTCGCTGATATAAAGCCATCTTGCAGGAGCATAGGAGTCACACGGTCTCAGTGACAGTGCCTGTCTTAAGAAACAGTATTTCCCACCCCCACTCCAGATCTAAATGGTTCTGACTCTCTTGGCCTTTCAGAAGTTTATGAAATCCTGGTTACCCCCCCATCATGAAGACCAGGTTGTTAGACCGTGCTTTTGAGACTGTATTTGTGAAGTGCTTTGACTACTGCTTTATATTGGTTATTTGCTTAAGATGGGTAACTGTATACATTTTCTAAATAAACAGATACCTTCAGGGACCCCTTTCCTTTTCCAGATCAGTATTATGTTCTCTCATTATTTTGCAGAACTGTTTTCCAAACCGATGTTAGTGGTTAATAATACCAGGTGGGATGAAAACAGCATGGTACAAATTCAGTGTCAAGTGAACGGTTCCATGCCGATCAGTCTCTCGCTCATAAAGGACAACAAAATATTGGTAAACTCCAGCACTTACAGGGCTAAACTTCGTGTACCTGACAGTGGATTCTATATGTGTAGAGCAGAGATAAACAACATTTCCAAGGAAAGTGACCCAGTGTTTATCTACGTTTATGGTAGGTTGATTTAAAGATGTGAATCGCTCTGTTTTTCCTTTTGGCTTTTCTAACCTGGACCTCTTCTAGATACCAATAAAGGAGAATATTTGTAGCTCAGGATTGAAATGACGGTTCCTTGGTGCTCTCTGAGCTTGCTTGTTTTCTTTTTGTTTGTTTGTTTGTTTCAATTTTTTAGTTTTGTTTTACATATATGTATCAATGCGTGAACAGTATGGCATCTGGGTGTCATACATTCTAATACAAATAAAACTAGTAGAATTAATCATAGTTATTACATTCAACCAACTTATATATTTCTAATAATAATACCCATTTATATTACGTTATAGTCTATCATTATTTAATTATTCCATGTTTTCTCTTGTTATTGCTTTTGTTTTATTACGTAAAAGTGTATACACTAATATTCCCCTTTTCTCTTATTTCTATCTCTTATTCTAACTTTTAATCATTTTTAAACGTTTCAACATCATGATGTTGCCTAGTTTGGGTAATGAAATGTCTGCAAGAAAACAAGCAAGCTCAGAGAGCACCAAGAACTCCTCTTTTGATATGCTGAGAGTCGGGACAACTAATCTTGGAAATCTTAGCTGGCATGTCCAATGTGTTTTGGAAAAGCCAAGACTAAGGAAGGCTTTCTTATCTGATAAATATTGGAAATATTTATATGCTGAATGCAAGCCTTTCTGCGACTTTATGGTACAGGTAATCCTCAATTTAGGATCAGTTGCTTAGCGACTGTTCAAAGTTATGATGAACCCTCAAAAGCTATTTAGGACCTGGTTCCGAAGCGCCCACATTTACAGCTGTTTAAGCCCACATTTACAGCTGTTTGCGGTGCACCATGGTTGCGTGACCATGTTTTACAACAATGTGCAGTTCCTCATGCTTCCTTAAATGAATCAGTTCATCAGTGTCCTGTGGTAGTGCATTTTTTGTCACGTGCCACCTTCATAAAGAATACAGTAATCGGCTTACGGCCACAGTTGAGCCCAAAATGTCTGTTGTGAAGTGAGACATTTGTTAAATGAATTTCGCCCCATGCTACGACCTTCCTTGCCGCAGTTGGTGAGTGAATCACTGCAGCTGATCAGCTTGTAACTCGGTTGTTAAGTGAATCTGGCTTCCCCGTTGACTTTGCTTGTCAGAAGGTCGCAAAAGGGGATCACATGACCCCGGGACGCTGCAATGGTCATAAGTATGAACCAGTTGCCAAGCATCTGAATTTTGATCACATGATCATGGGGATGCTGCAAATGTTGTAAACAGTGAAAAACAAACATAAGTCACTTTTTTCAGTGCCGTTGTAACTTTGAACGGTCACTAGATGAACTGTTGTAAATTGAGGACTACCTGTTTTTGGCGTTTTTTTGCATTTATATCCCGCCCTTCTCCGAAGACTCAGGGCGGCTTACACTATGTTAGCAATAGTCTTCATCCTATTTGTATATTTATATACAAAGTCAACTTGAATTGCCCCCCCAACAATCTGGGTCCTCATTTTACCTACCTTATAAAGGATGGAAGGCTGAGTCAACCTTGGGCCTGGTGGGACTCGAACCTGCAGTAATTGCAGGCAGCTGCTGTTAATAACGGACTGTCTTACCCGTCTGAGCCACAGAGGCCCGTATTTCTGGACAAAGTACAGACTGTCTTTCCTCTCACCATTGTGTGTGGTTTTCTTTCTGCACTTTCATTTCTAATTTTAGGAACTAACTGCCTTGTAATGAAACAGGGTTATTTTATTATTTCAACTGCCACTAATCTCCCAGTGTGTGAAAAGTGCCTAACGTTCCTGTCCTATTGTTTCTTTTCATTATATCCAATTAATATAGTTATTACATACTTATGCTCATATATATGCTTATATATTATATAATATAATATAACAACAGAGTTGGAAGGGACCTTGGAGGCCTTCTAGTCCAACCCCCTGCCCAGGCAGGAAACCCTACACCATCTCAGACAAATGGTTATCCAACATTTTCTTAAAAATTTCCAGTGTTGGAGCATTCACAACTTCTGCAGGCAAGTCGTTCCACTTATTAATTGTTCTAACTGTCAGGAAATTTCTCCTTAGTTCTAAGTTGCTTCTCTCTTTGATCAGTTTCCACCCATTGCTTCTTGTTCTACCCTCAGGTGCTTTGGAGTTATTTAAATAATATAGTTATTTTCATGCTTATGCTTATATATACTGTTGTGACAAAATAAATAAATAATAAAAAATAAATAATAATAATAATAATAATAGGCAGCAAATAAATTTAGTTAGTTAGTTAATCGATTAATTAATAATACTCTGTTTCTTTACAGCTCCAGTTTCTCTGCCTGTCCTTTCTCAACCATTTTCCCAAGTAGCTGTAATGGAGAAGTTCTTTGTCTTACAATGCTACTCAAAATTTGGGACTCTGCCTATCACGTACTCCCTTTACAGAGGGAATGTCCTTATCAGGCAGATTATGACTGAAGAAAACATACCAGCAAATTTTACGGTGAAAGCCTCTAGCATCCACGAGTCTGGACAATACAGCTGCCATGCTAAGAACGGCCACTCTTTTTCACAACAAAGCAAAGGGCTAAATGTCACAATAATAGGTAATTATTTGGTATGCTTTTTTTAAAAAAAAAAGATTGGCGAGAATTGCTGAATCTGAATATATCTGCCAGGTTGGGAAAACTGATCTGCGGAAATTATTGATTTCCTCAGGTTCCTTTCAAAAATCTTAGCACTCTTAATTTGCTTCTTCTTCTTTTTTTTTTTTAAAGATCCTAATATAGACAGGAATTCCTTGCCTTTGCATGCTGTCTGGAAATGAATTCCGTTAGAGATGACACCGCTTCATGTTTACCTACAGCAGGGATGTCATTGTCGTCACATGATGTATCGCAACTTTCTTCCCCTTTGCTGAACCAGGGGTGGGCGTGGCCAATGCGTGATGCATCTGGTCCGCAGCCCGCGAGTTTGACACCCCTGACCTACAGCAACTCCATTTTTTTTACACATAAACCCAATTCCCAGTCAGTTTGGTCTAGTGGTGAAAGCACCAGAGTAGAAAGCAGGAGACCTTGAGTTCTAATTCCACTTTAGGCATGAAAGCCATTTGGGTGCCCTTTGGCCAGTCCCTTTCTCTTAGCCCAAGCCACCTCACAGGGGTTGTTGTTGTGGGGGAAATAGGAGGAGAAAAGTACGTTGGATATATTCGCTGCCTTGAGTTGTTCGTACAAATTATAAAACCAGGATACTAAATAAGTAAAAAACAAAACACAGTTGGGAAGGATTGGGACCTTTGTTAACCCAGTTTAATCCGCTGCTGACTTTTGCCCATGTACTTTCATCCACAGCTCCAGTTGTTAACATAACTTTTGGAAGAAAACCACAAGAGAACATAGAAGATGGCAGCGACCTCCTATTTTTCTGCTCGGTTGAATCAGGATCCTTCCCTATTGAGTTCCACTTTTTTAAAGAAAATGACGGCAAATCCTTATATCAGGTCACAGAAAAGAAAAAACGGACAGTTTTTTGGGAAAAGAGACGCTTCACAAGCCAGGATGAAGGGAGTTACTTCTGCAGAGCTGACAACCAAGCAAAATCTTTTGTGGAAAGCCAGAAGATCCTAGTCAAGGGTATGTCCTGCTCCTGAGCGCAGAAGATAAAGTCTATCGGCCCTGCCTTCTGTTGTTGATCACCATGGTGATGAACAAGCGTTGTGTCATCATGATACAAGGTGTAGATATTGCACTGGATGAGGTTAAATTTCATTACTTAATACCTCCAAGAAGTGCTAAGAACCGCTTGGTTAGTACAAGGGTACAAAAGAAAGAATTAAAGTGTGCACTGTGCACCACAAGAGGATAAGGGACAGTTTTTTCTGCATTTCTGAAAACATTTTCTTAGAACAATCTCTCAGATTCTGTTTTGTACAGGTAGTCGCTGGTTTACCACAGTTCGTTTTAGTGACTGTTCAAAGTTACAACGGCACTGGGAAAAGTGATTTATGACTGTTTTTCACAGTTATGACCATTGCGGCATCCCCATGGTCATGTGATCAAAATTCAGATGCTTGGCAGCTGGTTCATATTTATGACCGTTGCTGTGTCCCAAGGTCACGTGATCCCCTTTTGTGATCTTCTGACAAGCAAACTCAATAAGAAAGCCAGGTTCACTTAACAACCGGGTTACTAACTTATCAACTGCAGTGAGTCACTTTGGCCAGAAAGGTCGTAAAATGAGGCAAAACCCACTTAACAAATGTCTCACTTAACAACAGAACTTTTGGGCTCAATTGTGGACATAAATTGAGGACTACATGTATAATATTGCAAATGCCAAGATGAAACTTAGATAGGATCTGACAGGAAACGTGAATTATCCCAGATTTCAAACGAATGCACAGGTACGACCACAACTGAGACCAAAATTCCCATTGCTAAGCAAGACAGTTGTTAATTGACTTTTGAATCATTTTACGGCCTTTTTTGCCAGATGTTAAATGCATCATTGCAGTTATAGAAGCACATGGTTGTTAAGTGAATCTGGCTCACACACCCCCATTGACTTTGCTTGTCGGATGACGACTGGGAAGGTTGCAAAAGCTGATCACATGACCTTGGGATAGTGCAATTGTCATAAATATGTGCCAGTTGCCATGAGTTTGAATTTTGATCACATGACCATGAGGATGCTGCAATGGTTCTAAGTGTGAAAAATGATCGTAAATCATATTTTTTCAGTATCGCTGTAACTTCAAATGGCCACTAAGTGGATGGTTGTAAGTCAAGGACTACCTGTAATAGCTCTTCAGTGACATAGATACGGGGCAAGTGATGAAACACATGTACCACAGTGTTGCCACATAAACACTGCCCTCTATAGACAAAAGGGGAGAATTTGCATCCTGACGCACATTTTCTCACTTTGATGTTAGAAGCGGATGCCTGTGTACATCTAGGAATGTAATGTGACAATGGAAAGAAGTTCGTGTTCTTTCCTACCAAGCAAAAGTGCAGAGAGAATTTCATTACACCTAGCCTTTATTCTGTGGCCTTTCCTCTATATTTTGTCCAATTCCAAATTTGTCCAATTGTCCAAAGACCTTGGAGTTTTCATATCCAATGATTTAAGTGCCAAAGCCCACTGCAACTACATCGCAAAAAAGGCTTTAAGAGTTGTAAACCTAATCTTACATAGCTTCTTCTCCAGAAACACTACACTACTTACCAGAGCTTATAAAACATTTGCTAGACCAATTCTTGAATACAGCTCGCCTGTCTGGAACCCATACCACATTTCAGACATCAATACAATTAAACGTGTCCAGAAATATTTTACAAGAAGAGTTCTCCACTCCTCTGAATACAACAAAATACCTTATGCCACCAGACTTGAAATCTTGGGTTTAGAAAACTTAGAACTCTGCCGCCTTCGACAGGACCTGTGTTTAACTCATAGAATCATCTATTGCAATGTCCTTCCTGTTAAAGACTACTTCAGCTTCAATCACAACAATACGAGAGCAAACAATAGATTTAAACTTAATATTAACCGCTTCAATCTTGATTGCAGAAAATATGACTTCTGTAACAGAGTTGTTAATGCTTGGTACACACTACCTGACTCTGTGGTCTCTTCTCAAAATCCCCAAAGCTTTAACCAAAAACTGTCTACTATTGACCTCACCCCTTTCCTAAGCGGTCTTTAAGGGGCGTGCATAAGAGCACAAACGTGCCTACCGTTCCTGTCCTATTGTTTTCTTTCATTATATCCAATCAATATAGTTATTACATACTTATGCTTATATATATATATGCTTATATATTATACAATTACTTTCATGCTTATGCTTATATATGTTGTGACAAAATAAATAAATAAATAAAAATAAATTCTGTTAGAGCAGGAGTGTCAAACTCAAGCGTGCTTAGATCTGGTCTATGAGGCCGCCCTGGAAACAGTGAAGGACCAGCCCATGGTGCCTCTGCCAGTGAAAACAGAGCTTGAGAGGACTGCACAAGGTACTCCCAGGCTCTGTTTTCAGCTGTGACAGCTGCCTGCAGCCCTCTGCCAGCAAAAACGGAGCTCCGGGAGGCTGCATGGCATCCATTTTCGGCTGTGACAGCCTCCTGCAGCCCTCTGCTAGCGAAAACAGAGAGGGCCCCCTGAGCTCTGTTTTTACTGGCAGAGAGCTTCAGGAGGCCATCGTGGCCAAAAACAGAGCCTCAACAAGTGACGTCGAGATGGCCACACCCTCCCTGGCCATGTCCACCTCAGCCAGGGGTGGGTTCTACTTACCTTTACTACTGGTTCACAACAAGGCTGCATGCACAGAAGCTTCCTGATGACGTCCGGGTCAGTGGGCAGAGCCTCCCGCCGGTTTTACTACCGGTTCTTGCGAACCGGTCTGAACCGGGGGCAACCCACCACTGACCCCAGCTCCTCAAAGTCAAGTACAACCCTGATGGGGCCCTCAATGAAATCAAGTTTCACACCCCTGTGTTACAGTAAAATTGCATGGCAGGACCTGCCTGTACAGCTCCTTCCCATAACAACTCCAAGTGCAAGCAAAGTATTAATACAGGTAGTCCTCAGAATAATAGAATAACAGAGTTGGAAGGGACCCTGGAGGTCTTCTAATCCAACCCCCTGCTCAGGCAGGAAACCCTATACCATTTCAGACAAATGGTTGTCCAATCTCTCCTTAAAAACCTGCAGTGCTGGAACACCCAAAACTTCCGAAGGCAATTCCTTCTGCTGATTAATTGTCCTAACTGTCAAACTGTCCTCAACTTACAACAGTTCATTTAGTGACTGCTCAAACGTACAATGGTACTGAAAAAAGTGACTTATGACTGTTTTTCACATTTATGACCGTTGCAGCCTCCCTATGGTCACGTGATCAAAATTCAGACGCTTGGCAACTGACTCATATTTATGACCGGTGCACTGTCCCAGCGTCACGTGATCACCATTTGCGAACTTCTGACAAGCAAAGTCAATCGAGGAAACCAGATTCCCTTAACGACTGGGTTACTAACTTAAGAACTGCAATGATTCACTTAACAACTGTGGCAAGAAAAGTTATAAAATGGAGCAAAACTCACTTAATACATGTCTCGCTTAGCAACAAAAATTTTGGGCTCAATTGTGGTCATAAATCGAAGACTACCTGTAACATTCCCCA
This sequence comes from Ahaetulla prasina, assembly GCF_028640845.1. Lineage (NCBI taxonomy): Eukaryota > Metazoa > Chordata > Lepidosauria > Squamata > Colubridae > Ahaetulla > Ahaetulla prasina. The sequence goes on from NC_080540.1 coordinate 146,439,281, forward strand.
CCCCCTCCAAATATTCCTCTATTGGAAACCCCAGGGATCTTCCTCCTTTTAACATAGCTGGAGAGGATTGTGATTCAGTAGCACCATTTCTGGTTACCTTGTTTTGAAGGAGAGGACTATGGAAACCATGAAAAGCCGGGTGTGTGTGTGTGTTAGAGGATCAACCTTTTTCCACCCCTACATTATGGTTTACCTTTGTGCACAAGATTAGCAGAACAGTTAAAATAAACTCTAACTTAATGCCATAACTGACCCAGACACAGTGAACAGTTGACACGGTCAGAAGAGATTCTTACAATATTATATGCCTGAATTGTGACCTATTTTTCTCTTAATTTTTAGTTGTCATGGCTTCGTGGAAGAAAGGACTTATTGTAACCACAATCCTCCTGATTTTTCTTGCTGCTATAATTACAATCATTTGGTTGAATTGTCGTTTGAAAGCAAAGGGTAAGGCCTATCTTAAAAACCTTTAGTTCTTACTTGATTAGTGAATAGTACAGAAACCTTCTTCTGAACCTTTTGGTTATTAGAATTCATGCTGCATTTTCCTTATTAACCTTAACAAAAGGAATAAAGAAGACCACTTCCACCTACTTTAATTAATGCTCTTTCTTTCTCCAAACTAAGTTTGTGCTTCGTTTGTCCTGCAGTAATGCAATTTTGTAGAAATCTCCTATTTAAAAACTACGTGATTAAGGGGATTTTTGATTGTCAGTGGAAAGATATGTATGTTGCTGTTTGTAAAACTATTTTCTGATAATTGGTTCCCTACTGGTTATAGAGAATTCTTTTGTTTTGATCCTCTAGTGTATTTTTACAAATGTTTTCCTGTAAGGTTTTTTTCATAACTGCCTCATTTGCCATTTTACATGGCCCTACTTTACAAATTCTATTGTTATTTCTGATAGCTACGATGACAAATTATTCCTTAACAAATTAGAGAAAACTAACATGGGTTTAAACTGAGATCCATATGCTTCCAGAGTTTTTTTATGCAGTGTCAGAGTAACAGTATGAGACTTACTTTTCCTCCATGTTCATTTGTTTATACAACTGCCTTTCTGTTTATGTACTGCAACATAGTAATTTATTGTTTTTCCTCCCTTATCCAGCAAAAAACATTTCTACAGAGTTGGCTGTGTAAGTTGGAATTCAAATTGTTATTGATTATATATGTATATCAATGATTAGAATAGAATAGAATAGAATAGAATAGAATTTTTATTGGCCAAGTGTGATTGGACACACAAGGAATTTGTCTTGGTGCATATGCTCTCAGTGTACATAAAAGAAAAGATACGTTCATCAAGGTACAACATTTACAACACAATTGATGATCAATATATCAATATAAATCATAAGGATTGCCAGCAACAAGTTATAGTCATACAGTCATAAGTGGAAAGAGATTGGTGATGGGAACTATGAAACGATTAATAGTAGTGCAGATTCAGTAAATAGTCTGACAGTGTTGAGGGAATTATTTGTTTAGCAGAGTGATGGCCTTCGGGAAAAAACTGTTCTTGTGTCTAGTTGTTCTGGTGTGCAGTGCTCTATAGCGTCGTTTTGAGGGTAGGAGTTGAAACAGTTTATGTCCAGGATGCGAGGGATCTGCAAATATTTTCACGGCCCTCTTCTTGATTCGTGCAGTGTACAGGTCCTCAATGGAAGGCAGGTTGGTAGCAATTATTTTTTCTGCAGTTCTAATTATCCTCTGAAGTCTGTGTTTTTCTTGTTGGGTTGCAGAACCGAACCAGACAGTTATAGAGGTGCAAATGACAGACTCAATAATTCCTCTGTAGAACTGAATCAGCAGCTCCTTGGACAGTTTGAGCTTACTGAATTGGCGCAGAAAGAACATTCTTTGTTGTCCTTTTATGATTATGATGAGGAGGAGGAGGAGGAGGAGGAGAAGGAGTGGGAGGAGGATGTCATCTATTCAGTTGTGTCAGATTTTTGGCAATTCTATGGGTCAGGTCTCTCCACATCTTGCACTACTTCTTTGAGTTTTTCTGTGCTCTGGCTGGTGTTAGCTTTGATAGCGTCCACCAATTATGTTCTTTGGTGGCCTGGTTTCCTTTTACCTCCAACTCTTCCAGACATAATTGCTTTCTGCACGTATATCTACAGGTAGCAATAAATAGATTCCTAATGCTGTTCTGTAGGAATGCTTTCATTGATCTGCCCAAATGGATGCAACAAATAATTTAATTGATTAGTTAAATTATATGAATGTTTTGAGAGCATTAGGAAACTTTCTACTATGGAAGAATGGTCCATTGGGAGATGTAGAAATATTGACTTAAGAATATTTGATAAAGAAGGAAAAACAGAGTCAGACATTTTCCCAATTAATAGTATAGGTATTCCTCCCCAGAAAAAAGGTGAAGAGGTGAGGAATATCACAGAGGGCTAGAAAAGTGTCAGGAAGAAACCTCAATAGTTGCCTTCTGCTTTTGTGAGTGGGCATGTCAGCCATTTTGGGGAAGAGCCTATAACACAGTGGTTCTCAACCTTTATAGTGCTGTGACCCCTTTAATACAATTCCCCACAATGTGGCGACCCCAACCGTAAAATTATTTTCGTTTTGAATTTATCGCACCTCATTGGCTAGCGATCTGAACTGCTGATTGGCTAGCAATCTGAACTGCTTGCGATTACCTTGAGGACGGAGGCATTAAAGCAGAGACTCCTCCCCTATTAAGTTTATTGCGCCTGAAGCCAGATTAGGCTAGCGATTTGAAGAGCCTGCAGCTGGCTTGTGGAGTCAACCATTGGAGCGCAATTCTTCGACTCGGAAGTATACTTCCCATATTTCCGATGGTCTTAGGCGACCCCTGGCAAATCGTCATTCGACCCCCAATGGGGTTGCGACTCACAGGTTGAGAACCATTGCTATAACACAATTGTAATACTCCTGAATAGAGTCACCAGTTCAGAAAGGTTGCCTATATGGCAGGGATCCCCAAGCCCCAGGCTGTGGACCAGTACTGGTCCACGGCCTGTTTGGAACTGGGCTGTGGAAGCGGTGGGCATGTGTGTGAAGCTTCCACTGCCACTGATGTCTCTGCTGCCGGTCCATGGAGCCAGAAAGGTTGGGGACAGCTGCTGTATGGCATCAGAGGGGTACACAACTATATTTCTGAGATCTTGGATAATCCTGTGTGTAATTTGTAATGCAAGTGCCTCTTTATTTCCCTTGTTCTCTTTCATTTTAGATCCAAAAGAGCAACCAATTCAGTGGATGGGAAACTGACAACAGGACATAATAATGAAGGAGAATTCTATTATGGTAAGATTAAGATTAGATTTTTAATCCCTTTATAGATTTGGGCACATCCTCACAGAAGCTATGAAATGCTGCCATCCATTGTGGAAATTGGCCTTTCTAACTTAATCTGCCCTGGCGGCAAAGCAGAATAGGGATTTGGTCTGCACCAGAGAACATCTCCTTTCATGCCAGCTTCTGGTAGGAGAAAACCTGCAGGACTTCTGAGGTTAGGCTTCCTGTCCTATGAGTGATCATCCGAAGGCAAGCAAAGTGGGGAAAGAGAAACAGACTCAAGAGAATTGGCATCAAAGCTGCTCTTCTCCCCCGCTTTTTTTCTGGAAGTAGCACCCTTTAAGTAAAGCTACCCATAGTTTTACCAAATAATTTGCTTCCATTTCGTCTCATGCTAGCCACAGGTTGATAGAGAAGTGAGAGCAATAGCATTTTGGCACAGAGAACTGTGACACTCCTGTGGCCCTGAAAATCAGTGGCTAAGGATCAGAGAGGGGAGATGCCCACAGCAGCCACCACTGGTGGCTCTCACCCCAGGGCTTGGTCCACTTTAGATTGACCAGATAACACAGCTTGTGCTGGAAGAAGCTGATAAACACAACTGGAGCAGATGAACTCTCCCTCTTGATGTTCAGTGTTGAAACTGTTGTTGGTGCCTCTCCTCTAAATTCACTTGGCGGATCCTCTCCAATCTGCAATTAGCAGATCATGCGGGAGAATCCTTTCTTTTGTAATGTAATGGCAACATTGCCAAGATGACAATGACAATGATAATGGTCCAGGCTATGCTCAAAATCATTAACTCCTTTGGCTCAGTGTAATAGTTGTGTTAATGTAACCAAATATAGGACAGTGATGGGGAATTACTAACGGATGCATTTTTTTCAGGAGTAATTCCTTAGCGACTAGTTGATAGTTATAGCTGAAAATAAAGAATGAGAATGATCAGAATCTGAAATGGGTAAAAACCAGTGGTGAGATTCAGCCAGTTCGCACCACTTCAGGAGAACCGGTTGTTAACTTTCTGAGCAGTTTGGCAAACTGGTTGTTGGAAGAATTCATTAGGGCAGAGAACCGGTTGTTAAATTACTTGAATCCCACCACTGGTAAAAACACTCATTCTCTCCCTGACGTGCCTTTTTGTCTTTCTATCTTCATTTTTGCCATTTAGGTTCAGAGTATAATGAAGATGACGAAAAAAATCACATCAGTGCAAAAGAGGATAATAGAGGTAATATCTTTGGGTTTCCACATCAAATGTTAACTTTTTAGCCTAGTGCCTTTCTCTGCTTGTATCCACCTATGGGATACAACCCTTGGCAACAGGTTTTTTTTCTCTCCTTTGATGTTACCTTTATTTTACACTCAAACCATGAACAGTACATCCTTGAATTGCCTTTAGCTGTAACTTTGCTAAAACCACACTTCCTTCCTTAAGCCAAGGCCACCTAAAGCGGTTTAGAGATGCGTAAAATGAGTCAAGCCTGGCTGACCATCCTTTTGCAGTGCAGTCAGGTAAACTAAACTAAACATTAAGGGCGAAAATCATCATAGAGGAATTCCATCTTTGTGGTCGCCAGAATTGACACCAGCTTAATAGCATATAAATTCAGAGTTATAACAGAATAACAGAGTTGGAAGGGACCTTGGAGGTCTTCTAGTCCAACCCCCTTCTCAAACAGGAGACTCTATACTGGGGTGTCAAACTTGATTTCATTGAGGGCCACATCAGGGTTGTGTTTGACCTGGGGGGCATGGCTGTGGCCAGAGTGGGTGTGGCCAGCTTGACGTCACTCATGTAGGGGATGCCTGTGGTGGCCTGAGTGTTCTGCCAGCAAAAATGGGCTCCCGAGCTCCGTTTTCAGGTGTGATGGCCTCTTGACACCCTCTGCCAGGGAAACGGAGCTCAGGAGGGCCACACACAGCCATTTTCTCTGGAAAAGGCACTGCTGGCTGGTCCTTCACTGTTTCCAGGGCGGCCCCGCAAGCCAGATCTAAGGACTCTGTGGGCCGGATTCACCCCTGCTCTATACCATTTCAGACAAGTGGTTGTCCTGTCTCTTCTAAAAAAATTCCAGTGTTGGAGCACCCTCAACTTCTGAAGGCAACCCATTCCACTGATTAATTGTTCTACCTGTCATGAAATTTCTCCTTAGTTCTAGGTTGCTTCTCTCCTTGATTAGTTTCCATCCATTGTTTTTTGTCCTGCCTTATGGTGTGAAAAACAGGTTAACCCTCTCTCCCTTGTGGCAGCCACTCAAATACTGGAACACTGCTATCATGTCTCCTCTAGTTCTTCTTTTCGCTAGATTAGACATACCCAATTCCTGCAACTGTTCTTCCTATATTTTAGCCTTCAGTCCCCTAATCATCTTTGTTGCTCTTTACTTCACTCTTTCTAGAGTCTCAACATCTTTTTAATATCGTGGCGACTTGGATGCAGTATTCCAAATGTGGTCTTACTATGGCTTTATAAAGTGGTACTAATACTTCACATGTTCTTGAGTCTATCCCTCTGTTAACACAACCTATAATCAGTCCATCAATTAATAATCTATAATAATTATAATATAATCAATAAAGCCTATAATCAGGTAGGCAATTAATTAAGGGGAAAAAGAAAGATTTACAGGATTGAAACAAAGAAATAAAGGATAAAACTAGAAAAAAAGATATTTATGATATAAATACAAAATAAGCATTTAGATCCCCCCATTAATCATTGTAATGTAGATAGGTTTTTACTGCATTATCACTGTATTAATATTTTTGATGTGTTGGTTTGTTGGTTAGTTATACTTCTCCCAAAAAAAATTATACAAAAGGAAGTGAACACACAAAGGTTGTGCTGATATGTTTTTTCTTTCTTTCCCTCAACCCATGGCTTAATGTGTTGCATGAAAACACCATGTCTTATTCTGCTGGTTTATACATCATACCAAGCCATAAGATGTTTGCTGTAGGAAAATGCACATATTTAAACAAATCCCTGCATTGTTTTTATAAAGTCAGTGGGAATAAGATCAACTTGAACCAAAGGCAGGCATGAGCAACTTCTCGGTTGTTTTGGAATGCAACAGAAACAAAAGTTTTCTTACTCTGCTTGTGGCAGGATCTGAACTTGAAGCTCCTGAAGTGGAATATACAGAAGTTCAAGTATCGGTGCCTCCCCCTTACCGAGGTAAGGAGGACGTCTTGGGACACAGTGTGTCCAGAACAGCTGTGAGATTGATGGGTAGTTCCCGAAAGCAGCAACAATTAGGTCTGGATAAACAGGAAGAAATACAGCCCCTGTTTCAAGAGCCAGCAGCTGTCTTCCTTCTAGCTTGTTTATTAATTAACAAACCAGCCTTTTATCCTGTTCATTGTGACAAGATGGGCCACCTGCACTGAATCGTTAGCCTGAAAAAGCTATCAAAGTTCAGTTCTGCCTTCAGCTTTCTGAACAGCAGATTAAATCAAATGCTGAACAAGTGGGCCCTTCTCATTTCGGCTGCCTCACAATTGGGTCTGAAAACTTCCCTTTTCTTCCAGAGCAGAGGGGTTTTGGGGGGAGGAGGGAAAAGAAATCAGACTATGGGGGCACCAGCATGAGAAACAACTTCATAATTTTTCTCTTGATGCAAACAAATCCGTGTTAGATTGACTTCAGAAAAGTAGTTGTATAAAAGTTACCTCACTATGACTATGGGCAACTGAGGCTTGAATATGTCTCCCCAACCTGGTGCCCCTTAGGGATCCTACGTTCCAGCCATCAAGGCTGACTAGTGGGTCTGTAGATCACTTCACTATATCGATCTTCCAGGGCTTGAGTTCTGTTCATCTATGGCATTATGTCTGTCTATGGAATTATTTTTTCCTATTGGCTAGCTTAGAGAGCAATACATATGCCCAGTTCATGCAAAACTATCCGTCAGGGCCTATATGTCCTGTCCTCCTGAAGCCTTTATTAGAGTATTTGAATCCTGCCATTCGTTCACTCAACGGAGGCTCTAAAAGGCTTGTGCGATGTCCCCCAGTAGACAAATAAATGGATTAGGTGTGAGTGGGAACATACCCCGTGCCCTGGTGAGTGGGGAGTAGCGTAAGGGTGCTAAGGACCAATTTATTTGGAGCAAAAATGCCCCACCCCTATTAGTCAACCAAATGCCTTGGCATTTCTCCCAGCAGATTTGAAGACACATCTGGTAATGCCTTGAATCCAGACTCTTAGGTATTAGAAACCTAGGCAAGATTGTGATTAGTTCATGTTAGTTTTGTGAGTGTTTGTATATGTATGAACTTAGAAAGTGGGCCACACCTTAATGGAGCTTTTAGGGCCTCATAAGCAGGGATGATCTCATTTGATATTTTAAACAGAAATCCTTAAAAGGTTAAAAAAAACCTCCCAAGCTGTCATGCCAGCACATTTCCTTTCTTCTACAAAACAAGACTGAATGTCTCACTTCCAGGTTTGCATAAGGTTCCAATTTTTTTTCCTTTCCTACATGCAATCAGTTTGATGCAGACACTTAATAATGGCATCTTGGTTGTTATTAAAAATGTATCTTTGTATATGGCATTATTGAAAGCGTAGGATCTTCTCATAAAAAATAAATGATGAATGAGTGATGGATATGCTTTCCTGGATAAAAATCATTAGCTTATCATTTTATGAAAGATTGGTAATGGGGAGGAAGATACAGAAGGAGCCATCTGGGTCACCTATGTTGTATTTTGATCAGAGGAATAATTTGCCAGAGAATTAATTGCCTGAACTAAAGATGTTATTTATTAGACACATTCATAACAATCTTTCAGGAGGATAGAAAAAAAACAGGAAGGTATAGAAATTATTTCTGTTCATATTTGCAAGAGATAACTGACATATCATTTCCACACAAGTGGTTTATAGCATTTTCTGAAGTCATCCAATCATCATTCTGCCAAAATAACTGCAATGAGAACAGGCTGTATGTTACTTCATCAAGGACTGAGTGATGCTATGAAGATGCTAGAAGCCAAGGAAGTCACTGATGCAGAAATGACCTCTGCAGATTAAACCATGGTTCAGTGCTATACCCACTGGTTAGGAACTAAACAAAATAGAGAAATTATGGCCTCTCTCAGCTATATTGGAAGCAGCTACATTGGTCAGCTTCCTAGCCACCTTTATAGTTTATTTTGACCCATTTAGAATAGAATAGAATAGAATAGAATAGAATAGAATAGAATAGAATAGAATAGAATAGAATAGAATAGAATAGAATAGAATTTATTGGCCAAGTGTGTTTGGACACACAAGGAATTTGTTTTGGTGCATATGCTCTCAGTGTACATAAAAGAAAAAGAAAAAAAATACCTTCATCAAAGGTACAACATTTACAACACAAATGATGGTCATAGGTTACAATTTAACCCTTAATGATAGCAACAAAAAGTTAGTCAGACAGTCATAAGTGGAAAGAGATTGGTGATGAAAACGATGAGAAGATTAATAGTAGTGTAGATTTAGTAAATAGTTTGACAGTGTTGAAGGAATTTTCTACACTGATTCTACACTGATTTTATTTTCCAGCTCCTGTAACAAATAATGAGACAGTTTATACTGAAATCAGAAAAACTATTAATGGTAAGTAAACAAATGGGAAAAATGAGATACAAAACTTAAGTACTATGTCTGCCTGATACTTTTACACCTATTTTTTAAAGAAAGAAGAAAACAAAAATAATGAATTCATAGACTGCAAACTCATACCAGACATAATGAATATTCTTGGAAATAAGTCTCATGAAATTCTGTGGAATTTAAGTTCTGAATACATATCTGCATAGGATTATAGAAGAGCAACTAAGGGGCATAATTTTTCCAAGAGTAAATCCTATTAAAGGGATTTACTTCTGAGTAGCTGTAAAGTCAGGGATTACTGTGCAGGCAGTTATTAAACTACTCATCAACATCATGCTGACGATACATCTCAGTTCATCCTTTAAGACATACCTGGTGTTATTCCTGTTACAATTATTTTGATCTGAATACATCTTTCTGAAGCTCCTTGTATGCAGTCGTTTAAGCTTGATGTCATCATAAATTGTGGTTTTAAAACTTTCCTTGCTTGTCATCCAAACGAAACATCTCATTATTGCTTTCTATTCCTTATTTTTCTTCCCTTTTTAAATGATGGTAAATTGTCCAGTGGTGAGTTGGCTGTGGCGAGTTGTCCTGTGGTGAGCTGGTTGTGGAGAGTTGGCAGTGGAGAATTGGCTGCAGCGAGTTCTCCCATTCTGCGCCAGAGTGCCATGAATCTTGTCTTTTCAGAGTCTTGTGGAAGCTGAGCCACCCAATTATGTGATTATGTGCAATAGATAGGTACCAGCTCTTAACAACCACACAGATAGATTTTCTCCATGACAATTAGGGACAGATTGGTCCTTCAAATGGAAAAAATGGATTGACTATATTCAACGTAGATATCAGACTAAGAGTTATCAGACTGTTTTTGAATGATTATGATGTATTATTTTTGATTGCTTTTGGGGGAAGTTAGGAATTGATGATTGTAGGGGTATAATTAAGTTGGGACGAAAACTTTTTAGCATATGTTTGTTTTACTTTTAACTATACCTTGTGCTCGTTCCGGGAAGTCGGGGGGGGGAGGGGGGTTGCGAAGGGAGGGGGGAGGAGGGGGGGAAAGGGGGAAAAAAAATTTTGTAAAACTTTTTGAATTAAAAAAAAAAAAAAAAATCTTCCAAGCAGCACATCCATCACCACTGTAAATGAATCTATCCATCCTTTCTGCTGGTTGTCCTCTTCTTCTCTTTCCTTCCACCTTTCCCAGCATTAGATCCTTTTCCAGAGAGCTAGGTCTTCGTATAGTGTCCAAAGTAAGATAATTTGAGCCTGATCATTTGTGCCTCAAATGAGAAATCTGGGTTGATTTCTTCGATACTTTAATTGTTTTCTCATGATTACTATTGTTCAGGTACACAGCTTATTTTTATCTAGGGATGAATGGCAACCTTTCATCAATTTGCACAGGAAACAGTGCATGTCAATTTGTACATCTTTGGCAAATGTACAACTTTTTATCTTCCCAAATATGGTGTGGTAATCTCTACCTCTATGTTAATCTTATAACCAATAATTTTATTCGGAGTGTTTTCTTTCTTTTTTTTTATGCGAAAGCTTTTTAACCAGATTTAAGTTTAAACTTTTGGGGATGTTATGTTTTACTGAACTTTATCTTTTATAATTTTGGAAAAACTGATTTGGAAAAAATATATATGCTAAAAAAAATATCCTCAAATATAGAAATGAAAATATATAAAGTTTTAAGGAATATGTGGATCTCTCACTGACTGGCTATTTTCTATACTTGCATTTATGCGCCAGTCCTAAGGGTCTTGGAATAATACTCCAAGGAAGATGTTATCCTAGCTCCTAGTAGAGGTATATGTAACTCTTATGGGCCACCAATGTTGGTGGGAGAGAGGGGGAATAGATCAGAGAGCAGATATTTGGTGTACTGTGAAAGTAAAGGTCTTTTCAATCTATTTATTTTATTTATTTATTTATTTATTATTTCAACTTTTATACCGTCCTTCTCCCGAAGGACTCAGGGTGGTTTACAGCCAAGTAAAAGCAATAATACAAAATTTAAGAGCAATTTTAAAAAACTAATTTTAAATTGGCCGAAATATAAAAATTTGCTAAAACCCATTAAAAAACTAATTAAAACTATTAAAAACTATTAGGCCAGTCCTGCTTGATGAAATAAAAGAGTCTTCAGCTCATGCCGGAAGGCTCGGAAGTCAGAGAGTTGGCACAACGTTGGAGGTAGTTCGTTCCAGAGGACTGGGGCCCCCACAGAGAAGGCCCTCCCCCTGGGGGTCGCCAGCCGACATTTTCTGGCCGACGGCACCCTGAGGAGACCCTCTCTATGGGAGCTCACTGGTCGATGGGAGGCCACCGGTGGCAGCAGGCGGTCCCGTAAGTATCCCGGTCCTGAGCCATGGAGCGCTTTAAAAACGGTCACTAACACCTTAAATTGCACCCGGAAGACAACCGGAAGCCAGTGCAGCCCGCGCAGGATAGGTGTTATATGGGAGCCTCGAGCCACTCCCACTATCACCCGCGTGGCCGCATTCTGGACCAGTTGAAGCCTCCGGGTACCCTTCAAAGGGAGCCCCATGTAGAGACCGTTGCAGTAGTCCAGACGGGAAATCACGAGGGCATGAATGACTGTGCACAGGGCATCCCGGTCCAGGAAGGGACGCAACTGGTGTATCAGGCAAACCTGATAAAAAGCCCCTCTGGCAACGGCCGTCATATGGTCTTCTAATGACAGCCGTGCATCCAGGAGGACGCCAAGATTGCGGACCTTTCCCGTAGGGGCCAACAACTCACCCCCCCCACGGTCAGTGATAGAATCAACTGATTATACCGGTATGCCGGCATCCACAGCCACTCATTCTTGGACGGGTTGAGTTGGAGCCTGTTTTTCCCCATTCAGACCCGCATGGCCTCCAGGCACTGGAACATCATTTCAACGGCTTCGTTGGGGTGGTTAGGGGTGGAGATGTACAGCTGCGTATCATCAGCGTACAGATGACAACTCACCCCAAAACCATGAATGATCTCACCCAGCGGCTTCATATAGATGTTGAACAGGAGAGGCGAGAGCACCGACCCCTGCGGCACCCACACAGGAGGTGCCTCATGGTCGATCTCTTCCCCACCCCCCCGTCAACACCATCTGCGTCCGGTCAGAGAGGAAGGAGGAGAACCACCGAAAAACAGTGCCCCCCAGTCCTAACCCCTCCAGCCGTCACAGCAGGATACCATGGTCGATGGTATCAAAAGCCGCTGAGAGGTCTAATAGGACCAGGGCAGAGGAACAGCCCCTGTCCCGGGGCCTCCAGAGATCATCCACCAACGCGACCAACGCCGTCTCCATCTGTATCCAGTCCGGAAACCGGACTGGAATGGGTCCAGATAGACAGTTTCATCCAGGTACTGAGGAAGCTGATGCGCCACCACACTCTCAACAACCTTCGCTACAAAGCGAAGGTTGGAGACCGGACGGTAGTTTGCCAAAACAGTTGGGTCCAGGGAAGGCTACTTGAGAAGGGGCCTCACCACCGCCTCTTTCAAGGCGGCGGGGAAAACACCCTCCCTCAAAGAAGCGTTAACAATTCCCCAGAGCCAACCTTGTGTAACCTCTTGCGTGGCCAGTACCAACCAGGAGGGACACGGGTCCAGTAAACATGTGGTTGTGTTCAGCCATCTTATAAACATATAAACATCCCTAACTTGGAGGTAACTTGGTGGTATCAGCTGGGAGGTAACATCAATACAAGCAGTCCTCAATTTACCACTATAATTGAGCCCAGAATTAAGTTGACCTACCCAACATGGGAGCATGTGACTGCAGGAGGGGCGCATGACCTTTTACGACAGCCTGGGTGCTCTAAAGGACATAAAGCACCTCTTCTGTGGGCATCGTAACTTTGTACTGTTGTAAAATGTCTGGTCGTTGAATGAGGAGTGCCTACAATGTTTCCATGCCTCAAAGGTGCTTTGTCCAAAAGGCAACTGGGCTTTCTTGTTGAAATCAAGAAAGTCCAGTTGCCTTTTGGAAAAAAGCACCTTTGGTGGGACTCTGACTTGGCTGATTGAGAATCTCAACAGACACTTCTTAGAATGCAAAATTTTATTTGCCTCAGCTTTGTTTAACTTTAAAGAATTACTGGTAGGAGGATTTTTCTTTCTCTTCCTGCTTCCTGACAGGGGCCTGATAAAATTCTACATTTCCTTTTTGCATCATCACCTAGGATGAGGTATAGGTTGCTATATTTTATGCAGCAATTCTCTTTCGGGAAAATTTATACTAAAACAAATTTCACTACTTCATCAACCTAAATGAGCTTGTGAAAGGCAGGTCTTGCTTCAAAACTTTTAAAATCAGTATTTCATTTGTTGGAAGGAAGAAAATTTGTTTAATCAATGTCCCTTGATTAAAAATGTGATCTGGATTTGATTGGCGAGAAGCACCCCTTCATTTTATATTCCACCTTCTCTCTTGCACATATCCGGCTGGAACTCCAGTTATTTTTGGAAACGTAGTAAGAATGTATTGTTCTAATTACATCTGTTTTTCCTGTGAGATACACAGGAAAAGTGTTTCAAACAGATAAGCAGGACATCACACAACATTAAAAGCAGTTTGGAAGTTTATTATGTTACTTATTGAAACATAACTATGTTGACTTGAATTATGGAGATAGTTCATAATGGTATTTATATAAAAACACACATTCCGCCCATACAGGAGAATCAACAAAATAAAGAGGTGGGGAAATATCTTGGCCTGTGAACTCCATTTAAAAGCTCCACTAGCTTCTGAGATTCTAAGAAACAGAGACTGTGAATTCTCGTCCTTCCTTAAGCATGAAAGCTGGAGAGGTGACTTTGGGACAGTCACTCTCTCCAGGTATGTTCACTGCCTTGAGTTATTTGTAAAAATAATTAAGGGGGAAAAAGTGTGGCCTTCTGAACTAACAAATCTTGTGAAGTAACAATTTCCAGAGAATTCACAATTCTCAAGCAGCATACTCAATGCCAATATCAACAGTGATCTCTGGAGTATTCCACTCCCATTTCACTCATAATTGGAAAGTGTACTTAAGTTATTTGCTAATTTCCATTATGCTTTTCCATAGAAGAGAACTGTACCTTTCCTCCAAGAAGTCAGGTGATCAATTGTAGGTGTAGCTCTCCTTCCATACCTACAACATCCATAATGTGGGCTCAATTGGTTTGAGAGATGGTGACTCATCTGAAGTCCCCACCCCACCCCAATGAATTACCATGGCTCAGATTGGATTTGAACGAGGGGCTCCCTGTACTAGTTCAATACTGCATCTACTGCACCAAACAAACTCTCAACACTACACTGACACTAGCGTTATGGATCTAAGTGAGAAGAGAGTTGGTTCCTATAGGAACACCATGACCAGAGAAAATGTCATGCTGTTACAATATTATTTATTGTGTTAAATAATTTTCTCTATCCAATCGCTTTCTTTACATTCTTTTCTCAGGCACAAACATGGTGCCAGGAGGCATTCCCCAAACGTTGCCATTGAATTTTAATTTTTAATGTAATGGAAGGGGGGAATTATAAAATGCATGGGGAATCATTGAGGAATTTTTTGTTTTAATTAAGCTGCCCCTTCATTTATTTTCATTTTTGTTTTGCCCATTTGACATCTACAGCCCAGATAATAGGGCTCACGAAATTTCCTCTATTGTGCACTTCACTCTATTTATGGAACTTTTCTTTCTCTCTACAGTGTGATAGAGATGAGTCTGTTGTGTACACGCTCTTTTGTTGTGTCTCGAATATTGCCCACTTATATTTGAACATTTGTTGTCAAGGAAGGATATAATTGACTGTGAATGTTAGTTTGTTTAGGCATTATCCAAATAAGATCTATCTTTCATTCTCTCTTGACTTGCTGTTTGAAGATACTTGTTTTATTTCTTGTTCTATTCTATTTAGTTGATGGTTATACTTTAAAGCTGCATAATACCTTGGACATATTCCTGTATTTAAAAAATCAGTGTACTCATTATTTTATAAACTTGATGGGCTCTTCATATTATAATGAAGAAAAGCACTACTTAAGTCTCTCCCGTGTTCTTTTTAAATATGCACATCTAGAATGAGGATTATACTGTTTATGTCTTGCCATTTAATAGCCACAAAACCTCCTGGGTGTTGATATGGTAACTGAGTGACAGTACCTAGAAGCCAAGAGAAGAAAAAAAATCAGTCAATCAATGATACCAACTGGTAGACTTGGAGATGGCCACAAGGAATTGAAATGTTCAATGTTCAGGAAACCTGACAAAACCCTTCTTGAGCGGTGGCTATGCATTAACTTCTTAAAAGCCTCTAGAAGTGAAAAATCTTTTATAGGTGGACTGTTCCACTGTGGTGCAAGTCTTATCCAGAAAGTTTCTCCTGATATTTAAATAAAATTTAGTTTGCTGCAATTTATACCTTTTATTTCTGCTCCTAGTTACATTGGCCATGGAAAATAGTTCAATGCCATGAACATGGCTACTATATCTCCTAAGTCTTTTCTTCACACCGCTCATCGCAAGCGCCTTCTGTCTTCCTAAGGCTTGTCCTCAAGAATTTCTATCATCCATATTACTGTCCTCTGAAACCTCTCCAACCTGTCAATATCCTTTTGGAAATGTGCCCAGAATCACTCATACTACTCTGGGCATGGTCCCAACAGCATCAGATTGAAGAGAACAATGATATACCTGTTTCTGATAGCAGAATTCATTATGTCTCCTATACTGGAACATTTCTGCTGTAGCCAACACAACCTTGGTTATTGCCTATAATATTTTCACAAAATTATATATTTACTCGGCTTATGTTTTGTTTCCTACTGATCTCTTTCTCCTCCATTTTGGCTATCTCACACACCATCTATCTATGTGTAAAGCCATGTCTGCCATTTTAAAAAAGTGCTTCATGATCTGGTAAAGTATATTTTGGTCCAGTGATATTAGGTTCATTACCTTTTTTAAAAAAATTGTTATAACACTATCCCGCCCCAAATTCTTCTAATCAACAAATTACTCATTTGTGCTATACGCTGGAAAAATGACTCAGTTTTTAGGCGGCAGGTTTTGTGTCGAGACAGGAAGAACTCAGCATAACGTTCTGCCACCCACAACATTCTGTGGAAAAACAAATATTCTCAGCAGCACCAGGCATGAGAAAACCGTGTTGCATTTTGCAGAATTCTAGAAACTTGTCGTGCCAATTTCCTGCTTCCAAATTCCAGACCTTCAAAGGATGCTCTTATATGAGTCGCGATCCTTCCTAGCAAATACCAGCCTTGTTTGGAATCCCATGAAAATGCTAAACATCATTTTAAAATGAGCCGTGGTGGTGCAGTGATTATCTGGCTGCTACTTCTACTGACCGCTGCCTGCAGTTTGGCAGTTCAATTCTCCCCAGCTCAAAGATGACTTAGCTTTCCATCCTTCCGAGGTGGGTAAAATGAGGACCCAGATTGTTGGGGGCAATAGGCTGACTCTGTAAACTGCTTAGAGAGGACTTTAAAACACTGTGAAATGATATATAAGTCTAAGTGCCATTGCTAATGCTAAAAATACTAGGATTGGATATTTTGTCCAGATCTGGAAGGGTAGATGGACATTGTCCATTTTCATTTCCTTATAACATCAGAATTCATAAACTTTATATGTACTCATTTCCTTATATGTGTTTGGATTTACATGTGCAAGGACTTTTAAATTCAAATTAAATTCTACCTATACACACAATCAATTTTGAATTTGAATTTAAAGGTTCTTCAATTCAAGAATTGAAAACACTGGTGTTTCACAAGAAAACACTGGTGCAATAGGACTGGGTGTTTTGTTAATATGATTTATTGGGTTAGGGATTTTCTGTCTTCACTGTGAGTTGTATTGTGTTGGGGGGGGCACTGAGGGAGCTCAGCCAATCTCATTGTACAAATAAAGATTTGAATTTGAATAGAAACATAATACAAGTAGGCTTCAACTTACAATCACAATGAAGTCCAAAATTTATGTTGCTAAGCAAGACAGCTATTAAAGGAAATTTCTCCCATTTTACAATCTTTCTTGTCACATTTGTTAAGTAATCACTATAGTTCAGGGGTGAAATGCTCCCGGTTCAGACCAGATCGCATGATCCAGTAGCGATGGGGGCGGGTAGTTCAGAGAACCAGTAGTAAAAATCCCTGTCTTCCCCCACCACCCACACCTTGGTGTTCCTCTTCTCTGTCCCTGAAGCTCTCGGTGGTGATATGGCTGCAAACAGCCTTAAATGACTGCTGCGGCGCTTCAAAGGGCTGCACTACAGCTGATCAGCACTGTAGGCAGCTAGTAGACCGGTGCCTCTATTTTTAAAGAAGGTAGATCGGTGCCTCCCCAAAAAAGGCAGTTGATAGACGGGTGCCTCTATTTTTAAAGAAAGTAGACTGGTGCGCTCCCACATTTTGTATACTTTATTATTTTTATTATTTATTATTGGCCATGCCCATTCAGTCACCTGACAACCAAGCCATGCCCACCAATTAAGCCACGCCTACAGAACCAGTAGGGAAAATTTTTAGATTTCACCCCTGCTACAGTTGTTAAATTAGTAACACACTTGTTTAAGTTAATCTGGCTTCCCCATTGACTTTGCTTATCAGAATGTCACAAAAAGTTATCCCGTGACCCCAGGATACTGCAACTGTCATAAATACATGGCAGTTGCTAAGCATCCGAATTTTAATCACATGATCATGGGGATGCTGCAATGGTCATAAGTGTGAAAAACAGTCATAAGCAGTGGTGGTATTCAGCCGGCTCTATCAGGTTCAGGTGAACCGGTAGTGGCAGCTGCGGAAGACTCTGCCTACCCACCCGGATGACATCAGGCTCTGCACATTCACATTTGGGAATTGGTAGTGAAGGTAAGTGACTACCACCCCTGGCCATAAGCAGTGGTGGGAATTAACTGGTTCTCTCCGGATTGCGCGAACCGGTAGCTGCGACAGCAGGAGGCTCTGCCACCTGACCTGATGTAATGCGTGTGCATGCGCAAAGGTGTGTGCGAGCACAGCTAGCGCGCACGTGAGTGCGCTCACATTTGCGAACTGGTAGGGAAGGTACGTGAATCCCACCGCAGGTCATAAGTCACTTTTTTCAGTGCTCTTGTAACTTCAAAAGGTTACTAAATGAACTGTTGTAAATTGAGGTCTACCTGTACACACAATCAAGACAGACTGGCAGAGTAGATATAAGCAGCTCTAGAATCATGACAGCACTTATATCTGAAGCATTTATTTTTATGTGTGAAAAGTGGTCGTAAGTCATTTTTTTTAGTGCTACTAGAATTTCAAATGGTCACTAAACAAATAGTTGTAAGTCAAGGATTACCTGCAAGCAGGCAGTGTTCAAAATTTTCCTGAACACTGAGTGAATACCTGAATGAAGGATCAACATTACCTGCTAAGGATCTAATGCAGTAGTAATGAAGATAACCAGCTAATGAGATACGATAATAATAGTAAATGCAGACCCATCACATCTGCGTAGTACTAGATTGAGGAAAGCTGATTTAAAGCCGCATTGGGAGATGAAATAATTAAGCTGTTTTAGTATTAACTTAGGTTATGCAGCAGAGAAACAATTAGGTTAGACTTGGCATTAAAATATTGCTGGCCACCAGACTGATATACGGTGAGTAAAACATGGGATATCCATTGATTTTTTTTCCCAATTTTCCAATCTCCCATACAATTAACGAACAACCTTTCATTTGAAATATACAAAATTTATAATTTCCTTCTTCCTGGCAAAACAATAGTTAGCACGCTACAAAAGTCTTGGGTAATTTATTTCAGATATGTCATTTCAAATAACTCTTTGATCTTAACTGGTTGAAGGGGATTATTGTTCTGGAGTTTATCTTCTTTACAAAAATCACAATTGCTTTCCATATCTTACGTTTGCCTTGTTAGTGAAGTCCGTGCTGGCTGGGGGTTATGGAAGGTGAAGTCAAACTCATCAAATTGGAGAAGGCTGAACAAAAGCTTGAGCCACATCCTGTCTGTTTTTTTCTTGCCAAATATATATCTGTGCAAGAAAACTCTTTCTTCTGAATAAACAATTGGAGAAGAGCCTGGGATCAATATGAAACAGTGGATTTCTAACTTTAGAAGGTGCTGCAGGGGAGTGGAAATATTTACTTGCTTATTTTTTAGACTTATATGATCCTACCTTTTCTCAAAAGCTTAAGGCTCCGTGGAAAGCCACAGAGAAGATCTCGGAGAAACTAGGTGATGATAGTTACCATATATTGTATATTATAAGGGAAAGGAAGAAAGCATTCCAGATAGTCCTTGACTTATGATCACAGACCATAATGCTGCAACTGTCATAAGTGTGAAAAATGGTCCTAAGCCACTTTTTTCAGTGCTGTTGTAACTTCAAGCAGTCTTTAAATGAATGGTTATAAATCAAGGATGACCTGTAGAAAGAAACTCAGCTGTATTCTGCCTTGATTCTCTGGAGATAATGAAAAATGCAATCATGTTTTCATGATGTTAATATAGACTAATTCATCAGAGTTCCAGTATTCTTGTGAAATATGTTTGCTTAGTCTACTCAAAGGGCTGACACATGCATAACATTTCATTTTTTCTCTTTTCCCACAAGTACCATTTTTCGTGATCTGTTGGGCTGATAAAAAGTGACTAATCAAAAGCCATTCCCTGAGTTTCCATGGCCGACCAGCAAACTTATTTGGAGCATGAGTTTTGTGAGAGAGTTGCATAGAGGGTATTAGGAATAGCCTTGAAGGACCAAAGGAAGACCCATTATAAAGACAACAGTCAGATAAGAGGGGCTTGAGCCCTTGTCAAGAAAATACCTTGAGACAACATCTCAGATAGGGCTCTCTCTAGTTCCCACAAGGTGAGGGAAAGGGATGCACATTCAAACTTGCAAGACTCTGTTGCCATAGCTGTTACAGTACTGTTATTCTATTTTTCTAAGAACCTTGTGAACTATAGTTGGATGAGTGTAGTGGAATGTAGTCTGGATTCCCAGGAAGGAGGGGCTGCATTCCAGAGGGAAAGGAGGCAGGGATGTATGGAAAGTTTGGTTGGGAGGAAGTTAAAAAGGGCCCTCCCTAACAATTTCCAGAGTATATCTATTGTGGTCACATAGCTGCTTTCTGGCAAGATCTCTGTCCATAGGTGAGGAACAATAAAGGAATCTACTCAGAAATAACTCCATGTGTCTTTCTTGGCCTGATCAACAAATTTTAGCCATTCTGTGTGATTATGTCACAGAGAAGTAGGGAAATTTCCAGTGAGTCAGTTTTGTGTAAATAATGGACTTAAGCCTTGTGGGAAGGAAGAGGACTGCATAGCATGGGTTAACATTTTTAGTTTTAGAGATAAAGACAGACTCTCTGGTTGGATGTTGCTTGCTTTTCTCAGAATGTTTTTCCACATTACTAACATGTATTTCTCTGGTCCCCTGGGGACTTCTACCATCATAAGCATCGCATCTAGTTCATGCGTCGGATCTGTCATATGCCTCTTTTGACAAATTATATTAATTAGCATTTCTCAAGTATGGCCATTAGTATTAATGCTACAGGGAGGTAGCTGGAATAACTGTTGCTTCAGGGTCGTCCTTGAAATATTCACCAGTTTGGGAACCATTCTCTTTTTTGTTTTCGCTGCAGATAATACAAACTGGGCATGTTTATAAATTACTCTAATAAATTTTGCTTTTTTTAGCTTCATGCATATCAATTTGAAAGTAAATCCTACTTTGTTCAATGGGTAAATTGCTCAGGTTTATGCAGGAGTTAGGGAAAAGGAATATAAATAGTCATCAAATCAGAATGCTTTTTTTTTCTTGATTTCTGAAATCGATGTAAAGAGTGGATTCATCAAAAATGTTCTAGCTCCCATTGGTATGCTCCCAATAAATGAATACTATGCTATTGTCAGAAGCAATTAGACCTTACTGAAGATGTCATCTAGTTTGGGTAATGAAATGTCTGCAAGAAAACAACCAAGCTCAAAGCGCACCAGACTTTACTTTTCTTTATCTTAAAAATGAAAGAGTTAGGATTATTTAAGCAAAGACTGTGGAAACCTCATCTTGAAAGGTGAGATAAATGTAAATAATGAGCTACTTAAAGGAAAATCTTAGAGTGCTCGAGTGTACATTTGTCTACTAAAATGGTAATTTTAGGAGTGGTAATTTTTAATCAATATCTTATTATTTTCAGATGCTGAGGAGAACAGACATTCTGTAAGTATATTTTTCATTTGACTGGTACATATTGGGAGAAGTGTTTAATATTTCAGCTGTCAAAACAGAACCCAAATTGTCTGGATTTGATTCATAAATAAATATCTTTTAGAGCCTGTTGCACTTCATTAAGTGTATTCTGAATCCGTCGGTATATATCATAAAAAAACAGAAAGAGATGTGATAAATTTAATGCTTGAAACAATTTCAAGGATTACATTGTCCTGGATTAGGAGCATACAAATTGACTAATACCCAGCTTGTACGTACATTGAATTGTGAATTAGGACAGTGTGTGATAACACATTGTCCTAATCCACAACACAATATACAATAGACATACAAACTGGGTATTAGTCAACTTGTATGTATATTGCCAACCCATTGCAAACCTTGTTGAGCCTGCCTATCCTGAGAATGTCTCTGCTACTCTTGGCTGTCTAATGCCACATTGCTACTGTTTCTTTGTCTCTTGTGCTGGAGACTACAGGGGGAAAAACTTCTAAAAACATTTAATAAACCTGTTAGAAGAAGCATGCAATAAATAATAGTAAAAAAAAAATAAGGCTAACTGAATGCACATACAAAAAAAAAAGGTTGAGACTCTAGAAAGAGTGATGAACAGTTGCAGGTATGTCTAGTCTAACAAAGAAAAGGACTAGGGATGACCTGATAGCAGTCTTCCAATATTTGAGGGGCTTCCACAGAGAGGAGGTAGTCAAGCTATTCTCCAAAGCACCAGAAGGCAGAACAAGAAGCAAGGATGGAAATTTATCAAGGCGAGATCCAATATAGAACTAAGGAGAAATTTCCTGAGAGTGAGAACAATGAATCAGTGGAATGGCTTGCCTCCAGAAGTTGTGGGTGTTCCATCACTGCAGGGTCTTAAGAAAAGATTAGACAGCTATTTGTCCAGAATGGCATAGGATCTCCTGCTTGAGTAGGAGGTTGGACTAGAAGACCTCCAAGGTCCCTTCCAACTCTGTTATTCTGTATTCTGTATTCTATTCCTACAGTATATTGCATGTTCACAGAGCAGTAGGTGGTTGGACTTCCCAGTGTAAGTGGCACTGAGTGGGAAAGGAAAGGACATCATGGAATCTGCAATCACTATCCGGAAGCTGCCTAGCCTGGCCTCAGAGTGGATATGCTGTAATGATAGGCTGTGTGGGGTCAGTGCTATTAATGCTAATATATTTTCCAATTCAAGGACAGGGAGGAAAGCACAAAGATGTGGCCAAGAGAAAGAACCCTGAGGGATCAGGAACTAGCTTCCACTGGAAAATAAGATGATTTAAATTTATCCTCTTGTCCTTGAGCTCTTTGTGTCCTTTTCCGAACTATTCTAGAGGGTCCTTCAACCCTCCAGAGCAATTTTTCAGGGGAACAAAGGAATTTGCAACCATTATCCCTCTCTTCCTTCAGCATCCTGTAATCTCTGAACTCAAGCCAACATATATTTAGGTCGAACGTTGCAAACACTTCCCTAGCACAAATTCAGTCATGCAATCAACCACTCTGGAGTCTCCTTTCCTGAAAGCTTTCAAGGATAATCTAAATGAGCCTGCCCTTTTATCTAAAGCTTTCTGCCTCAGGATCCTTTGTTCAAAATTCAAGATTCAGCTGATCATCTGAACAACTCTGTTCATCACACAGTAACCTTGTTGAGAATGGTCGCATGACTCCTATGGCCTGTTAAACTCTGTTGAGGTATTTCTAACAAACGAACAAGGCAGTTACTTGTGTGAGATGAGTGCTGTGCAGATCCCACAGTTACTGTAACTGGAGGGTTGCAGTTGTAAGCAATTTCACTATATTTCTGTATTAGATGGGAAGATGTTGCTTCTGTGCAGTGAATGCATATTAGGAATCTTGCTGTTTGGGGCTTGTTTACAATGCCTTTTCAGTTTGCTTCACCTTTCAACTTGATGTGAACCTGTTATAACAGTCTGCAGGCGTGAGTAAAAAAAGGAGGCAAAGTACAGAATTCTGATGAGTAATTGTGAGTTTGAAAGAGCTTTGCCACCATAGTGTGTACAGAAACACTGAGAAAATATACTCTTTCTTTCTTTCTTTCTGATCAGGAAGAGATGTGAGTTTAGAAACAGACCTGAGGGCAGAATAAGTTATAATTATTGACTAGCAAGCAAGTTCTGATTGGTTGACAGTCCTCTGTCAGCCAATCAGTTCTCTAGAGATATTTCCTACTGTCCTGAAAGGGCAAACCTCATTGGCTAGTGTTTTTCCTTGACTTGCAAATATGAAACGTGCCTTTCCTCCTGACAAGCGAGAAAGCGGTTTAAACTTTGGAGGTTTTATGTACACCTGATGAAGTGGGTTATAATTCATATGAATTTATACTATTGTTGGTTTAATTCTTTAAGATGTTAGCAGCAACAAACTAACATCACTATCCATCTGGTATTTATGAGTTCTAAGATGGATACATAATACAATTGCTTCACTGCATCTTTACCAATTCCCAGCAGGATTTTTGTTTGTTTGAGAAAAATGCAAACTAATTGTGTAGTTAAAAGTGGCTACAAACAAATGTTGCGATTTTACGAGTTAAACTCACCTGTTTAGAAGATGCTCTGAAAGGAACTGAAATCAGCATAGCTGAAATCAACATCTGTATAATTTAACGGATTCCCTGTTAAACGTCCGTTATTTCTGTTATTTGAAATCAAACTAAAGTAGGAGAGTTTCAAAGTATAATGAAACTTGAAGCAAATGTGAACTATGTAGATATTTGGAGTTATTTTAGGAGATGTCATCCTACTTTCCAGTGGACATAAAATAGAAGCTCATAGAACTACTGTTTGTCATTGTCCACTTCGGAATCCTGGATGACTGAATTTCACCCTGAGGCATGCTACTCATAATGTAAGCTATCCCAAGCTAGTTTTGAAAGTTTCACGGGCAAATTTTGAGTTACTCAGAAAGGAACTGGGTGTGGGTTTCCTTCCTGGAATCAGAACTGGCAATCTTTCTGCACTGTTTAATATTACCACCACTTTCTGAAAACATATTGAAAGGAAATATCTTAACAATAAGGGAGCTACTTCATAAAACACTAATTTAGTATTGTTTGGTTTGCTTCAGGAGTAAAACTTGATTTCGTAGACTATGCTCCTTCAATCCTTTTACCTCCTTGTGTAGATACATTTGTTTGTTTTATTGAGATTTTAGTACAATATATAATATGTTTTAAGTGGCAAAATGAGAAAGATGTAAATTTACTTTACACTGTCCATGTCAAAGAAAATGTTAAAAATGGTAATGTGAGATACCAGTATTTAGGAAATACACAAACACCCAAAATTGAAATTCTCAATAAATGAGAAAATCAGGGTTGTTTGGACACCAGAAATATTGAAATGAAAATAAATACAGCAATGGAGAGAGGTAAGAAGAAGGAGAGAGATGGAAAGGGAGAAGAAGGGAGAGAGAAAGAAGAAAGAGAAGAGGAGAGGAGAGGAGGAAAGATGGGGGAAATAAGTGTAGGAGAGAAAGTTAGACAGGGAGGAAGTGGGAGAAAGGAAGGGGAAGTAGAGAAAGAGTAGGAGAGGAGAGAAGAAAGTAGGGAGGATAAAAGAAGGGAGGAAGAGGAGTGAGAAGAAGAAGAAAGGATTGCTGTAAAAAGGAAAAGATGAAACAGAAGAAAGGCAACCCCGAATATATTTGGATAAAAATTGAAACAGTTAAAAAAAGAATGAAAGAGAATGAATATTAATAAAAATGGAGAAATTAGAACTTGAGGGCAAAAGAAGATGTGACTTAGGGAAATGAGCAAGGAAATATTAGGATATGGATAAAAATTATGAAAAAAGAATATTTGGCAAAAATTGTAATTAAGTAAAATATATTTGAATATGTTGAATTGTATAAGATATAATATGGCCAATACTCTGTCCATAAACTATGTATGTGTGTAGGGTGGAAAATTAAAAAATCAATAAAAACTTGTTTAAAAAAATATTGAAATTCTAGAATAGTAATTGGATATATGTCTTAGAAATGCGTATTTGTATACTCTTAATGACGCAACTCATAGTGCTATTAGAATGTACAAGCTTCTTTCTCTATTACAAAGTAACAATCCCTAAAAAGTCAAATGATGTTACCTCCAGGTTCTGTTCATTTGGCTATGAATGTTTGCTGACAATGAGACTCTGAAAACTTTATGGGTGGTGGCATGTGTAGAAAAAAAATTAAAATGAAATTGAAAAGCTACCTACATGGAAATATTGGGACATATCCACACAGCACAGCAATGGGATTTGAAAGTAATTGTGTAGATGGATGTGATCTGTAGACATTATTACAGTATTTAGACTTTCAAATCTTTGTGACACAGCTGACTCCTTAAATTTAGTGATCGTGAAATAAAAGGGGAGATCCTCTTTTGGATCAATGAGTAGTTGAAGAAAGAGAAAGTTAAAGTAAAATAAAATGAAATGTCCAGAGATGATAAGGTCTTCTAGCATTAGATTGGTGCTTTGAACTTGTTTATAATTAGTCCAACTCAGAGATGTTGGAGAACTAATTTACTAAAAATATAAGATGACTCAGGGTAGTTAAAAGATATTTAGTAGAGCCAGAAAGGTCTCCAGTTTGGAGTATTGTTTTGTGTTAAAATGTCTAATGCAACTGAATTTAAGAAAATGTAGCATCCTGCATATCAGAACTAAGCCATCTAATTTCATCTATACTCTGACAAGCTTTGAGTTAGCAATGACTAACTAGGGAAGAGACCTTGATGGGATGAAGTGACGCTCAGTGAAAACATTGTACAATTGTTCAGTTGTTTGGTGAAAAGAGCAATTTCGATCCTAGAGGTAATTAAGAAAATAAAATAAAAACTGTCAATATTGTAATGCTTTTTTATTTATTTGTTGGATTTCTGTAGCCACCTATCTCAGCAAATGACTATGCAATCTAGAGTATAATCCCACTTAAAATGTGATCTACTTTTCTCATAATTAAACCTCAAAAATATTTTAGAGATGTAAAAATGTAGGAAGTGGTAACTAAAATAAAAAGTCTGGCGTAACATGTGAGATTATCTTTCTTTGATTGTTTCTACCTATTCTGTTTTTTTGACAGCAGAGGCATACTTACGGTACTGTTGATTATCTAGCAAGACCCAGAAAGCAAATCTTTTCTGACATAGGGTCTGCCCTTTGGAAAAATATTCTCCCCAGAATTAGATTGGCCCAGACCATCCCAGTTTTTCAGAAAGTTTTTAAAAATTTAACATATTCCCAGACATGGGGATTGGGAGGCTAGTTAGTGCCCTTGAAATCTTGCCATTTTATTGTTGATTGGATTTTGCCCTCAATTGCCATTAGGCTCTTTATACACTGTTGTTTACTATGGTAGTTCTTATCTGATATTGTGTTTTATGTGGTGTTAAGTTGCCGCAGCAAGATGGGCGGCTGTCAGGGGTGGGTTCTACTTACCTTTACTACCGGTTCACAATGGGAGCGTGCACTTCTGCACATGCGCAGATCGTCAATTATGATGTCCGGGTGGGTGGGCGGAGCCTCCTGCTGCTTTTACTACTGGTTTGCAAGAACCAGAGAGAACTGGGAGCAATCCACCACTGGTGGCCGTATAAATCAAATAAGCACTTCTTTACCGTACACTAATAGAAAACAAATATCTAAGAGGATGAACATGGTTGTGATTTCTAAAATCTTGCATGACATGGAAAAACATGGGGCCTGGGTACTTACGGGACCGCCTGCTGTTACCTCATGCCTCCCACCGACCCATACGCTCACACAGAGAGGGACTTCTCAGGGTGCCGTCCGCCAAACAATGTCGGCTGGCAGCCCCCAGGGGAAGATCCTTCTCTGTGGGGGCTCCTACTCTCTGGAATGAACTTCCCCCTGGTTTACGCCAAATATCTGACCTTCGGACCTTTCGCCGCGAACTGAAAACATATTTGTTTGTTCGCGCGGGGCTTTCTTAAATTGTCTTGATTTTAAATTTAAATGCTATTTAAGTTTTAAATTGGGGTTTTTTAGATTTTTTATATATTTTAATTTATCGGCCAAACTGTATAATAAGTTTTTTAATTTATTTTTAATTGTACATTGTTTATTTTTATCTTGGCTGTACACCGCCCTGAGTCCTTCGGGAGAAGGGCGGCCTAGAAATCTAATAAAATAAAATAAAAATAAAATAAATAAATAAAAAATCTAGAGTAATTACTAAAATGTATAACTGTCTCCTTAAATTTAAAATGGAGGAGGAAACAATGAAGGAAACAATGGTAATTTGGGTGAAAAAAACGCTTAGAGAGGGCTATAAAAGCACTATGAAGCAGTGTATAAGACTAAGTGCTATTGCTATATTCAATAATAAGACATGGTATGACGTGCTAGAGCAGGGAATTCTGGGAGCTGAAGTCCACAAGTCTTGAAAGTTGCCAAGTTTGGAGACCCGTGTGCTATAGGATAAGGCCATCAGTGGTTACTGATCATGCTGAATAGACATTACTTCACAAAATGGAGATTTCCATTCAAAGAAATACTGCATTTATTGTGCGTGCTGTGTTTCATTAATTCTTCTAATGTTATAATCTTATTGCTTGCAGAGAATAGAACCTTCTCCTGACGGGACTTAGGAAAAGATGGCAGAGGAAATCCGTGAAAACAAGATGGAGGATGTCCTACCAGTTCCACTTATTCTGCAGCATTTAGGTGCTTTCAGAAGTCGCACTTTGCTTGAGCGGTTGGTAACCCCTGTGGGGTGAACCGAGCATCTACAGTATACAGTACTTTTGCTGTTTGCCATTGCCATCCCATAACCTAGTGAGGCACACTTTCCAAATGATTGTTCCATATTTTTTTTAATGCCATTCTTAAATGGAAGCATGTATTTACAAGAAGTATTTGCCATCTTAGTTGGTTGTTCTGAATCATTCAAGCCAGAAAATAAACCTGCCAAGATACATTATCTGGTAGTGACTTCCCTGTCCTAGAACACCATGCAAGCAGTCTGGCAATGAATTTGCAGGCACAACACTGCTGGTGTTTCAACATTTCAAAGCAGTGGCTTCCAGATTGAAATGTGGTCTACACGAAAACATCTTTTACATAGAAAGCAAAATGTTGTGTAACATTTCATGTTACTTTTGCACCATCAATGAAATGTGTCAGTTCTCCTTGGCCAGATAAGTGGCAAGAAATGTTTAATCATGCGCCTTTCTCCTGTCACAAATATCCGTTTGCAATGGACCATAAAAATGCCCTTAAAGGAGCTGCCATTTGAAATGTGCAATTAGAAAGAGCTATTACTTGCTCTAACAAATAGCTCTCCCATTACATCTGATTCCTCAGAACTGGACATGTCCCATAAGAACCAAATGCCATTCTGACAATAGCTTTTAAATAAGTACAAAGAATTTGACATCCCCCCCCCCCGCCAAGAGACTAATCAATTGCAGTGCAGCCTTGAATTTTAATTGCTGCTTGTCAGATAATCTCAAATACCTTCTTTGAACTCTAAAATCCTCATGGCTGGTGAGCTGCTTGGTTATGCCTAGAAAACCAAGGCCTGACAATAATCATGATAGTAATGTTAAATGTTAAATTACACATCACTCTAAGCCTTAGAGTCTAAGGCATGATTTACTTAATCATGGTTTCCTAAGTCACAATGATTTGATTCCCAAAATATGATAAGCCATCACCCGCAGCCTATGATGAAGTATTCAATAAGCCAAGGTTAAGTGATACATACTGTATATAATACTGACACTGTGCACAGATACTAGACTAAACAAATATGGGAACAAAACAGTATCAGGAGCTTATTTCCTGTCTGTTTCCCCAATACACATTCAACATAATCAGTGTTCATAGGATCTTGATGCAATGACTATATGTATGTATTATTTCAAAAGTTACAAGAAAATAAATGGAGGAATAGCTAGTTGCATAGACCCCATGCTATCTGTGGTATCCATTCAGTCTATTCCAAGGTAGCTTTTGCATAAACCAGAGGCTCTAGGACAGAGGTGTCAAACTCACAGCCAGATGCGTCACGAGCTGGCCACGCCCACCCCCGGTTTAACGAAGGGGGGGAAAGTCCCAATATGTCACGTGACAGCAATGTGACAACGTGAGTTTGATATCTCTGCTCTAGGACAATTGCAGCATTCTTGATTCTCTGCCATGTTGGCTGGGCCTGTGGGAATGGCTGTGTATCCTGATTGGAGAATCACAAGTCTTCCAACATTGTCTTACTTTCTTGGAACAATCCTTGGACCATATTTGCCTATAAACTGCTGTTTTTGCCATTGCTGCTTCTGAGGCGCAAATCTCTGGAGAGCAGCCTCTTGTTGACAATTTGCCGCTGAAATAAATTATCCACATTCGAGTCTGAGTGAGGTTCTGTCATTCAAGTTTACCTCAGTGTTAACTGATGGGAAGAATGAAATCCGATGTTAATTTGTAATATATATCCCATATGGCTTTCATTTAAGTGCATTGTATTGAGTTAAAGACAAGAAAGTTTTCGGCATAATCTACTGTGCCAGTACAAATGCAGGATTAGCCATATTGAAAGAAGCTAGTGAACAAATCCTCAAAGATAATGCTTTAAGAAAGTAGGCTTTGCTTAAAAATCAAGATAAATGCCTCAGTGGTAAAAGCAGTTCAAAATTAAATCAATTATGGAGACAGATAGTAGCTTCTCCTTTACTGGAGTTTTTCAAGCAGATGTTGGCCCAACACTTAAGGATGATGTAGCTCTAGCTCTCCTGAACTCAGCAGAAGGCTGGACTTCATGGTCTACAAGAGCTTTTGTTTTTATGATATCTCAGATGAAATCATGCTGCAGAATCTTTGCAACATCCCTGATCAATTCTATATTTCATTAGTGTTTAGAAACAAGCACATACACACAATCCAACATAACAAAGAAAAAAATATTACTATTGGCAATACATGAATAAATCCTAATGTACCATAAAGTCAAGTGTTAAACTTTTGTTTTCTGTTAAATGGTGTGTAAACAAACATTGTGATTATTCTCATGGTCTCTGTAGATTCGTAACATCACTTCTAACATGAAAAACAGTGTCCATGTTTCAAGAAACTTTATGGTGACTCATAGAAAGAGTGAGGCTATTTAGGTCCTCATTAGCAAAATATTAAAATGATGTACCCCAGCTTTTAAGCACAACATGAAATCATGCTACAGAATCTTTGCAACATCTCTCTTGATGTGCATACAAAATCCAGACCATGCTTTCCTATTCAGATGTTATTCTATATAATTTGATGTGGTATTTTATTAAAGAAATAATTTGAATGCTATTTGTGAAGAATCATTTTCTTTCCTATTCATTATATGGGTGTGATCTTGGAAATACTAAAATGGAGACAGGAGTGGGTGGGCTTTGTAGACACCCTGCAGGTCTTATTATCTGATTATTATTATCCAGTTATTATCTGGTTAGAAGACTAGAGACTAAAACATGTGAAAAAGGGTTGCAGGAACTGGATATGTCTAGTCTAATGAAGAGAAGAATTAGGGGTAACATGATAGTAGTTTTTCAATATCTAAGGGGCTGCCACAAAGACTAGTGGGTCATCTTATTCTCCAAAGCACTTGAAGGCAGGACAAGAAGCAACCGATGGAAATTTATGAAGGAGAGATCTAACTTAGAACTAAGGAGAAATTTCCTGACAGTGAGAAAAATTAATTGGTGAAACGGCTTGCCTTCAGAAATTAATCCAACTGCTTGCTCCATCACTGGAGGCTTTTAAAAAGAGATTGGACAGTCATTTGTCTGAAATGGAATACGATCTCCTGCTTGAGCAGCCAGTTGGATTAGAAGGCCTCCAAGGTCCTTTCCATTCCATTCCGTAATCCAATCTAGGATGCCAAAATCATGAATACTAATACTACTTTTTTTGGGGGGGTAACTTACAGTAACAGAATCTTGCAGGTCTGAAACCACTTCCCCCTCCCCTGCTTTTACTTCCCAGAGAACTAGGGAGGGTGATGTCATAGTATGTGGGAATGACCTTAGGAAACAAGGCACAGAAACACAGCCAAGGGAATGATCAGATAAAAGGCAGTTTAATCCACAGAAGGAATGAGGTAGGCCAAGTGGCTCAGAAGGGACCCTCCCTAGTTTCCTGAATTATAAAGAAGACTTGGGTCGGGGCTGGGGGTTAGAAATGCACTTTCAGATTTCCATGGTTCTGTTAATGTAGCATTACAATAAAGGAGAATTAGCTAATCTGGCCATGTTTCCTGCTTGGTCTACCTTGCAAGGCTGATGGGTCCCTTCTGAGATATTTTCTCCATTCTGTCCCACTTTTGGACTCATCAGATTTCTCTTATCAGGCTGTTATCTGGGCTGTGGCTTTTCCTCCCGTCTCCCAAGGTTATTCTCACAGTCCATTATTATTAGCCAGAGTTGAGGCAGGAGCAAGGGGAAGAACCCTGAAAAAGAATCAGAGAAAATTTATCTGCATATATTATGCCCTTCTGTTTCTACACGCTGCTTGCTCACCATTTCTCACTTTGCTGGTCTTCTGGGAGGAAGAAAATAATCTGTCATTGTGACCTGTTAAAGTATCTTTTGGTTGCCATTTGGAAATTAGGCAATATAAATGTTTTATATATATACAAGTCATTCTTGTTAGATTTATATCCTTCCTTTATTTTGTACATCCCCAGGCAGGGTACATAATGCTGCCACCACTTATTTTCCCCACAACAAGCACCCTGTGAAAAGGGTTGGGCTGAGAGAGCGTCACTGGCCAAAAGTTACCCAGCCAGCTTTTATGCCCAAAAAGGCCTGGAAATGCATCTTCTGCTTTTTAGTCCAATATCTTATCAATACACTAAACTACCTCTATGCCATCTCTCCACAAAATGCAGCAGCTGTGAAGGCTTGCCAGTCAGCGCTAGCATCAAGCTGAAAAATATATAGGATTTTAAGATTCCAAGTGTGACTCAACACAAACGTGGAATTTAAAGTTCTTAAAGTAGAACTGAAAAGCTACCTAAACATAATCCAACATGGGAATGAGTAAAATAAGATGGTCAGAGGCCACATAATATCTGAGGAGAGGTCTGAGGCAGTGGTGAAATCCAATTTTTTTACTACTGGTTCTATGGGCGTGGCTTGGTGGGTGTGGCAGGGGAAGGATACTGCAAAATCTCCATTCCCACCCCACTCCAGGGGAAGGATACTACAAAATTCTCATTCCCTCCCCACTCCTGGGAGAAGGATATTGCAAAATCTCCATTCCCACCCCACTCTGGGGCCAGCCAGAGGTGGCATTTGCTAGTTCTCCAAACTACTCAAAATTTCCACTACCGGTTCTCCAGAACCTGTCAGAACCTCCTAGATTTCATCCCTGGAGCTGGGCAGAACTGTATATGGCTGTTTTTATTTGGGAAACAGTAAAACACCTATTTTAGGGTAGACTACATTTATTTCCAGCTGTGGTTGTTCAACACCGTGGTTAGAGTCTCTGAGAATTCTAGGCCATGCTGGGATCACATGTTGCCCACCCTGTTAAAAACGATGTGGCAGGTATGTATTTAAGTACAGATTGCAGCAATTATGACTACTTAATGATTTTATATAGTAAGTATAGGGGTTGAAATCACCCTCCTTTTCAGCATTATCATTTTCAGAATTTCCTGAATCTTGATTCTTAAATCAACTATAAGCTCTGATGTAGCTGTGCCCTACCAATCAACATTGCCTTATCTTAATGCTTAGGCACATGTAGTACGAGTAGTGAAATGAGCATGGGCATAATCCCACTGCAGTGAGGTTCTCTGATTCAGATACAAATCCCAGATGCCAAGTTTGTCCATTGGGCAACTAAGGTAGCACTTTAAAAGGATTTTTGTGCAGTCTCTTAATTGAATCTGGGCTCAGTTTCAATAGCACTCGAACAATGGGCCATTAAAACTCTGAATGTTTAAAATTCTCCATGTTTCTGCTGTGGATCCATGTCTGAGTCAACAACTGTAGAACAAAGTATGGTTAAAAAGAAAAAGATATGTAGCACAAGAAATTATAGTTCAGCTCCATTAGAAAGATTCCAGACATGATAGTTGTCAAGAATCTCTAATGAGATCAGATTCATCCTATCTGGGAGGAAATCTACATTTTTTTTTCTCCCTGAAAAGAACCATATTAGCCCACTATGTTTCTTTGTGGCTTTACATTTTAATCTTTTTGTTTGTTTTGCATATCTAGCTATCACTAAAGACTACACCAATGCATCAGATAAATTGGATTGTAGTCCATGAAAGACTGTGCTAACAGGCACAGCTGTCATCAATTTATGCCCGCTTGTGAACATGTTTTGGAAACAAACAATTACAAAACATGGATAGGCTCTCTAAAACTCTCTACTACTGAATTAAAATATTGTAATTTGAAAGAAACACAGATCCAATTTATGAAACCTGGAAGAGAAAATATATAAAGCTGCAATCCTATAGTTACCTGAGGGTTATTGTTATTGAGGGTATAGTTACCTGAGGCTATTGAACTCAATGGGATTTGCTTCTGAATTGCTGGATTAAATAATACGGGTTTTCTCTGGAAAAAGTGCAAAGGTTATTCAAAGTAATTAAAAGCAGCAAAGCAATAAGATAAAACCAGTAGATTACATTAGTAAACAGCAACCAGTATCATAAAAAGGAGACTAAAATAAAAATAATGTTATTTTAAGACTGCTAAGGCTTCTCAGAAACAGATCTAAAGTCAGGGGAAAGCAGCAATGTGTTCAGTGAAATCAAGGTCAGAAACTTCTTCATTAAGCAATGTCCAGCGTTTTCCAGGAACACCTTAGCAAAGTGAAATTGCTGGCTTGTTCCATTTTTTTCCACTTGAAAAAATAATCGGCAAGAGCCTGTTACCAAAACATCCCCTCGAGTTGCAGTTCCATAAACGATAGTTGAGTTTCCCTACAATGACACATAGAAAGAAATCCACCTCATAGTGGTATTGTTTCATATCTCACGTTGCAGGAATCTTAATTTTCCATCCAAATAACAAAAAAAGTAGGCACACACTGATGACATAAACCAGGGCTGGGCAACTCAGAGCCCATGGGAACATGTGATACCCAACCTTGTTTTTGTAGTTCTTAGCACCTTCCCTTCCTCCTTCAAGAGTGCACGACCAAAATCAGGTGGGAAATTGCTGATATTTGGCAACGTGGTTTTTCTTAGTCTGCAGATATGTGTCAAGGGTCAATATAAATCCCCGAAAAGAAAAACAGAATAAAAATAGAATCAGCCTCCAATATCTTCTAATGAGATTGTGGGATCACTTCCTACAGAGCTCTTGTTTTTTTGCAGTCGTACAGACTGCAAAAGAGAGAAAAAAATAGCTCTCTCTTCTCTGATATAAATGCATCGTGTACTCCTAGGGTCACCTCATAGCAAACTACGCAGGGGCATTCATATATTGAATAACCGAGGAAACAACATTAGATGCATCCTCCCCTACCTTCCCTCCCTCAGCAATGTATTAGGAAAAATCTCAGCCTGCCAAAATGCTCTTTTTTAAGAAATTAGAGGACTGAGACTCCAAAAAGGAGGATCATGACCTTAGCTTACTGCTTATTATATAGTACGTGAATTAATATAGAGACACAATTTTCTGAAGTCTAGTTTGACTTTTGGATATCTCTGCAATCATTTCAGAAAGTTTCAGCAGTTGATTTCATGCTCCAGAAATACTAGCAATTATCAAGGATCTTCCTGATACATTAATGGCTTTACCATGCAATGGCGTTGTGTTTATTTTGTCACTTTATGGCAGGGGTCTCCAACCTTGGCAACTTTAAGCCTGGAGGACTTCAACTCCCAGAAATCCCCAGGTAGCTGCCTGGGGAATTCTGGGAGTTGAAGTCCTCCAGGCTTAAAGTTGCCAAGGTTGGAGACCCCTGCTTTATGGTATCTTCCCACCGTTTTTCATCCATCTTCTTTTCCTCCACCAAAAATCAATCCATCCATCCATACTTATAACAAAAAACAGAGAGTTGCCCAATATCAACTGCACAATATCTTGTGATTGCTTCAGAAGTAGCCTTCTCTGCAAAAGCATTTTGAATTTCACGCAAATTTGTGTGTACACAATGTAGCAGAGTTTGGTTTTCTCACTGTTGTGTTTCTGTTCTAGTGATCAAACAAAAAAAAATTAGGAGTAGTTTTTCCCCATTGTTTGGTGTACAGAAACTTTTAAAAGAACTGTGAATCCCAAGAGTCCACAAAATACATTCAAGCAATCCAAAGTAACTGAGTAATCACAGGCACTTTTAATCAATCAATCATAACAGTAACTCAATATCATATAGCCATTACTCCATAAATATGATTTATAAGTTTTATCCTCTTTGAAATTAATGGAGCTTCCTGATTTCAGTAATCTTTGGGGCATGCATCACTGATTGGCATAGGATCTTTAGAAGATTCCAGAAGGCCCAGTCTCTGTGCTTTCTCCTCATGGCATTTAGTCATGGCAGTATACTTTTTTTGTGTGTGTATTTAAATAACAAATTAAATCTTTTAAGATCAATGATCTGATATGTGATGAAAGCCTAAACATCAAACAGTTTTTCAGATGATAATTTAATTGTTTTTCTTTGAATGGAAAGCATTCTCACTTGGTTAGGCAGGGAAGTTATTCTACAGAGACCCCATCAGTCAATGAGCTCTGAATGGCGGCGTCCAGAAAGAGAGTCTTCTCTGCAGTTGTGGCCGCCTTGTAAGGCAGGCCATCTGGTCTTCTGAAAAGGAGTTAAGACATGCCTCTGTGGCTTTTTGTGGGGACCCCAGAGGAGCATGCAGCCAAGGGGCTGGCTGGTGCCCTGAAAGCCCTCGCTTTGCCTTTTAAATGAATATTTTAAAAAATAATAATTTT
Organism: Ahaetulla prasina; assembly: GCF_028640845.1. NCBI lineage: Eukaryota > Metazoa > Chordata > Lepidosauria > Squamata > Colubridae > Ahaetulla > Ahaetulla prasina. The sequence continues at coordinate 146,475,383 of NC_080540.1, forward strand.
TGCTTCTTTCTAATTTTTTTAATCTTTATATATTGTGTTTATATTTTAATATTTTAAAGCACCCAGGGTATCTCTCTGAGGGAGATGGATGTTTCAAAAATATGATAAATAGCTAACTCAATTGATATCTATTGATAATTCCAATTACTAAGCCATTAGAATGTGAGGTGCTGCAAAAGAAGATTCCTTAAAAGATTCCAAGACTACAGCCTCTCTTCAACGAGGCGAAATGATCACTGGTTAATTTTCATGTGACATTATCTTCCAAACCATTCCATACATCATACCCTGGGTTCCCACTTGCCAATAATCACATTTATACTGAATTAATACTCTTGGGAAAGTGTTGTAATCTGGATTCATACATTGTGTGGTTCATTTATGCATCTTGAGCATTGCAAATCCTTAGGAAGAATACAAGATACATGTCAACTAGAGATAGCAGAAAACTCCCACAAATATCTCTTCTCAAAAATGAACAAAAAGGCAACAGCATCTTTTTCATCCCCAAAGGAAACTAAATGAAGCAGTAAGAATTTATTTCAATCATTAACAATTGGCTGAAATGATCCACTTTGCCTGGAGAAGACGAGGCACTCCTCTGTTCTTATGGTCTCTACAAACTAGTGGTTAACAAACAACCCATATCTTGACCTTCTGTCTGTATGGGAATTCAATAAAAAAAACTGTGAAAAAATAAATAAATGTTTTCTGAGGTTTTCGCAGGTGTTTGTATGTAGGTCTTTGGTTATTCGGGTTTTCTCCCGTGTAAAATTGGAAGTGTCTTGGCGACGTTTCGACGAAGTCTCATTCGTCATCTTCAGGCTTCAGCTTTGTGCTTCTGGAAGCACGAAGCTGAAGCCTGAAGATGACGAATGAGACTTCGTCGAAACGTCGCCAAGACACTTCCAATTTTACGCGGAAGAAAACCCGAATAACCAAAGACCTAAATAAATAAATGTATATATTTCTCCTATCTCTGTAATGTAGGATTTTCCTGAAAAGATTTTTCCCCCCAATTTATTTTTCAACTAGGAGGATCATCATGGACCCCTTTCCTTGCAAGAATTACACCCCTGTACAAGGTAGTCCTCACTTTACAACCATTCGTTATGCGACTGTCCAAAGTTACAACTAAAAAAGTGATGTATGACCGCTTTGTACACTTACGACTGTTGCAGCATCCTCGTGGTCACAGGATCAAAATTTAGGTGCAAGAAAATGGGGCAAAACTCAGTAACAGAAATTTTGGGTTCAGTTGTGATAAAAAAAATAATCAAGGGCTACCTGTATCTCCATAATCTCATGGGGTCAAGTCCACTTTCTCCCTCTCCAGAGGAAACACCAAGGGAAGACAATCCCAAAAAATTTCCTCCAGAGCTAGGGACAAACAATTGCTTGCTGCCCACTTAGTGGTTTCTGAAATTTTCCTTCTTTTAGCAGTCAAAGTGTTATGGTGCCTTCTACCATCTAGCCCTTTCTCTATGATTGCTTTAAGAGTTGTCTTGATTTCGTTCACCACAATGGGCAGTTGGAGATGTTGTTTTGTTCTGAAGCAGAACAAGGGAAGAATGGGTGGAGTGGCAGTTGGATCCTGGCACTGTGCCTTCCCAGTAGTGAGCTGGAAGGGATACTGGCAGGATACAGAGGAAGCTACGGCTAAGCAATGAGAACATTCATGCAATGGTGCAAATTTGCAGCAGATGGTAAAAAGGTTGAAGTAGGTGGCCACCTGGAAGTACTTTGAGATGTGACTTCAGTACAGTGAAGAAGGCAGACGAGGCTTTTCCTCTATCCAATCTTTCTTTCCGAAGGGAGATTCTCTTAAGTTAAAAGGGAATTTCCTTCCAAGTTAATATAATGCTTATTACACTTTTTCCAGAAGACTTGATAAATTTACTAAAAACAAAGAGTGTGCAATTATAAATGAATGACCTATTGAGAATCAGTTATGTAATTCAAAAGGTGCCCCCTAACTTTGATCTAAGATGAAGGAGTCAGTCGTATACAGTGGTGGGATTCAACCAGTTCGCACCACTTCGGGAGAACCGGTTGTTAACTTTCTGAGCAGTTTGGCAAACTGGTTGTTGGAAGAAATTATTCGGGCAGAGAACCGGTTGTTAAATTACTTGAATCCTATCACTGGTCGTATATATGTTATTCTCAGCATGAAGATATTGTTGAAAATATCACAGGGGTTAGAACTGTGATGCAAGGAATGAGCTTAAATATATAAATGGGAACTGTCAACCATATTCAAGTCAACTGACATTAATTACAGAGATGTTCCAGTTGCTACATGAAATCATATCAGAAGTGTTTTTTAAATTACACTTAGATTTAAACATTGTTTCTAGACATAGCAAGATTTGTTGAGAAAATTTACTAAGCCAATTCTATTAATTGGTTTCTGCAATTAGAATATATTTTATAAAGAGATAGGTACTTTCAATAGATTCAACTGAATTAGAAACCAAATTTCTGATTCTCTGTTATTAAAGTCCATTCCCTCCTTTCCCATCTAAGTGTAATGTATTCATATTGTCTTATTCTTAACATGATGATGTCAGTATGAATGTTGATATGTCATAACACAAGTTCTGAATTTTTTTACTTGCATTGTGGCACATCATACAAGTAGGTAAGGGATGAAGCTGGCATTGCAATATTAAGGTGTAGATTTTGTCACTTGTTCCTCTTTGTGTGACTCGTTGTGTGTACAATGAGTTTGACACTAGCGTTTGTGTAACAAAATAAAGACAAGTTTTCACTTAGGAGAATAACCATTAATTTGAGGAATGTGTGTATGCATGTGCGCAACTGTGCACATGTATATATATATAAATCTTGCCCCGAAATGTTAACTTCACATCCTTTTGGTGTGATCTTAAAGACTGAGAATGTCAGTAAACATTCATTCACACTACTGGCTTATATATACTGTGGCTTTTGCTGTTTGATCCCCATAAACCAATTTCCTTTCCTTTCCTTGATTAATTAAGCTTATTCTTTTGTTTATCAAGGATTTCTGAAAGAGACATTTCTTAGTTTAGAACTGGGAAATTTCCAGCTATATGAGTGCTAAACCACTTCTGACCCCTAGTGGCAAATTAGGTTTTGCCACCACTTTTAAATTATTTTGAATTGACTTTGGATACAGCTCAATCATTTTGATGATTGTTCGCTCATCTCTTTCTGAAGATGCCCCACTATTTTCAAAGGTTATATCTCCATAATGTTGCCTTTGCCTCTTTCCTAGCCTATTGCGTCCTATCATTGCCCAAATCAAGTTTTGTTATACGAATGATCTCCAAAACGTCATTGTTGACAATGCTGACAATGACATGACTACAACCCATGTTTGTTATTCTTTTCTACCAGCAAATTATATTGGAAGAGAAGAGAAATGAAACCAGGGGAATGCAGTAACTGTGGCCTTTTCATGGTGCAATAGGACTGAGTGTTTGTTAGTAGGACTCACTGGGCTAGGGATTTTTTTTCTTTTGTCTTTCACTGTGAGTTGTATTGTGTTGCGGGGGGGGGGGGATTGCATGAAGGGAGGCTCAGCCAATCTCATTGTACACATGTTATACTCTGACAATAAAGGTTTGGATTTGAATTGAAATTCTCCTGCATTACAACTGTAAGAGTAGCATTGCTCATCAGGCCCATCCCTGAGGTAAGATGGGCACAAGTCACTGAGGCAGCACAATTTATATCCTCATAGTTTTCTGCTGACTCAAGGACTGTTGGATTGTATGTTACATTCGGCATTAAAATGAAGTAACAGTCAGGACAAAAGTGAGTGCTTGTGCACTCTCTCACATTTTCAGTTCCAGGCGAACTGGTTGTTACAACCAGCAGCAGCCCACCACTGCCCACTATTATTTATTTATTTATTTATTTATTTATTTATTTATTTATTTATTTATTTATTTATTTATTTATTTATTTATTTATTTATTTTGTCACACAGTATATATAAGCATAAGCATGAAATAACTATACAATATATAAGCATATATATAAGCATGAGTATGTAATAACTATATTAATTGGATATAACGAAAGGAAACAATAGGACAGGAATGGTAGGCACGCTTGTGCTCTTATGCATGCCCCTTACAGACCTCTTAGGAATGGGGTGAGGTCAATAGTAGACAGTTTTTGGTTAAAGCTTTGGGGATTTTGAGAAGAGACCACAGAGTCAGGTACTTTATTCCAAGTATTAACAACTCTGTTACTGAAGTCATATTTTCTGCAATCAAGATTGGAGCGGTTAACATTAAGCTTAACTCTATTGTGTGCTCGTGTATTGTTGCAACTGAAGCTGAAGTAGTCTTCAACAGGAAGGACATTGTAATAGATGATTCTATGAATTAAACTCAGGCCATGTCGAAGACAGCGGAGTTCTAAATTTTCTAAACCCAGGATTTTAAGTCTGGTGGCATAAGGTATTTTGTGTATTCAGAGGAGTGGAGAACTCTTCTTGTAAAATATTTCTGGATTAGTTAATTATTAATATTAATATATTAATATTAATATATTAATATTAGTTAATAAATAGTTAGAGCGAACCTTTCTGATAACTCATGAAACTTGTGACAGGTTCTTGTTGGTCTAATAAATTACTAGTAATTGTGCCCATTGGGAACAGGTGCCCGAGTCAAAGCAATCTGCTCTTCTTAATTGGGCTGCATAATCCAAGTGTGATGCAATGCTTACAAAGTGAACGCAAGTATACTCTATAAAGAATAATCTTTATTCACAAGACACAACACCAAAAACAATTGTGCTTTAAAGATTCCGCAATGTCTACATATTAGCACAATGGTAAGTAAGTTAGCTCCATCTTTATATAGGTAGTCCTCAATTTACAACCACAATTGAGCCCAGAATTTATGTTGCTAAGTGAGAAATTTGTCAGGTGAGTTTTGCCCTTTTTTTACGACCTTTCTTGCCACATTTCTTAAGTGAATCACTGCATTTGTTAAATTAGTAACACGGTTGTTAAATGAATCTGGCTTCCCCATTGACTTTGCTTGTCAGAAGGTCGCAAAGGGGATCACGTGGCCCCCGGACAATACAACAGTCATCAATATGAGTCAATTGTCAAGCATCCAAATGTAAATCGCGTGACCATGGAGATGCTTCATAAATCCTAAGTGTGAAAAATGGTAATGTCAGGTTTTTTCAGTGGCACTGTAACTTTGAACGGTCACTAGCTGAACTGTTGTAAGTTGAGGTCTACCTGTATCTGGAATCATGAAATTATGCAAGGGGGAAATAATTCCCCTAAATAATCCTTCTAAACATGAAAGTGCAGAGTTATCAGTGGGTCAGGATCACTTCAGTTTCCACCAATGGATCAGAGGCTTCACCATTTTTCTGGCAACTCAAGGTAACCACATTTTGGGGGCTGGTGGTAGGGCCCCTTGGGAATGTTAAACTATATCATGGTGTGATCCCAAAATGGTTACCCTGAGGGTAGGCCAGACCTACCTAATCTCCTTACAGTTGTGATGCTGAATAAAGCCAGTTACAACAACACACTCATTTCCTAAAAGACAAAGGCACAACCTTTCTTCTTTTTCTTTACTCCCCACCCCATCCCCCGCCTGGGCAGGAGGGTTTACAGATAGTCCTCAATTAACGACCACAATTGAGCCCAGAATTTATGTTGCTAAGTGAGAAATTTGTCAGGTGAGTTTTGCCCTTTTTTTACGACCTTTCTTGCCACATTTCTTAAGTGAATCACTGCATTTGTTAAATTAGTAACACGGTTGTTAAATGAATCTGGCTTCCCCATTGACTTTGCTTGTCAGAAGGTCGCAAAGGGGATCACGTGGCCCCCGGACAATACAACAGTCATCAATATGAGTCAATTGTCAAGCATCCAAATGTAAATCGCGTGACCATGGAGATGCTTCATAAATCCTAAGTGTGAAAAATGGTAATGTCAGGTTTTTTCAGTGGCACTGTAACTTTGAACGGTCACTAGCTGAACTGTTGTAAGTTGAGGTCTACCTGTATCTGGAATCATGAAATTATGCAAGGGGGAAATAATTCCCCTAAATAATCCTTCTAAACATGAAAGTGCAGAGTTATCAGTGGGTCAGGATCACTTCAGTTTCCACCAATGGATCAGAGGCTTCACCATTTTTCTGGCAACTCAAGGTAACCACATTTTGGGGGCTGGTGGTAGGGCCCCTTGGGAATGTTAAACTATATCATGGTGTGATCCCAAAATGGTTACCCTGAGGGTAGGCCAGACCTACCTAATCTCCTTACAGTTGTGATGCTGAATAAAGCCAGTTACAACAACACACTCATTTCCTAAAAGACAAAGGCACAACCTTTCTTCTTTTTCTTTACTCCCCACCCCATCCCCCGCCTGGGCAGGAGGGTTTACAGATAGTCCTCAATTAACGACCACAATTGAGCCCAAAATTTCCACTGCTAAACAAGACAGTTAAGTGAGTCCTGCCCAATTTTATGACCTTTTTTGCCATGGTTGTTAACTGAATCCCTACAGTTAACTGAATCATGTGGTCATTAAGTGAATCTTGGCTCCCCCCATCCCCATTGACTTTGCTTGTCAGAGGCTCCAAGCACCCAAAGTTTGATCACATGACTGTGGGGATTCCACAAGGGTTGTAAGTGTATCCTTTTGTAGGGGCCTAAAACCTGGCTTTGCCAGTTGGCCTAGATCCCCAATGGAGGAACTGTACAATGGAGGTGGTTGATCAAGTAACAACAGATCCCACCTCCCCCATTATGCACCTGCTCTCCCTATGTGTCCTGACTTTTAAATCTTGCTTTTAATTTATTTATGCTTTAATGTATAAATATCTTTTGACTGTAAGCCGCCCAGAGTTATCTTATGATAAAATGGGCAGCTGATAAATTTTAATAAATTTTAATTTCCTGACTGCTGATAAATTTTAATTTCCTGATTGCTTATTTGTACCTTATGACTATCAATAAGTGTTGTACCTTAGAATTCTTGATGAACGTATCTTTTCTTTTATGTACACTGAGAGCATATGCACCAAGACAAATTCCTTGTGCGTCCAATCACACTAGGCCAATAAAAAATTCTATTCTATAAATAAATAAATAAATGTGAAAACTGTTCACCAGTCACTTTTTTCAGTGCCGTTGTTTGAACAGTCGTTAAACAAACTGTTATACGTAAAGGACTACCTGTATTTCAAACAAAGAAATGGGCTGCAGCCATTCATCCTTTTTAAAATCATCCTTATCGAAAAATGCCTCTCAGGCAAATGTGGGGCAGACTAGTAAATAAAGCTGTTGTATTGCTTTGCTGCATGCTAATTTCCATGGCCTTCTGAGAAGCAGGAATTGCTGAAACCTTGGTGGCTCAGATCCAGCTGCTCCACTCTTCAGGCAGGGCAACCCTCTTTAGCAAGTGGTCTGAGGAGAACTCCTTCAGAATGGAATGGGATGGACTAAAAATGGAAATGGAAGCCACTTGTTACCAATTCTGTGCAATCAATACTTTCAGAATATATAAAACTAGCTGGATACCCGTGCTTTGCTACATGACCATTTTTCCCACTTACGACCATTATAGCATCCCCATGGTCTTGACAGACTCTCATTGTCATCATCACAACAAAGTATATCTGGAGAAATGAAGGCTGCTGCTGAGGTCTCTCCATGTGGTAGACATGGAGTCTATCCCTCCCTATCCTGTGATAGACCTGCCCCTGCACTTTGAATGTTGGCATAAGATTTCCCTCCTTCATCTCTCTGGCTCCAAAAGACGTCATTTTGAAGCATCCGTTGTACTTCCGGGCAGCAGAAAGACAGTCTTTTCCCTTTAACTGGTATTACAGTAGAAGGAACAGATTTGTCTGAACTGAGGAGGTCAGTGTAAGAAGTGAATTGGGGCTGGGACACTATTGCTTGTGTATACTGTTGTGACAAAATAAAAAAAGAAGAAGAAGAAGAAGTGAACTGGGGCTGGGACGCTATTGCAGGAGAAATTTGGTTCACAATCCGTTGGCTCAATGGTGGTCGGTGATTGAAACACATAAGGGAATATCTCTCCCGCCTCCTTGAGTTTGGAAGCAGTTCCATAGGTGGAAGGCGTAGACATTTTGGTGAGCTAGCGACGTTTAGTTCTGTAAGGAGCCCCAGACTGCTCCTGAGTGAAGGAGTGGAACGTCTCCCATTTCGAACTGAGGGAACGGAATGTGAGGCAAGTGGCAGTTGCAATTTTTCAGGTGAGGAGGGGGAGTAGAACGTCGAACTCCTTCGCATCAGAGCATGTTTATATACTGTATATGAATATACTTTGTATGAATATACTGTATATGAAATACTAATGATCTGATGGTCATTTTGAAAAATCCTTTGTTAGCGAGCACCTAGAAGCCAAGAGGAATGTACGTGCCAAATATCAAGTTTGTAGGCTTTATCGTTCTGGAGATTTTGTGATGAGTGAGTGGATTTCGCTTTTATATATAGCGAGAGAGATTCTTTTCAGTTGTACAGAAGTTGTGTTCAATGCACATGTTGAAAAGAGAAACATCCTTCCTTTCAGCATCTGCTTATTTGGGAGTAGTGTGGCTGCCTCTACAAGTTGTACGTACACAGGCTTTGCACACGACCAAGGCCCTGTAAATTGTAGCAGCTGATGGGTATTAGTTTGTCTCATCTACAGGTGGTCCTCATTTAGTGACCACAATCGGGAGTGACAATGCTGTCATTTAATAAAACAGACACTAAGTAATACTGCAACTGTTCTAATGACCTTATTTCAGCTTTTCGTTGCTTTTACAGACCTGTGAAGATTGTAAATGTGAGGATGGGTTGTAAAATTACTTTTTCATCACCACTGTAAATGCAAAACGAAGCAGTTGCTAAATGAGGACAAAAAGAGTCCACTATATATACATGCTGCAAAGACCTTTTGGAGTGGGAATTTTTGATACACACACTATTCAGTAGTTATGTTGGGAGCTATTAAAAGCTAGGATTATTTTTTTCCATCAAAGTTGTTTTTGGATGTTGATCCTTATTCTGTTTTTTGTGTTATGGATTAATTCATATAATCAAACACAGCAAAACAGACTTGATTAAATGTCCTTTCTAAAGAGAAAGGTAATAACATATAATTTCAGTCTTTACACAATTATTGCCTTTTTCTACTATGCAGAAACAGCCTACACAATAGTATTTTCTTATATAATAACCACTAAACCTTAGTCAGCACTCCAGTTTTATATAACAAAGCTCATGGTTATTTCCTGCTCAACATTTATTAATATGGGCCCCAACTTGGCCAAACCTTTAGGGGAATAATCCTGTGCATATTTACTCTAAAGTAAACACCGTTGTGTGTGCTCAGTGAGATGTCTCCCCTGCAAAGCATACAAACTCAGCCAATGACTGTCAGCCTCTAAAGCTTCTCATTTTCTCAGAGTACAGTTGTGTACAGCATTGACTGGCTGAGTCAGTCTTCCTTTGTCAAATAATGTTTCAGAGGGAAAAACTATGGTATCAAGCAAAAGTCTGATCTCACAAACAACTCAGACATGGTAACAACATGGCTGTCAACTTGCCTAATATCTAATCGGCTTGGTAAGCAGAAATCTCAGCATCTACTTTTATAATAGAATGGTAAAAGCACAGGAGGTGCACATCTGGAGCACCCTGGTTAGAAAAAAACAACTGGAAAAAGAAGCCGGCTACAACTCAGAAGCCCACTACAGGGAGTCCTCGAGTTATTTTATAAAATGTATATTGCCAAGTGAAACATTTGTTAAGTGAGTTTGCCCCATTGTTCGACTTTTCTTCCCCAGCTGATAACTGAATCTTTGCCTTTGTTAAGTTAGTAACATGATTGTTAAGTGAATCTGGTTCTCCCATTGACTTTGCTTGTCAGAAGGGTGCAAAAGCTGATCACATGACCCCGGGACACTGAAAAAAATGACTTATCACCATTTTTCACACTTATGATTGCTGCAGCATCCCCAGGGTCATGCCATCCAAATGTGGATGCTTGGTAAGTGGCTCACATTTATGACGATTGCAGTGTCCCGGGGTCATGTTAAATTTGAATGGTCACTAAATGAACTGCTGTAAGTCGAGGACTACCTGTAGTTCTCCTGTTCACAAGTATTCCTGCCTTTAATCTCTGAGCCCTTCCAGACAGCTAATATTTTTGTTGCCCAAACTGTCTGCTTTCCTAATTAAAACTAAGTTTGTATTCCCACCCATGTGGGGGCTTATGCTATACTTGGTCCTAGCCTTTGGCAAATGGAAATAACTATAGGTAGCCTTTGCTTAGTGACAACTGGGCCTGGGAACTTGATCGTTAAATAACACAGTCATTAAGTGACTCAGCAACTATATTTTACAATTTTACTTCAGCTTTCCTTTGCTTTGCAGACCTGTTGCTCCAGTCCAATAATGGGTTCGTTTCACCAGGTCAGTGGTGTATTAACCATTAAGCACACTAAGCACATGCTTAGGGCACCAGGCCGAAAGTGGGCACCACAAAGTTGAGAAAGAAAAAAACCCAATGAAGATTTCTAAAAAACAAAGGAGGGGGGCACCAAGATTTGTCAGTGCTTAGGGCACCAGTCAGCTTTAATCCACCACTGCATCTGGTGCAAGAAGCCAATACGGATAGTCCTCAACATATAACCACAATTGAGCCCAAAACTTGTGTTGCTAAGTGAGACGTTTGTTAAGTGAGTTTTCCCCCATTTTACGACCTTTCATGCCAGTGTTGTGAAGTGAAGCATCGAAATTGTTAAATTAATATCATGGTTATTAAATGTATCTGGCTTCCCAATTGACTTTGCCTGTCACAAGGTTACAAAAGGAGATCACATGACCCCAAGACACTGCAGCGGTCAGAAGTACGACTCAGTTGCCAAGGTTCTGAATTCTGATCATGCGATCAAGTCAAAATCATGTGACTTTGATCAAGCTGCTGCAATGGTCGTAAGTGTGAACAATAGTCATAAGTCACTTTTTTCAGTATTGTTGTAACTTTGAACTGTTGCAGTCAAGATGAACTGTTGCAAGTCAAGAACTACCTGTAATCGTGCCAAGTTGAGGGAATGGAACTCAACACCTTATTTCTGCCCAGAAGTAAAGAGGCATGCTTGGGACCCAAATGCAAATCAAGAGCCCCAAATCAGGAAAAACAGCATTTTTTATGATAAGAAAACCTCTGATCACATCAGTTAGTACATCATTAGTTCCTGTTTCTACCTAAGAACCCACAGTACATTATGCTAACGCATAACATGCATGTGGTGCGCTTAATTAGTTCTGCTTTCTGCCTCCGGATGTTTTTTTAAATATACTGATAATTTTTATCTCCAGGCCCCTGTATAGATATTCTTAACCACAACTAAACAAAATGTTACATTACTTTCCTTTGTTCTAGTAACAGGCCTGCTTGCAGAGTTTCTTAGCATACAAGACCACAACCCATCAGCTAAACCGACACTTTGTACATAGGAAGCCTTTTGTGGTCAACCGCTTTATCTTCTACTGGCAAGCGTTAAAGCAGATGTTATTGAACTGCTTTATCTCTTACTAAACAGATCTAACCATGGCTAGATCTGAAAAAAGCACAAAATGATTAAGATGGAATAGCTGAAGCTAATTCCAGAGCTCACTTAGAAAAGCCCCTAATAGTTTGCTAATACTGTATATTTACTGTAATTATTTTATATCACACCTTTTTATTTTTATAAATGATTTAAGGTGGTTAACATACTAGATATTCTTTCTTCCTCCTATTTTCCCCACAATAACAACACTGTGAGGTGAGGTGGGCTGGGCTGAGATAGAGTGACTGGCCCAAAGTCACCCAGCTGGCTTTCATGCCTAAAGTGGGACTAGAACTCACTATCTCCTGGTTTCTAGCCCAGCATCTTATCATCCCAGCTCTAACCCCACCAGTTTTCATGCCTAAAGCAGGATTAGAACTCACAGACTCTGGGTTTCAGATGGGCAAAGGTCATAGAGGCAAGGATCAGTCATTGGTCATCTACAGTTTAGGGAGATAGTTGCTTTAGTCTGGCAAGACTGACAACAGGCCACAAGAATCAAGAGCAACATGTGGAATTACTTCTGAGTACTTTATTGATGTTCAATTACAGATAGAAATCTTGCCAGACTAAAGCAACTATCTGCATAACTATAGATACAGGTAGTCCTTGACATACAGTCATTCATTTAGTGACCATTAGAAGTTACAAAGGTGCTCACAAAATGACTTATGACTGTTTTTCTCACTTATGACCATTGCAGCATCCCCATGGTCAGGTAATCAAAATTTGGAAGCTTGGCAATTGGTTCATATTTATGATGGTTGCAGTGTCCTGGTGTCGTGTGAGCACCTTTTGCGACCTTCTGACAAAAAAGAAAAAGAAAAAGAAAAAAAAAGGCAATGGGGAAGCCAGATTTACTTAACAACCATGTTACTAATAACTACAGTGATTCACTTAATTATAGCAAGGGAGGTCGTAAAATGAGACAAAACTCACTTAACAACAACAACTTTCCGCTTAGCAACGGAAATTTTGGGCTCAGTTGTGGTCCAAAGTTGAGGACTTCCTGTATATCCTGGGAAGTTCTAGGGAGGGTCTGTGCTTGCCTTCTCCCTGCCTAGGGACTTCCAAGCTCTGCTGTCTGTCTGCCTTGTGGGAAGCAACCCCTCCCAACTGGGATTCCAGACTACATTCACCACAGAAGGCGAGGTATCATTATTTTGAAGGGAAAGTCATTTCCAGAGGAAGGGAACACTTTAGAGAGTGCCCTTCAATTTTACTTCTGGATAGGCGGGCACCTTCAGCAGGCCTTCTCTATTCACTTGGATTGGGCAGGCAAAATCTCTCTGGGCTAGGTATTCCTGTGCATAGCCAGGGCCAGAACTACATGCAGATTTATAAGTAATACTCTGCTTCTTGAATTGCACTTGGAAATATACCAATAGCCAATGCAGCTCCCCCAACAGTGCTGTTACATGCAATAGAGTGGTGATTTTATGGCTGCTACATTTTACACCAGCTGAAGTTTCTGGGTTGTCTTCAAGGGCAAGCTTTACGTAACACAAACTACAGTAATCCAGATGCAAAATGAAAGGGTGTAGGAAGGTAAGACCATATTAATGTCTGTTTTTATAGATAAGGCCAGAATGGGTGCACCAAGTCATAGCTGGGAGAAGGTCCTCTGGGCATGGCTTACACCTGCTTTCCATCAGGATCTGAGTAGCCAGGAAGACTTCCTAATTTCAGGGTAAAGGCTACTTCTTGAGAGCCAAAATTGGTGCAATCCCAGAATCAGTAGTCTTCTGAATAAATAGCCATTCATTCTTGCTTAGGTTGAATCAGTTCTTTTACATTCAGATTCTGACTGCCTTCGTACATTGTATCTTCCATACTCCCCCATTCAGCCTGGACTGGAGACCTACAGTTTAAAATTGCTAACTTGTCAGCCTTCCCAAGCAGAACGGACAGGAAACCTGACTAGATGAGCTAATTCCACTTTATTATAAAGCTACATTAACAGAATCTTGCGAATCTGAAAGTACAATTTTACTCTGCCCCCCATCACCTTTACTGCCTGATAACCTAAGAGAAGCTCCTTCCTAAGCATCTTGTTCTGTCCATTGTACAACTGTGAGCTATGCTCCCTCTTATCTGATTAGGCAGCATCTCTTCCTCCTCTCTCCAAGGTCATCCCTATCTACCATTACACTTATTGATACCTTATCCTCATCTAGCTGATAGCCTCTCCCAGTAGCATCCTTCAGGGGGAAAGGACAGACTCTAATCTAGCTACCCCATAATTGACTGTCCAAGGGTCAAATTATCACTAAGTGGGTTCTGCTTACTGAAAAAGGAGCAGAACCACCACATGGCACCAGCATTTCCCAGCTTTTGCAGGTGGCTGTATTGTGGTTGCCATATTGTAGGCTAGTGACAGGTCCAGTAGGATAACTGTGCTCCCTCCATCCCAGTTTTGCCATATTATGTCCCACTCTCAGGCCCAAGGCCTGACTGCCACAGATCCAGCTTATCTGCTTCTTCCAAGTCCTTTGTCATTATTATTCTAGCTAAAGTTGGCCTTTTGGCTATATAGGTGGCTGCATTGTGTAGATCATAACATTTGGACTTTGATTTTATTATTTATTTATGTATTCTAAAATTTATAGGCCGCCCATCTTGCCTCAGGGTAACTGGATAGCTTACAGTCATAAAAAATAAAAAATTATATAAATTAATAACATGACCATATTATTAATGTTATTAATTTTATATTATTAATAACATTAATAATATAAAATCCAGAACATCACAGCCCTATTAAAAGATGGAGAGGGCAGGAGCAGGATGGGGGGAGGTGGGATCTGTTGTTAATTGATCAACCCCCTCCACTGTGATGTTCTTCCATTAGGGTCTCAAGCTCGTTGGCAGAGCTAGGCCTTTAGAACCTTACAAAAGGTCATGTTTTGTTACTACTGTTGGAAGAAATATCCATCTGGGTTCAGTTCCAAGTGGGGACAAAGACACTGGAAACATGGAGGCTGCTTGGAAAGATGGTTTAATGGTGGCCAGGATCACATGGCTTGAGATCCTGAACAGAAAAGGGCTGAGATCCTGTGTGCTCCCTGGTTTTATGCTTTTTCTGAGTTTTGAACTTTCTGGGGCACAGGAAGAGTACCCTGATTGGTTGTCAAACTCCCAGGTGGTCTAGGGGTCTTAGCTAACATTGTAGGTTGTCCCTCAAGCTTGCCTGAGCCTTGCCATGTGGTGAGTTTCTGTTCTATTGTGTTGCAAACGATGGTCCATTAACAAAGGTGGGGGGGATTGAATTTCTACCTCTGACCCATTGACAAAGGTGGGGGGAAATGAGTGAGCTTGGTTGAAGCTTTAATGGCCCATTGACAAAGGTGGGGGGGAGTCAGGAAGCTGCTTTGTCTTTAAAACATGTTTCTCCATTTCTCATCCAGGGAAATATATTCTGCCTTTTTAAATATTTTCTAAAATATTTCATTCTTCTAGGAGGGGGGTGGGTGCTAAATTCCTACACTACAAAATTCAAAATAAGTTCATGATACTCTATGCTTTAGTAATGTCTATGCCTTCATTATAAGTTAGAAAAACAAGGTCAATTTTAAGTTTATGAGGTAATCTCTATGGGCATAAATTTGTTATTAAATGAGAAAGACAACATTCAACATCCAGATACTATCTGGAATGGTTAGTGCAAGTTCAACTAAAAGGCTAATCTCCTGAGAAATGCAATTCCGTTCTTCACGAAGCCTTTTAGAAAACTGCACCGATGATGATCTGACTTTAATAAGAGACTCAGCCGACTGAATTTTCACATGCAGGTTTTACAATTTTTCACACTTGTCATGAGCTTGGGAAATCTATTTCCTTCCCATAGTCAAACATATGTTTGTATTTGCTATATTTGCCTCATGATTTCTCTCTTATCTGTTTGCTAATTCGCCAGCTTGATGATCTGGTATGGTGTTGCAAAATTTTCTGAATGCTATTTCATTTTCCCACCTGACTTCTAAATTAACCACCATTGACAATAGGATCAGCAAAACTTGGTGGGAGTTTACAAGGATGTTTAGATTGCATTTCACTGTCATTAAGTTTGTTCATTTTCTAGGCAGCTTCTCCTGGAAACATAATCATTCAGAATTTCCCACATCTGCTTTCCAAACTAGGCAATTGGTTTTAATACTGGTTGGTTTTCAAGTTCTTTTGTGAAAATGTTCAAAAGGGAGAGATGCAATATAGCTAGTCTTCAACTTATGACCACAACTGAGCCCAAAATTTCTGTTGCTAAGTGAGAAATTTGTTAATTGAGTTTTGCCCTGTTTTACAACTTTTCTTGCCACATTTGTTAAGGGAATAACTGAAGTTGTTAAATTAGTAACACCATTGTTAAGTTAATCTAGCTTGGAATGGGACTGTTCGCCTCGTACCCTTGGCCACGCCTGCTTGGCCACCAGTGTTCTGCCTCCAGCCATTCACTCTTAATGTTTCTCCTCGGCTGACTTGCCCCTAGCTGTTCACCCTGGCCAATGGGCCCCAGGCCCTCCATCCCAGAACGACATAATGTTTGTCCCCATCTTTTATCTAGGGGTGAAATGCTCCCGGATCAGTCAGGTTCTCCCTAACTGATCGTAAAAAAGGCTACTGGTTTGCCGAACTGGTAGTAAAAAATGTAAAAAAAAAAAGTTCCCACGATCAGGTGATCAACCCCCGATTGTCGGAACTTTTTTTTTTTACTTTTTTAGCATTTTTTTGTTCTCCGGAATCAGTAGTTAAAAATGCTTTTAAAACGTTAAAAAAAGGCTCCGACGATCACAGCTGTGACATGCAATCCTCAGAGCCTTTTTTTTTTAAAAAAGCATTTTTTTACAACCTATATAGGTTGTAAAAAAATACTTTTAAAAGGTTAAAAAAAGGCTCTGACGATTACATCTGAGCTTCACGATCATCAGAGTCTCTTTTTTTTACTTTTAAAAACATATTTAACAACCTATTCGGCCAAATAGTTTGTAAAAAAATGCTTTTAAAAGTAAAAAAAAGATTGTGCGCCACAGCTGAACACTCCCCGCCCACTCTGTTGTACTTACCCCATGCCTCCTTTTGGCATGCACTGCGCATGTGCGCATGGGCACCTCGCATTTGGTGCATGGTGTGCATTATGCATGTGTGCTTGCAGCGCGTGTTTGGCATGCAGCGAGCAAACCTGTAGTAAACTGGTTCAGATTTCACCACTGCTTTTATCCATATCTCATTCACTTTCCCTTCCCTCTTTCTCCTTTCCTTCTCTCCCTTTTCTTTCTTTCTCTCCCCCTTTCTTTCTTTCTTTCTTTCTTTCTTTCTTTCTTTCTTTTTCTTTTCCTTTTTTTCTTTCTCCCGTCCCATCCCTTCCCTCCCTCCCTTTCTTTTCTTTTCTTTTCTTTACCCACCTGAAACAAAAACTCCTTTAGACGAAGCTGGCTGACACCCCCTCCCCCGCTCTTCTCTTCCCATATCAGGGAGGCACGATCAGGTACAGGGGAGCTTCCACCCCCTTCCCTTCTGCATGGGGGCTTCTGGCTGCCAGCAGATTGGCTGGCGGCTAATAATCCTGGGAGGCTAAAAGCCGGGGACAAACAGTATGTCATCCAATGGGCTCCGCTGAAGCATCTGGGAAGGAGGGTTTGGGGCCCATTGGCCGGGGCGAACAGCTAGGGGCATGTCAGCCGAACAGAAACGTAACGAGTGAATGGCCAGAGGTGGAACCCTGGTGGACAAGGAGGCGTGGACAAGGATATGAGGCGAACAGTCCTAAAGCCATAGAGGACTACCTGTAATTGCCTGAGCGTTAAAGAATTAATTCCTTATCTGAATGTAAAATATGAATCAAGTCTAAGAGGGCCACTATTGTTAATTCATCTGGTGATTTAAAGAATTATATTCACAAATCTGAATGAAAATCTGTCCTTCTCCGTAAAATATTCAGTTCAGATATAATCCCAATTATCAAATTACTGAATGGAATTAATGAAGAAACTAAATATTTTGTTTGATTTTTAGAGAGTAACTCTAGGATAGTCCAACAGTTCCTTTTGTGATGCTTTCCCCATCGCAGGATCTAACGGTTAAGGCAGTCAACAGTATGCCGAGTCCTTGTTCTTCTAATTTCTGCAGTTATATGTTAAATGCTTTGTGAATTAATCTCTAAATAGCAATGGAGTTTTTTATATTGGCTTTGTATCTTTAAAGACTCAGAGAGCAATTGCTACATTCAGAATGCCTTAACTGCCCCTTGTGTCAATTCAAAGTAACACAGGTACATTTGTTAACCTAATCCATAAACTTTTGCACCCATCATGTGGTTTGTTTCATTCTGAATTTTAGGACTGCAAAATATGTTTAGTATTTGCCAAATTTGTTTTTACAATTGCTTGCCTCCCCCCCCCTTTCTATAATTGCAAATTCAAATAATTGGCAAAAGTCTGTTGGCATCTAGCCCTATTGGTTCACAGCCTAAATATCTCTAAGTATCTCTAAATAGACAAGTGATTGACAACACAAAGCAGCAATGTCCCCGCCATTAATTCTTTCATTTTCCGCTACAAAAAGCTAGCCGTCAGTCGTGGGCATGCTTGGAAACTGTTTGCCCTTTTTTGTTTTGCATCTTCCAGTCAGTGTTCTCTGTATTTACAAATGATGAGTTAGTGTTTGCAACAGACTGTTCTAGAAATGAGACCAAAGGTAGCATCTCTGCCCAGTATTCCAGCCAATCCCATGTAGGAACAATCTTTGAATGGAACATTATAGGTTCCAGGGTCTGTGGGAATGAAATTTGAAAAAGAAACCTTACTACTGCTAGATATTTGTAATAAAAGAAAAAAGCATTTTATGCAACAGATAAGAGACCCGCAAATTTCGCAGGGCTCAACCAGTCAAGAAAAGCTGCCTCTTAATTTGTCAGATTGCTGGCAGCGATGCTTGCCCTCTCTTTATCAGATGAACTGGAGAGGTTTCTTTGCTGTTCACAAGCAGTCCATCTCTGCCAAGAAATTTCCACTTCAGCAACAGCACCTTTAAAACCAGCTGTTAAGAGCTAAAATACTGATTCCCTCAGAGCTCTTTCCGGTCAGCAAAACTCCCTATTTTCTCTTAGCCAAGATTACTTTGCCCAGAACTTAAAGAAACATCTATAATTTTATTTATTTATTTATTTATTTATTTATTTATTTATTCATTCATTCATTCATTCATTCATACTTTTATACCGCCCTATCTCCCTAGGGACTCAGGGCGGTGTACAGCCATATAAAAAACACATAAATATACAAAGTAAAACATTAATCTAAAAAACTTATTAAATAGGCCAAATATTTAAAATAGACATATAAATAATAAAACCCAATTTAAAACCAAATCTAAAATTTAAACATTTAAAATTTAAAAATCTAGTCCAGTCCTGCGCAGATAAATAGATGTGTCTTAAGCTCGCGGCGGAAGGTCCGAAGGTCAGGAAGTTGACAAAGTCCTGGGGGAAGCTCGTTCCAGAGGGTGGGATTTGAGGGGTTACAGTATACAGTGGTACTTTGCTACCCAATTGCTTTGAAACTTATCCAATTTGGCATTCAATGCATTTTGACATGAAAATTTTATCCTAGTATTCATTGCTTGTTTGGTACTCAACACACAAGCTAGAACGTGTCAATGTCGGCTGCCTTGCTACCTTATTCCTTGTAGGAATAATTTGTTTGGTACTTACCGTTTTGGGTACTCATCCTACCTCTCGGAATCAATTAACAATGAGTACTGAGATACCACTGTAGGTTAGAAAGGGCAGCCCACAGACATGATAAAAAAATACGAGTGTGCTAATTTAGGGCTCTCTCACCCAGTCACTTTTAACAAAGAGCTAAAACCCACCAAAACATCTACTGCATTTCACAACCCCTGTGAGTTGTGAGCATGAAAATATGAAACATTGACTCTTGTGTTTTCCCCAATCTCTGTAACTATGGTTGCATGTTACTTACAGCGGCTGAAGTGGGAGAGAAAGGGAGGTGTGTTTGAAATGAACATGATACTAAAACTCTGGGGAAGAGAAGGAGATGCGTTTTTCCGAGAATGACGTTTCTAACAATGGGGAAATTAAGACTGTCTACAAAGACTGCAGAGTCGCAGCCTTGTGACTAAAACAGCAGCTTTTCAAATAAATTGCAGCAGAACCTGTGAAAAAATGGTGAGCTCAACACCATCTAAGTGAAGTTGAGAAACATCAGTCCAGAATTGGTTCCAAACAAGCACAGAATTTTTATTTAGCTGTTTCCACCCAGGACTCTGTTAATTTTTCTGTTGTAGTACTTGCAACATGAGAAGAAAAAAATACCAATCCAATAGTTTCCTAGCTTATAACTCAATCAGTAACCTTTATTATAAAGTAAACATTAACAATAAGGTGCCCTCAATGAAGTCATCGTTAATTATATAGTAGAAACAGGTATTAGGAGATTGTCAATAGGAAGGCAAAGAACTAAATACATTCACAACCAAAATGATAAACCTGCATTACTCAAATGCCATAAACTGAATTCCTCGCAGGCTGTGTGGTTTTGCATTACAAAGCCTCAAAAAGGCATTTATTATTGAAATGGCCTTTATACAAATGGCCTTTATACAAATGCAGAGAGTACAGTTTCTCTCTGCTGCATTCATCTGTAACCTTTGCAGGAGCAGCTGGGTCCTGCTGACAAAATTTACATTTGCTGACTGGGTCAAAAACATCGACACTCCCAACATTAATCAAGAAACAACTGAGGTTTGTGTGTATGTGTGTGCACAGGGGTACTAAGAAAGTCTTGGTCTACTTTCCTTGAAACAGCAACACAAAGGTTACTCAACTTTCATATCAATGCAATCAATGGTAATCTACTAACAAATGTCTTGTATAAACTAATCTATACACATAAATATTAGGAAATGATTAGTCACCTGATTCATTTCTACCTGTCCACAGAGATTCACTGGATGATAGCCACTGTTTCATTCTAATCTGTCTAGAACTGTAGAATTTAAATCCTATACCGTGCGCTCTCACAGAGAGGGACTCCTCAGGGTGCCGTCGGCTAGGCAATGCCGTCTGGCGACACCCAGGGGAAGGGCCTTCTCTGTGAGGGCTCCCACCCTCTGGAACGAACTCCCCCCAGGACTTCGTCAACTTCCGGACCTCCGAACCTTCCGCCGCGAGCTTAAACATATCTATTTGTCTGCGCAGGGCTGGATTAGGTTTTTTAAATTTTTTAAATTTAGATTTTAAATGGGTTTTTATATATATTGTTTTAATTATCGGGCTATATTTAATAAGTTTTTTAACGGACATTTTATTTTGTATTTATATGTATTTTATCTGCCTGTGTCCCTAGGGAGATAGGGCGGTATACAAATTTGAATCAACTAAACTAAACTAAACTAAACTAATTATCTAGCCGGCCTATCCATCTGATGAAGACAGTTCCATCTCACAAAAGTTTATATATTTGAATAAAATGTATTAGTTGGAAAAGGTGCAACCAGGTTCCTGATTTATTAACATTACAAAGTAACATGGCTGTCCTCTTACAAGGCTATGCATGTTGAATTACTGAAGGAAACAGTATAAATTTAATAAATAAAATGAGATATTAGCAATCCTTGGTTTTCTGGATAGATATGAAAAGGGCAGATAAACCAAAGCAGCCCTCTGCTGTATTCAAGAGACACTGAAGCATATGGATATACAGTAGTCTTGTTTGCACAAAGTGGTAGGTCACAATACTGACTTACTTAACCTATAATGTATACATTTACTGCAGAAGGGAAATTTGCCCTGCAATTACCATTTTTACCTCTTGGTTTAACCATTATACTAAGGTTGAACAAATAGTAAAAAATAGGGGGAGTAGCAAGTCAGATAATGAAGAAGAATGCCAACAAAGTAAGGCTTTAGAACTCCGCCACCGTGACAGGACCTGTGTTTAACTCATAGAATCATCTATTGCAATGTCCTTCCTGTTAAAGACTACTTCAGCTTCAATCACAACGATACAAGAGCAAACAACAGATTTAAACTTAATATTAACCGCTTCAATCCTGATTGCAGAAAATATGACTTCTGTAACAGAGTTATTAATACTTGGACCATACTACCTGACTCTGTGGTCTCTTCTCAAAATCCCCAAAGCTTTAACCAAAAACTGCCTACTATTGACCTCACCCCATTCCTAAGAGGTCTGTAAGGGGCGTGCATAAGAGCACAAACTATTGTCCTATTGTTTCCTTTCATTATAATTCTACATAGGACCAGCCTGGAAGCTTGTGCAAGTCTCTCAAAACAATGAGGTAAGCTCCCATTAATTGCCCCACCTAGCAGTTGTAAAATATACAAATGCGAGTAGATAAATAGGTACCACTTTGGTGAGAAGGTAACAACATTCTATGCTCTTTGGCGTATAGTCAAGCTGGCCACATGAACACGGAAGTGTCTTTTTTTATTTTGTCACAACAGTATACACAAACATAATATCTAAGCAAAAGTATGCAACAACTATATTAATTTGATATAATGAAAGGGAACAATAGGACAGGAACGGTAGGCACTTTTGTGCTCTTATGCACACCCCTTAGCATTGTCTTTGAAGACAATGCTGTCATTGAAGACAGCATTATCTTCAGACAATGCTGGCTCCCTCAGCTAGGAAATGGAGATGAACACCACCCTCTAGGTCAGACACAATTGGACAGGGGAAATCTTTACCTTTAACTTAGTGGAATGTTTTTGGATCCTAGATCAGAGCTT
Organism: Ahaetulla prasina; assembly: GCF_028640845.1. Lineage (NCBI taxonomy): Eukaryota > Metazoa > Chordata > Lepidosauria > Squamata > Colubridae > Ahaetulla > Ahaetulla prasina. The sequence continues at coordinate 146,497,757 of NC_080540.1, forward strand.
CCTACTGGAGGAGCAAAATGGTGTATCTCCCCTGTTGGAAAATTGGAACAGCCTGAAAGGAGCAGATTTGAACCTACTACTAAAAAAAGGAAAATAGGGAATTCAAGAAGAAATCATATAATTAACATTGTTTGACCAGATTTTATACTCCTGTGTGTTAAAAATGTTGGTCAAAGTGGGTTTAAAAAAAAACTGGATGGCACAAGTAGTAGAAATGATAAAACCTATCAGAATGTGGTGGGTCTGAAAACTAAATCATATTAACTTTGACAAATTAAGAGGCTTCTTTCCCAACTTTAAAATAAAGGTATCATAGTATTGGAGATTTAAGTGCATATAAGTCAAGGAATAGGGTTTTTTAAATATTTGTTCTTTTCTTTTTGCTTTTAGCAAATACCAATGATATTCCATGACGTGGTGACATTGTCAAGGGTTTCGGGTACAATAAGCTGTAGATGGAATTGAATTTATAGCACAGTATTTGTGGTGTTCTTCATAGCTACTGTTGTTTCTCAAGGCTGTGCCAGAATGTCCTTCAGAAGCTGGGCTTTCAGGGCAAAATCACCCCATCAGCTCTTACTAAGAGAGGAAAGGGCTGCTTTCTGTGTCGTCTTCTCGTTCAGGATCAGTCATTCAAAGAGCCTTGAGGCTTTGCCAGATGTTTTCATGATCTAAATCAGTGTTTATTTATTTTATTTATTTATTTATTTATTTTGTCACAACAATATATGTAGGAATCATACAAAAGATTATATAGTATATAAACATATATGGGTAAATATAAGGAGGTATAAGCATATATATAGAAAGAAGAAAAGAAAAACAATAGGACAGGAACGGTAGGCACGTTTGTGCGCTTATGCACTCCCCTTATGGTCCTCTTAGGAATGGGGTGAGGTCAATAGTAGAAAGTTTTTGGATAAAGCTTTTAGGATTATGGGAAGAGACCACAGAGTCAGGTAAAGTATTTCAAGCACTGATGATTCTGTTACAGAAGTCATATTTTCTGCAATCTAGATTAAAGCGGTTGACATTAAGTTTAAATCTATTAGTTGCTCTAGTATTATTGCAATTAAAGCTGAAGTAGTCTTTAACCGGAAGGACATTACAATAGATGATTCTGTGAGTTAAGCTTAGGTCTTGTCGGAGGTGGCGGAGTTCCAAGTTTTCTAAGCCTAGGATTTCAAGTCTGGTGGGATAGGATATTCTATTGTTTTCAGAGGAATGGAGAACTCTTCTTGTAAAATATTTCTGGACACGTTCAATTGTATTGATGTCAGAGATGTGGTGAGGGTTCCAAACAGGCGAGCTGTATTCTAGAATTGGTCTAGCAAATGTTTTATATGCTCTGGTTAGTAGTGTGGTGTTTTTGGAAAAGAAGCTACGCAAGATTAGGTTTACAACTCTTAGAGCTTTTTTTGCTATGTAGTTGCAGTGGGCTTTGGCACTTAGATCATTTGACATGAAAACTCCAAGGTCTTTAACGGGATGGGGGTCGTCTGTAAGGTAATGTCCATCTAGTATGTACTTAGTTTTGGGGTTCTTTTTTCCTATATGTAAGACTGAGCATTTGCTGGTTGAAATTTGGAGCTGCCAATTTTTAGACCAAGCGGTTAGATGATCAAGGTCGTTTTGAATGATAGAAGTATTGTCTGTGATGTTAAATAGTTTGACATCATCAGCAAAGAGAACACAATTACTTGAGATATGGTCACAAAGATCATTAATGTATAGTATAAAGAGTGTTGGTCCAAGAACGCTGCCTTGAGGAATGCCACTCTTGACAGGAACAGGATTTGATAGAGCATTGCCAATTTTGACCACTTGTTGTCTGTTAGACAGAAAAGCAGATATCCATTTGTGGAGGGGTCCTGAGATGCCATAGGATATTAGTTTTAGGAGAAGTTTATCGTGTACTACTGAGTCAAAAGCTTTGCAGAAGTCTATGTAGATTGCATCTATTGATTTGCCTTGACCAAGATCTTAAGTCCATATTTTTCTGCAGTGGAGAAGTTGTAAGTTACATGATAATTTTTTTCTGAAACCAAATTGTTTGTTGGAGAGTAGGTTGTTTGTTTCTAAGTATGAGGTAATGGATTGGTTGATGATAGATTCCATGACTTTGCAGGTGACACAGCAAAGGGAGATCGGTCTGTAGTTTTCGACTAAGCTGGGGTCTCCTTTTTTGAAGATAGGGATGACTGTGGCTAGTGACCAAAGTTTGGGAAGAGAACTGGTAGTGAAAGCTTTATCAAAGATAATACTTAGGGGTTCTGCTATATTAATGGAAAGTTTTTTTAAGAAGTATGCACACAGTCCATCGGGTCCAATAGATAGCGATGGTTTTAAGTTGTGAAGAGCTTTTCCAACGTTGTCTTCTGTGAAATCTATATGAATTAAATCATCATAATCATTGCTGGTACGTTTGTGGAAAGTCGGATATGTGTTATCGGAGTTAACAAAAACTGAGCCAAAGAAAATGTTGAAGAGGTTTGCTTTAACTGTTTCATCATTGCATTCTTTGTTGTTAGAATCTTTTAGTGGTGTTAGAATCTTTTAGTGTTTCTTAACCTTGGCTGACTTGAGCCCAGGCTTAGATCAAGCTCTCAACAGCAAATCAATTATCTTGCAGGAAGCTGACCCTCTTCCCCTTATCAGATTTATTGTCTCCTTAAAAGGAAGTATAAAGCTATATATTCTATAGCGAGCATACAAAACTGTAAATCACAAATGCTGCTGGCATCATTTAGACCGGTGTTTCCCAAGCTTGCCAACTATCAGATGTTTTGCTTCGTGCTGTTTTTGTATGACACAAAACTTTACAGCCATCTTTGGTACAAAGTTGCTACTAAAACTGTAGTTTTTTAAAAAAATTTATTTACATTTATATCCCGCCCTTCTCCGAAGACTCAGGGCGGCTTACAGTGTATAAGGCAATAGTCTCATTCTATTTGTATATTTACAAAGTCAACTTATTGCCCCCCCAACAATCTGGCTCCTCATTTTACCTACCTTATAAAGGATGGAAGGCTGAGTCAACCATGGACCTGGTGGGACTAGAACCTGCAGTAATTGCAGGCAGCTGTGTTTTAATAACAGGCTATCTTACAGCCTGAGCCACCATGGCCCTATGTGTTTGTTTTATTTTATATGCTTAATTTTGGCTAAGTACCGGTATATTGTGCAAGCCGGCCACAGGCTATCATTCATTCAATTATTTTTAAAAATTGATTATGTGGCCTCAAGTTCTTTTCAACTCCTAGGGGCCTCTTAGATAGATTTTATCCATGATGACTTATCCCTAAGCTAGTCTTTTTGGTCTGCTGACAGTGTATTCATTCATCCACACCTTCCTTTCCACCTTCCTGCTGGTCATCTTCTTTTTCTCTTTCTTTCCACCTTCTTCAATGAACCATGATTATGACTTAATGTATCATAACAGTGCTTCTCAATCTTGGCAACTCTAAGAGGTATGGACTTCAATTCCCAGAATTTCCCAGCCAGCCATAGTGGGTGGGGAACTTTGGGAATTGAAGTCCACACCTCTTAAAGTTGCTAAGATTGAGAAACACCTCAAACACTGCAATCCTTTGTGGAGGATTCAGATTGAGAGCTGATATATTTTTACCGGTAGTACAGTTAGGATTTTTATTCAACAAAGTTCAGCTTTCAACTCACTGAGCCACGTAAGCAGCTCATTGTTCATACTCGATTGGTCCAAAGCTTATTAAAAAAGAATGGCTGAAAAAGAAGGCTGAAAAATAGGTATAATTAAACTTGTTTGCCTCAAAATGGAGTCAGTAAACAGCATTGGCTAAAAATCTGCAAAGGTTGACCCTCCAAAGATTTATATTCTGTTATGAATCTGAAATTGAAGATATTGCAATGGATTGCATGGCAGAAAAGGGAGAGCCAGGTGACTTAGCAGGCTCCACAGAAAGCAGAAATGACAGCAGCAGATGGCTTGATAAGTTCAAACAAAGGAACAAAGCTTGATTTCGAAGCCAAAAGACAACAAATGGCAAAACAATGGAGGAAAAGGAATTAGAGACGTGCTGCCTTCAATATACCTGCTTCAGAAAAGAACATTCTTGGTATCTCGGCAGCTTACTAATGACAGGTAGGCTCATTCAAAGACTGAAAAGAGAAATTAATTCAGCAAACACCCACATGTTCTAGGCCACCAGCTGCTTGCTTCTGGGGAAATGCAGATGTTTTCCAGTATTGTGGGGGACAACCCACGTGGTCTGATTGATATGGCCTCTTGAGTGACAAAGAGAGAAAGACAAAGGGTCCAGCAGCAGCAGATAATAAAAGAAACATGCCTGTGGCAAAGCATACTCACATGTACACCTGGGTACACAAAAAGAGAAAACAAAGGCGCTTTCAGAGAAAGCAAATCATCTCCTGGATTCAAAAATGAAGAAAAGGAAAAAGAGAAAAAGCAGCTTGAAATAACAACAAACAATTTGTTTGAACAAATCATTCTAATTTTTCTTTTGCAATACAGCATCCTCCCAATTTTTTTTTCCTCCTAGCATTTTTCCAACAAGTGTAGGATCTGCTTTTTTCAGCTCAGCAGAAGATCCATTGGTTGCAAAAGGGATTGACTAACCCAAGCCAGATGTTGTGTTCTGAGAGAGAATGATCAGTCCAAAGTCACCCAGCTAGCTTTCATGCCTAAAGGCAGGACTAGAACTCACAGGCAACTGGTTTCTAGCTTGGAGCCTTAACCATTAGAGCGAAGTGGCTCTCTTAGCATCCTTCCACAATGATTTATTTAAAATACTGTCTCTCATCCACCTCCCTCAGCAGCATTATATGTAGCAGTTGTATGGTATACAGCAGGGGTGTCAAACTTGATTTCATTGAGAGCTGCATCAGGGTTGTTTTGACCTTGGGGGGCTGGGGTGGGCGTGGCCAGTGTGGGCATGTCCAGGTTGACTTTACTTGTGTGGGGGGGGGCACCTGAGCCCAAGCGCTCTGTCAGCAAAAACAGGTTCCAGAGCTCCGTTTTCAGCTGAGATGGCCTCCTGCAACCCTCTGCCAATGAAAATAGAGCTCAGGAGGGCTGCGTGCAGCCCTTGAGAACTCCATTTTTGCTGGCAGAGGCACTGCAGCCCGGTCCTTCACTGTTTCCAGGGCTGTGCCGTGGGCCAGATCTAAGCAGCCTGTGGGTCGGATTCGGCCCCCGGGCCTTGAGTTTGACACCCCTGGTATACAGTACTGAATTTGTCCCCTAGTGGAGCCTGGTGGTAAATTTTTCTAATAATAATAATAATAATAATAATAATAATAATAATAATAATAATAATAATAATAATAATAATAATAATAATAATAATAATAATAATAATAATAATAATAATAATAATAATTTAATTTGTATACCGCCCTTCTCCCGAAGGACTCAGGGCGGTGAACAGGCAGATAAAATATACATACACACAATAATTAAAAAACATCCCTTAAAAAACTAATTTAAATGCCCAAAATATTAAAAACGATTTCGTAAAATCACAGAATTTTAAAACCCATCCAATAAAAATAAGAATCAGGCTAGTCCAGCCATACGGAATAAATAAGTTTTAAGTTCATGAAAGGTCCTAAGGTCAGGTAATTGTCGAAGTCCGAGGGGAAGTTCGTTCCACAGGGTCGGAGCCCCCACAGAGAAGGCCCCCCCCCTGGGGGCCGCCAGTCGACACTGTTTGGCTGACGGCACCCTGAGGAGTCCCTCTCTGTGGGAACGTACCGGACGATGGGAGATAGAAGCCGGCAGTAGACGGTCCCGTAGATAGCCCGGTCCTAAGCCATGGAGCGCTTTAAAGGTGGTAACCAATACCTTGAAGCGCACCCGGAAAACAACAGGTAGCCAGTGCAGTCTGCGCAGGATGTGGATGACCCAGCTTTATTATTTCAGAACTGAAATAATCCATTTTACATGCTGGATTAGACAGTCTGATGCTTCCCAGGTATTGGGCCAATTGGTTTTATTAGGTTTTATTTATCTTTGTACTTAATGAGGATTATTTCTAGTAGAGATACACTTTGAATTGTGCTGTATATTATTGTAAATGTATGCAGACCATCTAGGAATCATTTTTGTATAGTTTTTTTTATTGTAATGAAAATTAAAGGTTGCATTCATGTAATCATTGGAGTCAAGTTTCATTTTAAAAGCCTTTATTTTTATACATGTATTTTGTGTTATATATTTATGCCTTGCAATCAGTGGTGGGATTCAAGTAATTTAACAACCGGTTCTCCCGAAGTGGTGCGAACTGGCTGAATCCCACCACTGCTTGCAATCCAATGTACATCCTAAATATGCCAGTCTGGAGAAGATTGTAAGTGAATGTGTAAAGGTAGTCCTTATTTAGTGACCGCAATTGAGACCAGCAATTCAGTTATTAAGCAAAACGATCACTGAGTGAAACTTTGACTGTGCTTCTAATCTTACTTCACTTTTCTTTTGCATTGCAGACCTGCAAAGGTTGTAAATGCAAGGATTAGTCGCAAAGTTACTTTTTCTTCACTATTGCAACTGAACAATTGCTAAAAAAGGCAGTGCTAAATGAGGATTATTTCTATAGGATTCCGTAATTACCCAGGTGATTTGCACAGGTCAGAAATAATATTGTTTATAGCTGAAGATCTTCCATAATATTGGCAACAGAGAAATCACAGGGTGTGCATTAAAATAAAACAGCGGACTTTAAACTGTAAAAAAGGAAGTATAAAATCATGAAAGGGATTGTGGATTGGGTAATTCTTGAGCAATCTTTTGTTTATTTATTTATTTATTTATTTATTTATTCAAATTTATATACCGCCCTATCTCCCGAAGGACTCAGGGCGGTGTACAGGCATTTAAAAGACATATAAATACAATATAAAACAATTAAAAAACTGATTCTAAAAAGCCCGTAAATTTAGAATTAAAATATCAACTAAAACCCAATTTAAAACCAATAATTTAAAATCTAGCTCAGCCCTGCACAATTAAATAAATACGTTTTAAGCCCGCGGCGGAAGGTCCGGAGGTCCGAGAGCTGACGAAGTCCGGGGGGTAGTTCATTCCAGAGGGTGGGGGCCCCCACAGAGAAGGCCCTTCCCCTGGGTGTCGCCAGACGACATTGCCGCGCCAACGGCACCCTGAGGAGACCCTCTCTGTGAGAGCGCACGGGTCGGTGAGAGATATTCGGTAGCAGTAGGCGGTCCCGTAAGTAACCCGGCCCAATGCCATGGAGCGCTTTAAAGGTGGTCACCAAAACCTTGAAGCGCACCCGGAAAGCCACAGGTAGCCAGTGCAGCCTGCGCAGGATGGGTGTTATACGGGAGCCACGGGGGGCTCCATCTATCACCCGCGCAGCCGCATTCTGGACTAACTGCAGCCTCCGGATGCCCTTCAAGGGGAGCCCCATGTAGAGAGCATTGCAGTAATCCAGGCGAGACGTCACGAGTGCGTGAGTGACCGTGCATAGGGCATCCCGGTCCAGAAAGGGGCGCAACTGGCGTACCAGGCGAACCTGGTAGAACGCTCTCCTGGAGACGGCCGTCAAATGGTCTTCTAGAGACAGCCGTTCATCCAGGAGGACGCCTAAGTTGCGGACCCTTTCCATCGGGGCCAATGACTCGCCACCGATGGTCAGCCGCGGATTTAGCTGACTGTATCGGGATGCCGGCACCCACAGGCACTCTGTCTTCGAGGGATTGAGCTTGAGCCTATTTCTCCCCATCCAGACCCGTACGGCCTCCAGGCACCGGGACAGCACTTCGATAGCTTCGTTGGGGTGGTCCGGTGTAGAAAAGTACAGCTGGGTGTCATCCGCATACAGCTGGTACTTCACACCGAAACCACTGATGATCTCACCCAGCGGCTTCATGTAGATGTTAAACAGAAGGGGCGAGAGGATCGACCCTTGCGGCACCCCACAAGTGCGGCGCCTCGGGGCCGGTCTCTGCCCCCCTGTCAACACCGACTCCGGCCCGTCGGAGGGATAGGAGGCGCACCACCGATAAACGGTGCCTCCTACCCCCAATCCCCCCCACCCGCGCAGCAGGATACCATGGTCGATGGTATCGAAAGCCGCTGAGAGGTCTAATAGGACCAGGGCAGAGGAGCAACCCCTGTCCCTGGCCCTCCAGAGATCATCCACCAACGCGACCAAAGCCGTCTCCGTGCTGTAACCGGGCCGGAAACCGGACTGGAACGGGTCTAGATAGACAGTTTCATCCAGGTGCAAGGGAAATTGATATGCCACCATACTCTCTACAACCTTCGCCACGAAGCGAAGGTTGGAGACCGGACGATAATTACCTAAAACAGCCGGGTCCAAGGACGGCTTCTTAAGGAGGGGCCTCACCACCGCCTCTTTCAAGGCGGCCGGGAAGACACCCTCCACCAAAGAAGCAGTCGTAATCGCCTGGAGCCAGCCTCGTGTCACCTCTCGAGTGGCCAGCACCAGCCAAGAGGGGCACGGGTCCAGTAAACACGTGGTGGCATTCAACCTACCCAACAACCTGTCCATGTCCTCGGGAGCCACAGGGTCAAACTCATCCCACACAATGTCACCAAGACCACCCTCGTGCATCTCGCCCGTATCACTGCAATCTTGGTCCAGACCATCCCGAAGCTGAACGATTTTATCGTATAGATAACCGTTAAACTCCTCAGCACGTCCCTGCAACGGGTCATCCCGCTCCCCCTGGTGTAGGAGGGAGCGAGTCACCCGAAACAGGGCGGCTGGGCGGTTATCTGCCGATGCAATGAGGGAGGAGGCGTAGCTACGCCTCGCTTCCCTCAATGCCACTAGGTAAGTCCTAGTATAGGACTTCACTAGTGTCCGATCAGCTTCCGAACGGCTAGACCTCCAGAGACTCTCCAGGCGTCTTCTCCGGCGCTTCATCCCTCTCAGCTCCTCGGAGAACCAAGGAGCCGGTTGGGACCTGCGCCGGGTCAGAGGCCGCAAAGGCACGACACGGTCCAAGGCCCCCGCCGCGGCCTGTTCCCAGGCCGCAACAAGTTCCTCAGTCGAGCCGTGAGCCAGACCCTCAGGAAATGGCCCAAGCTCCGTCCGGAACCCATCCGGGTCCATCAGGCGCCTGGGACGGAACCAACGTGTCGGCTCCGTCTCCCTGCGGTGGTGAATGGCGGTCAGAAAGTCCAGGCGAAGAAGAGAGTGATCTGACCATGACAAAGGTTCAATGACTAATTCCTTTAAGTCCAGATCTCTCAACCACTGACCAGAGAGAAAAATCAGGTCCAGGGTGCCACCCCCAATGTGAGTAGGGCCATCAACTACTTGGGTCATGTCCAAGGCCGTCATGGAAGCCATGAACTCCCGAGCTGCCGTCGATGACGAGCCGGACGATGGCAAGTTAAAGTCCCCCATGACTAAAAGTCTGGGGGTCTCAACTGCCACCCCAGCCAGCACCTCCAGGAGCTCGGGCAGGGCAGCTGTCACGCAGCAAGGAGCCAGGTACGTGATCAGCATACCCATCTGACACCTATGACCCCATCTCACAAAGAGGATTCGCACCCGCAATCTGAGGTACAGTGGTCTCCTCGGCTCTAGACTCTCTCTAATCACAACCGCCACCCCCACCCCTACCCTGGCCCTCGGCTGATGGAATGCACGGAAACCCGCGGCACAACTCAACCAGGGCATGCCCCTTCAGTGCCCAACCAGGTCTCCGTAATGCCCATAAGGTCCGCGGACCCCCCCTGTATAAGGTCACAAACGAGGGGGGCTTTGTTCACCACGGACCGGGCATTGCCCAACATCAGCCGGAGGCCCAAGCTCTGAGGATCCTGACCATCCGGGGAACGGGTGAAGTCAAGGGGTCGGAGCGCGTGATCGCTTTCAAACATCGAGCACGCGCTCCCGAAACTTGGTATGACCCTCGCCCGCCATACCTGCCTCTCCCACTTACCGTGTCAATAGAACCACCCTCACAAATAGGAACACGCCTCCCCATAACCTCTGGACCTAATAAAGAAAACCGCCATGAGCATGTGCAGGAACTGGCCCCTACCCGACGGGTTACCCCATTACCCGCCTTACCCTCCCACCCCTTAAAATTCCCTTCTAAAAACCCCATAAACCCTTCTTTTAGCATGCCACCTCTGTGGGTCCCAAGACCCGTCATAGAGGCCGCCTCGATAATGTGGTGGGCCATTCCTGCGAGGCGGGGCACTGCAGGCGCAAGAGTTCCTGTGGCGAATAACGATAGAATCAACCATCAGCTGACTATGTCCCATTTGGCAGCCGAGATGTTATACTGGGATGTCATTCTGGAGTCCGTAACGGATGGAAAAAGAGATGGAAAAAAGACAGGCAGTCCGTCCTAAAGAGATGTAAAATCCATTATATCCTGATGGATTAGCAGACAAAAGATCGTAAACCGCCTCAACCCATCCACCAGGTAGATGTTCCGCTGGACGGAGTATGCCGTCTGCGGAGAGATGTTCCAGCAGTCCAGGAAGGAGGTCCGGGGTGGGGTAAAGGTAGCCACAGTGTCAGCTGGAGAATACACCTTCCTGCCCCACGCCTCAACATGGTCGTCATGTCCATCATTTGCCCCCACCCTCAGTGGGAGAGATGATCCAACAAGCTGGAAACCAGAAGCCCAAGGAGGCGTAGTCCAGGGGTGCAAACAAGGCGCAGCTGAATAAGCGCCATCTCAACTGAAAAACATGCAGCCCCTCCCCCCATCTCCACAAGGCCGCCTTCACCAGTCCGCCAAGCCTCCACCGCCGACGGAAAAGATGTTTTGAAAAAGCGAGGGCCAAAGTGCTGAGCCACACAACCCGGGCGTCGCGGCGAAGCTGGCATCCGCCGCCCCCCCCACACCTCCACATGGCCGTTCGTCTCCCACCGCTCACCCTGTAACCAACAGGGAGATGACAACAAGAGCGGGGGAGCCGAGTCCATGCGGCTTAGTCCAGGGTGGGTGTCGCCTGATGGAAGCGGTAGCGGCGCTAGAAACCCACGCCGCTCACCGCCAAACAGCTGAGAACAGCTGAGGGTCGGCCGGCCGCCCACGCACCTCCGCAGGGCCGCCATCTTCATCCGCCCCATCTCCGGCTCCTCCGGCCTCCAGCGCAGCAACCGCGGGTTCAAGGAGGTCCAAAGACCCCACCCGCGATTGCTGAGATGTAATATTCACCGGGCCGAGGGGAGCCAGCGGCATAGGCGACAGCAAAACATCGCCATCAGCCAGGGATCCGCCAGCCGATGATCCGGCGTTTCAGTAAGCCGCCATCTTGCGCATGCGTAGAAGAGTCGTTTGCACAATATACCAGATCTTATTTCTGCTGTACAAATGTTATCTTGAATTTGAACCAAAAGGTGCCGAAACAGAAGCCTCCTCTGTTAGATATTTGTAATTGTTCCAGTAAATAACAACTGAACAGGAAACAACTTTGCATAAAATATCTTCTCAGCCACTGATACTTTTCTTCTTTTTAGACTCCAACAGGAACAAAATTGAGGTAGTAGTAGGAAGCGCAACTTTTTTACTAATTGACAATGTTGCCCTTGGTTTTATGTAGTGGTCGTGGTTTCTTTCCAAATCACAACTGGCTGGGCCTGCACAACACTATATGTCATGAACAGAGGTGGGTTTCAGCAGGTTCTGACCAGGTCTGGAGAACCGGTAGAGGAAATTTTGAGTAGTTCGGAGAATCGGTAAATACCACCTCTGACTGGCCCCACCTCCATCTATTCTCTGCCTCCCGAGTCCCAGCCGATAGGAAGGAAATGGGGATTTTGCAGTATCCTTCCCCTGGAGTGGGGTAGGAATGGAGATTTTACAGTCTCCTTCCCCTGCCACGCCCACCAAGCCACGCCATGCCCACCAAGCCACACCCACAGAACCAATAGTAAAAAAATTTGAAACCCACCACTGGTCATGAACCATGATTTACTTCTGTAGGACTATTATTTCTGAGTTGAACAGCCACTAGATCAGTGCCCTGCAATCTTCTTGGCACCAGGGACCGGTTCTGTGGTGAAAGGTTTTTCTGTGGACTGGAAGGGGGGTGTTGCATGCTGCCTGCATCCCATGGATGGGGCTTCGCTTGTGTGACCAGCCCAGTTCCTGGCATACCGGGGCTGGGGACCCCTCCACTAGACAACAGAAAATGTTTTAAATCTAGTAGCTGTCTGGATTTAGATGACTGTCAGATGTGAGACCTCACCTGTGTTTGTGCACATACGGGCACACACACTAGTCATCAAACCATGCATACAGCAAAATGTTGAGCACGCTCCAAATTAAGTTACTCCAAGTTATAATAATAAATTCAGGCACCAATTCATGACTTGTGGGGAGTGTTGTGCAAGCCCACTGCCTCAATTTAGCTATAGCAGTGAGGATTGCTTGCCACTGTCATGGCCCTACATGACAGAGAATCTGGCTATTTGTAGGACCATTTCTCTTTAAGAATATCTGCTTGTCCTACTAGACTAGATAGAGTAGGAAAGCTCCACGTCCCTTCTCCATGTCACCCTATACTTCGTAGTAGGAACTGAGCAGATCCCGATTCCTGATTACAACATAACATAACATAACATCAGAGTTGGAAGGGACCTTGGAGGCCTTCTAGTCCAACCCCCTGCCCAGGCAGGAAACCCTACACCATCTCAGTCAGATGGTTATCCAACATTTTCTTAAAAATTTCCAGTGTTGGAGCATTCACAACTTCTGAAGGCAAGTCGTTCCACTTATTAATTGTTCTAACTGTCAGGAAATTTCTCCCTAGTTCTAAGTTGCTTCTTTCTTTGATCAGTTTCCACCCATTGCTTCTTGTTCTACCCCCAGGTGCTTTGGAGAACAGCCTGACTCCCTCTTCTTTGTGGCAGCCCCTGAGATATTGGAACACAGCTATCATGTCTCCCCTAGTCTTCTTTTTGTTAAACTAGACATACCCAGTTCCTGCAACCGTTCTTCATATGTTTTATCCTCCAGTCCCTAATCATCTTTGTTGCTCTTCTCTGCACTCTTTCTAGAGTCTCAACATCTTTTTTACATCGTGGCGACCAAAACTGGATGCAATATTCATCTAACATCTAACTATCTCATTGGTGAAGCATGTCAAATTTTATCCCTGACAAAAGTTGTGTGGTGAAGAGAGGGAAATGTTACTTTAAAACTTAAGGAGTTAAGGAGGACTAAAGCTGTTTTGGGTGTGAGCTGGTGATAAGACTAAAGCAGTATCATGATGATGTGGCATAAAGAAGTAGCTACCATGGAATGTGCATACAAAAGTTAGAGGGACATGAGGAAGAATCCTAAGAATAAAATATATTCTCTAGTGTACAAATGTTGGAATCCAGTTGACGTTTCTTAGGGCTATTTTATCTGAGCTGCAAAAATCTTCATGGTCATTAAATGGCAGAAATGTGTTAGCAGCTCCACTTGAACACAACTGTAAATGGTAATTGTTGCATCTGTGGTATTCCCCTCAGTTAATCTTTAACACTGAAATACGACAGGAGCAAGCAAGAACATTACTGTGCAGTCTCTTCTTTCTCCTTTGCAACGAGGCTTTGCAGAATAGTGACATTATTGTGCTCTTCATCATTCCAGCAGGGGTGTTAAACTCATGGCCCGCGGCCCAGATGCGTCACATGCTGGCCATGCCCACCCGCAGTTTAGCAATGGGGGGAAAGTTGTGATATGTCAGTGACGAGAATGTGGCACTGCAAGTTTGACACCCCTGCTATAAAGCAACAAGATCTCTTTCTCTGGATGAGATTCTCACACTCTGCTTTCCTAGTGTACCTCCACATTTTATGTATTTCCTTAAACTTTAATACGTCTGAAGGCCAGCAGGCAGCAATACAATATTAAAACAAAGGGAAGATAGCATGAGGAGAAGCAAAGATTCCAATCAACATTGCCATCGTTGTCAAGTTAGGACCACCATCTTTGATAGAAAAACTAAGATAACAGAAGAACTAAGACTATAAAGATTTATAGTAGACAAACCAGATCTAAATGAAAACAACATAGGTATGGTATAAATAAATCTAAAATCACTGCACCTTGCCAAGGTAAAAAACTCTTCTGTCCCTTGAACAAGCCAATTATTACTATGTGAGAATAATTATTATATTATTATATATATAATATATAATTATTAATTATAAATAATAATTATTACTATGTGCGGCAGGTTTTAGGATGTACTATAGCAGGGCTGTCAAACTCACGGCCCATGGGCCAGATGTGTCACGCGCTGGCCACACCCACGTCCGATTTAGCAGAGCAAAAAGTTGTGATACGTCATGTGACGCCAGGAGTTTGACACCCCTGTACTATAGGGATTTGGTCTATCTGTAGTTTATGGGCTTTGTCTACGTTGGCTTGGCAATCCATAACATTTAATAAGCATAACATTTAATTGCTTGGTTATTATAACCCCTACCATGCCACTTGTACAGCAATATCTAATGACCCTACTTGGCTTTCAAGAGAGTGCATCCCAAAAGACATAATTTTCTAATGTAATCAAGGGGGCCAGGATCTCAAATTGAGACAATTTTCAGCCAACAGGTGAAAATTAACCACCAAATCCTGGTCTCTACTTTCATTCAACCTATTCAAGGTGCAAGGTTGCATTAGAAACAGAAGGTATCTGATCCACCACCCTGAGGAATTTCAGCTGGGCGCATTTTGATTGAGCTTCATGCATTAGTTGGGCCAAAGATTTAACTTGGGGTAATTTAAGAGCTGCTGGAAGATCGTGTCCTTTTGTCCAGTAAAACTCCAAATGAGGTGTCCTTGGTGCTCTCTGAACTTAGTTATTTTCTTGCAGACATTTCATTACCCAAACTAGGTAACATCATCAGTGCTAGTCATGAAACGTCTGTAAGAAAACAATCAAGCTCAGAGAACACCAAGGACGCCTCATTTCAACCCTGAGCTATGAATATTTTCCTTTATTGAAGTCCAAAATGACTGCTGGGGTTTTCAGTGCTGTAAATGCAGCATCATTCTGTGTGCCCTTTCACTACCCGAGGCATGAAATACCAACCTCAGGGATTTAACTTATGCACTTTATTGATGCGTCAGGCTCTTTTGCAAAACACTCTAATTTTAGTTTCATCTCCAACTGATGGTCTTTACAATATTGAGCAATGCTCTCCTAACATTAATGGGCCTCCACTTTTTGATCTGTTTTCCCCTCTCTGTTTCTGCTTCAATTTGCTTTCCTCCTTGACTGCCCTGGAGATATAACCTGGAGGATCACAACTCCTCCATTCTTGCCGAGGGCTCTACAAGATTTTAATCATCAAACTAGAAGGTCTAAGGCAGGGGTGTCCAAACTTGGTCCCTTTAAGACTTTTGGACTTCAACTCCCAGAGTTCCTCAGCCAGCTTTGCTGGCTGAGGGACTCTGGGAGTTGAAGTCCAAAAGTCTTAAAGGGACCAAGTTTGGACACCCCTGGTCTAAGGGTATGTACAGTGAAATTTCCCTCCAAACTTCCTACAGAATTGTAATTGTAAGTTCAAGCATCACATGACCAGACCCAGTTCTTTTGACATTTTTTATTTTGGTCATTAAAGTGAACACCATAGTCATTAGGCAAATCCATTTTCCCCAATGGACATATGTTGTCAGATGCTGAAAATAAACACCAGAACTGGCAAAAAACATTGCAAATGGCAGTCATGTGACCAGGTGAGCTGGTTGCCAAGCGCTCAAAAATACGATCATGTGACTCCATAACTCCATAATCATGTGGCTATCATAACTTCTGGAATGGATCACAAGTAGATTTGAGGAGACCTGTTGTAACTTCAAAAGATCGCTAAGATGTTGGAGATGTGATGGTGAGGATGCTGCCTATTATCATATATGGTGGACTTGCAAAAAAGTTAAAGCCTTTTGGATTAAAATATGGTGGATTATGCAGGACATTTTGAAAAAGAAGATCAAGTTTGTTCCACAGTTTTTTTTATTAGGAATAATTCCAGATTGCACTGTTATAGAGATAAAACTGATTTTGAATTTAATAACTGCTGCAAGACTATTGATTGCACAATATTGGAAGAAAGAAGACTTACCTACAATTGGAGAATGGATTAGTAAAGTATCAAATTTAGCAGAAATGGCAAAAATTTCTGCCTACTTGAAAGACTGTACACAAGAAAAATATATTTTGGAATGGAGAAAGTGGATTGATTATATTCAAAATAAGTATCAGATTAAAAAATATCAATTAGTTTTTGAGTGAAGTTAGGAATTGCTATGTATTAGAGTTTAAGAAAGAAGGGAATTGATAGTGTGATGGTGTGATGGTGTGAAATGGAATATGTTTTATGTTATATTTTAGTTTATGTTTGTTAGTTACAATATCCTGTATTCTGTTCTGGGAAGTCTTGGGAGGGGGGGAGGAGGGGGGAAATGGGGGAGGGGGGAAGGGGAAGCTTATAAATCGATTGATTACCATTGTACAGGAATAATGGTGGAATTAAACAAGTTGGAATGGTGCAAAGTCGGGACTGCTCGGTAACCACTCCAGAAGGGAAAGGGTAAGGAAAGAGGAGTAAAGAAGGAAGAAAGTAGGTAGGCAGGTAGGTAGGTAGGAAAGAAGGGAGGGAGAAGAAAGGATAGGAGGAGAAGAGGAGGAGAAGATAGAGGGTTAGAAAAGATGGTAGTGAGAAGTGGGAAAGAGGCGGGGAAGTAGGAAAGCGAGGAGAAGGATGGTGGGGAAAGTAGAAGAAGGATGAGAAGGGTAGAAAGGATTAAGGGAGGGAGTGGCGGTCGAGCAGCCCTGATTGAGTATAATTTGAGTATAGGATCGATTGTTGGATAAGTGATTGTACTGTACACTGGTCAAATTGTGGGAATTATTATGGAAAAATAAAAAAAAATTGCCCTGGGGAAAAAAAAAAGATCGCTAAGCAACTATTCATGAGTCAAGGATTATTAGTTAAGAATAATATACTGTGTTTCCCCGAAAATAAGACTGGGTCTTATATTTTTTGAGCCACCAAAAAAGGCACCAGATCTTATTTTCAGGAAGGTCTTATTTTTTCTCCATGTACTGGAAGGCAAGGGAGCAGGGCCAAGCTGGTAACATCAGACCAGGCAGTCAGCCGGCATGCATCAAAGAAGGTCTTATTAGGCAACACTGATGCTCATTAGTGCATGCTATGTTGGGGAATAAGATGCTGTGATATTTTGGTCAAATGTTCTAAAATGCTGAATGAAAGTTCAGCTTGATGTCTATGGAGATTCTCAGTCATCCAGGTCATGGTTGTCCCAAAGATGCTTTTTTTCAAAGGGCAACTGGATTTTCTGGTCTTTCTTTGAAGATGTTTCGCTTCCCATCCAAGAAGCTTCTTCAGCTCTGAATCATCATAGAAATGTTACTTTGGTGCATCAACTTCAAAGCTGAAGAAGCTTCTTGGATGAGAAGCAAAATGTCTTCAAAGGAAGACCAGAAAGTCCAGTTGCTTCTTGAAACAAGCACCTTTGGGAAAGTTCAGCTTCTTAGTAGATGACTTCTAATACAGGGGTAAAATGCTCCCAGTTTGGACCGGATCGCCCGATTTGGTAGCAATGGCAGCGGATGGTTCGGAGAACCAGTAGCAAAAATCCCTGCACCCCCCCATGTCCAGCTAGCTGCGCAATCATCAGAGGTTCTTTTTTTATTTTTTTCAGCCGAAAAAATGCTTTTAAAAGTTAAAAAAAAAGCCTCTGATGATCGTGCGGCTCAGCTGGGATCATCAGAGCCTTTTAAAAGCATTTTTTTACAACCTCTTCGGCCAAAGAGGTTGTAGAAAAAATGCTTTTAAAAGTAAAAAAAAAAAAGTTGGCCACGCCCACTCAGTCACATTAACCCCCCCCACCAAGCCACATCCAAAGAACCAGTAGTAACAAATTTTACATTTCACCACTGCTCTAATACCAATGCTATCACATGCAAACATTTAGTTACAAACATATGAGATATCTAAAATGCTAACGCAATTATGTATGTATAATAACTTTTTTACAGAAATATTCAGTTCTTCTTCCTTTACTTCATTGGAGAGGTGAGAGGCAGTGATTTCCCAATTATCACAAGATCTACTCAATCAGAATTTTGGATAGCTTTTAATTTTGTATTGGAAATAAGACACTTTCCCCTGTTTTCTCCTCCAAATGTGAAACATTTATAAATCAGAGAGATAGGGAAGGAGCATTGTACAGAGCCTATTTTCAATGGCAATTGATAGATTGGCATTGACACAGCTGCAGCATATGGAATAATGCAGTTTGCTTAATCCATGTGGGTAGAAATCTATTAGTGAGAGCAGCTACAATTGACTATATATATAAAATGATAAGCAGATATATGTGTGTGTATATGTGTGTGTATGTAATGGTTTTATATATAGGTATTTGGTAACTGCTCTAATTAAATGATATGCAACTTCAGGAGCAATTTTATGTCCAACAAATTTTTAAATGAGCCTGGACTCAAGGCTCAGCCACTGATTCACTACTAGCTGCCCTGACTCAAGCTAGTAATTGTTTAGTGGCATCTGGCTGACTTTCTCTGGGCTTGGAAACTAAGCAGAACCATCAATATTTTTTAAGTAAACGAAAAGAGAAAGAAATTGAACAGGGTGAGATTTAGTTAGTACTTGGATGGGAGATGATCTAGAAATCCCAAAATTGATTGGTTAAACTGGTAAGGAAAACTATAAGAGAGCATTAAGCTGTGTTACACAATAGATTTAGTTTAACCATGATTTATTTAAAAATTACAGTTCAGCTAATGCAATAGATTAAACACAAACAGCTGAGTTCACAGAACACAAGAAGCCACAGAGAAACAGTATTATGGCTTAGTTTACACTATAAATGCAGACAATGTTCTTGTTTTGTTCATCATCATATTAGTCCTCTCCTGTCAACTGATGGTTGGTGAGGGAGAAAGTGTAAAGCGACAGGGTGCTTTTATAGGCAGGTTTCTAGTATCTTGATTGCATGTACCCAGAAGACCACTAGATGGCAGCAATAGCCCAGAGGGGAAAAAACCCTGCTTTTTCCTGCCATCTATTGATTATCTGAGATCTCTCCAGCTAAAGAGAAGGCAAGAATAGGGTGTATTCACAGTCTCATGGTAAACCTTACCATCTTCTCTGCAATAGGAAGAGGCTATTTTTAATTTCAAAGAGACTTTTAAAAAGTTGATGGCCTCAATATGAGCAATTACATGCTAGATGGAAGGGAGATCAAAAAATTGGTATAGAGCAGAACGAGGGAAATTTGGTAAAGCAAATTAGAAATCAGACTCAGGAGCATATAAAGAGATTGTATAATGTGTTACTTGAAATAGATTCTGAAAGGGACTTGGTAAAGGACTGTATGATAAAGTGGGCACAAAATTTTCAGGAGCCAATATTATTGGAAACGTGGGAAAGAATTTGGGTTAGAAATGTTAAATTCACGCAGGCACAGAATCTGAGGGAAAATTTTTATAAAATGTTTTATAGATGGCATCTAGATCCTAAAAAATTATCGTGTATGTATCCAGAAATGCAAGCAAAATGTTGGAGATGTAATTGTGATGACGCTACATATTTTCACATTTGGTGGACTTGTAAGGACATAAAGGCCTTTTGGATAAAAATTTGGTGGATTTTACAAAATGTTCTGAAAAAGAAGATAAAGTTCCTGCCGCAATTTTTCTTGTTGGGAATTATTACGGATTGTACAGTAATTGAGACTAAATTGATTTTAAATCTAATAACTGCAGCAAGATTACTAATAGGACAATATTGGAAGAAAAAAGAAGTACCAACAATACAAGAATGGATATTGAAAGTTGCCAATTTGGCTGAGATGGCGAAGATATCAGCCTTTTTGAAAGACAATACGCAAGAAAGATACTTAAAGGAATGGAAAAAATGGATTGACTATATTCAACGTAGATATCAGACTAAGAGTTATCAGACTGTTTTGAATGATTATGATGTATTATTTTGATTGCTTTTGGGGGAAGTTAGGAATTGATGATTGTAGGGGTATAATTAAGTTGGGACGAAAACTTTTTAGCATATGTTTGTTTTACTTTTAACTATACCTTGTGCTCGTTCCGGGAAGTCGGGGGGGGGGAGGGGGGTTGCGAAGGGAGGGGGGAGGAGGGGGGGAAAGGGGGAAAAAAAATTTTGTAAAACTTTTTGAATAAAAAAAAAAAAAAAAAAGTTGATGGCCTGAAAATTCATTTATGTAATTATACCAAATAATTGTAATTTTACACACCCATTTACCTCATCTTTTCCACTTTTCTTCACTCTTTATATTTAGAATAGGAAACTTGCTGTTTTCCACATGTTGCTGAATACAACACCAAGCACTTATCATTTTATCATTGAGCATTTTGGCAGGGCTGCTGGGAATTGTTTAGTATCAGTAGGTGAATGACATCCCTGGTATAGATTATAAATTGGTAGCTGGATCTACATTTATTTATGTAGAGAAAGAATAAAGCATTTAGATGATGTTAGGAACAACAATACAAATAATGTATCCTGCAATATTTAAACATTTGCTTAGTCAATTGACGATCATATGATCAGTTAAAAAATTTATCCCACTTAATAAGGCAGCAGATATTTAAGAAGTAATTATTTGTAATTAAAATTGATACTATACTACTAAACATGTAGGGCAATTAACATACCACTTGTAACCCGAATTCTTAACCGATTTCTTGAAGACTCTTAATTCACATTTAATCCTGAGCCACAATGACAATGTTCACACAACACTAGCCTTTATAGAATGAACCATAACTTATTGGGATCAGAGACATACTAGAGTGGATAGGTTTGCATAAAACTGAACCGCAATTTAACCAATTACTTTTCAGCCTTTGGAGGAAAGTTCATTGAAATAACACATCATGCTAAATTCCAAGTCCACAATCTACATTAGGATTTAAGATGTGTGAACTTGAAAATGGTTACAAGACTTGATTGGGGCATCCACTCATGGCCTATTTCCCAGCTGAAACATCAGAAAGAGTCTTGTGACACTATAAACCCTACTTCCTTACAGGTAGTCCTCGACTTACGACCATAATTGAGCCCAACATCTCTGTTGTTAAGTGAGACATTTGTTAAGTGAGTTTTGCCCCATTTTTTTCCACCTTTCTTGCCACAGTTGTTATGGGAATCACCGCGGTTGATAAGTTAGTAACCCACTTGTCAGGTGAAACTGGCTTCCCCATTGACTTTGCTTGTCAGAAGGTCCACATAAGGTGATTGATTATATGACCTTGGGACACAGCAGTGGTCATAAGTATGAACTAGTTGCCAAGCATCTGAATTTTGATCACATGATCATGGGAAAGCTGCTAAAGTCGAATCTGTGAAAAAACGGTCATGAGCCACTTTTTTCAGTTCCGTTGTGACTTTGAACGGTCCCTAAATGAACTGTTGTAAATCGAGGACCACCTGTGCGGCCTCTAATTGAGACTCCTTAGCATTATTGCCCTACATGCCTACAAAACCCTTTTGAGTGAAATGTCTGCTTGCCCATCCTGCTAAGCAGGCTTGACTACTACGGACAGCAGGCAGGCAGGCAGGCAGGCGTGCGTGGGTGTATATACATAGATATAAACACACGCGAACATTTAAGCACACCCTAAAAAGTGAATCGCCCGCTAGGCCCCGCGGTTACGACCCCACCCTTGCCCTTCCAGTTTCCTAAAGCTTTAAGAGAGAATGCTCGAGCGGGATCCGCCTGAACTCCGTCCCGATTCCGGACCTTCTCTCCAGATTCCCGAGCTAAGGGCATCGCCCCTCCTGTCTGGAGCAAAGCGAACCGATCCCTCCCACTCCTCCCTCTCTCTCTCGTCTCAGCTCCCTTGCGCTTTTCACCGGGAGGGGGCGGTGTCTCCATCAGACCCGCCCACCGGTGGGGCGGGGCCGCCTCGGCGCTTCTGCCGGGTCCCCGTCGCGCGTCTCCCTCCCGCTGCCGCCTGGCTCGCGCTGGCCGTGACGAGACAGGGCGAGCCTGGGGACCGACCTGGGCTGAGAGGAAGAAGCCACCGGGCGCTCGCCACGCCACGCCGCCCGCCCGCCCGCCCTCTCGGGCTGCCTTATGCCATGCCATGCCATGAGTTACTGCAGGTGAGGTAAGCCCGACGCTGCCTTCCCTGGCCGCCCAGCCTTTTGACAGGCAACTGCAGCCGCCTGGTGCAGTAGCGGCAGCGAGGAGCCCCGGCTAAGAGGCTCCTCGAACCGCCCGCCTCTCTCTCTCTCTCTCTCTCCTTCCTTCCCTCCCTCCCGCCTGCCTCGCTCTCTCTCTCTCTCGGGCTGCTGGGAGGAGGAGACCTTCGGCCTCGGAGTCTGTCTGGGCCTAAGGCTGCCGGGGCAAGGGAACCAGCCCCGCCAGCCTCTCCGGCCAGTCCCACATGGCAGGCGGCGAAGGCAGAGCCTAGATGAGCCCCAGCGCTTTGGCATCGGCGGACGGGTCGGGTCGGGTCGTGGGGGGGCTTGGCCGGGGCCGCGATTGGAGGAGAAAGCCGGTGAGTTGCAGAATCGCGCTTAACAGCCGGGTTCGGATTCCGGGGGAGCAAAGGTCTTCCGCGCCCTCGGGACCGTTTTTCGTCTGGGCGGCGGGCCCCTGAGCATGAGAAGAGCGCCGGTCCCTGGGCTTGCGAGGAGGAGGAGGAGGAGAAGGAGGAGGGCGCTGCACCTTCCTCGCCTCGGGACTGGGGAGGGACTTGAAGCCGGTCTGAGCTTCCGCCTTAGGATGGTCCCTTCCAGGCGAGACTTTGAGCCGACTTTCGGCGAGTGCGGGAAAGCCGTGCAGGCTGCTAGTTGTTTACATTGCTGGGAAACTTAATTCCCGGCATCTTTTTTAACCCTGGACCTTTTTTTCTCCCCTCTTCAGTTTTTGCAGTCTTAAGAAGGTGTCGTGCTATGTGCTTCTCCTCCTCTTCCTCCTCCCTCATACTCTCTCCCTCTCCTTCCATTTCTCTCTTTTTCTCTCTCTTTCCCTCTCCCTCCATTTCTCTCTCTCTTCCTCCTTCCCTCCCTCCCTCTCTCTTTCTCTACCTCCCTCCCTCCCTCCCTCCTTCTCTCTCACTCCCTCTTCCCCAGCTCCCACCCCTCCGCCTCCCAATATGTAACCTAGCTGCCACCATGCATCATATGTAACCTAGCTGCCACCATGCATCATATGTTAGAAAGTAGCCAATGTAAGAAAGGTGGAGTTGTGACACCTTTCACAGAAGGAAATCTGGGATTTGGGTTTCAGCTGGAGGGGGCATTGTTTGAGTAAAGAGATGCCTTCATAAATGGAGCTCTCTAAACCAGGGGTCTCCAACCTTTGCTGGCTGAGGGATTCTGGGAATTGAAGTCCACAAGTCTTAAAGTTGACAAGGTTGGAGACCCCTGCTTTAAACAGAGCAGAAGAGGAGTCTTGGCTGAAGAGATTGGAGCATGAGTTTCTCTAGGAAAGCTTTGTAAAAGAAGAGCCCTGTTAGTTCTGCCCACAGCCAGAAGTTTGATCCTAACTTGCTCAAATTTGACTCAGTCTTCCGTCATTCTGAGGTCGGCAAAAGGAGGACCCAGATTGTTGGGGGCCAAATGCTGACTCTGTAAACCACTTAGAGAGGGCTGTAAAGCACTGTGGAGCAGTATATAAGTGTTATTGCTATTAGAGTACTCTTTTAGGAATCTGGTTATATCTTCTCTAATTCACAAATCTAGAAAAACAGTTTTCTTTATCTGGTGCTCCCCAGGATGTGTTCAGTTGCTGCCACCACCACCCCAATCCCCAATAAGGGAATGTCATCTATCTATTAGAACACAATGGATAGCAGTAGTTTAAATTTTGGGTGACACTAATTTCTCAATATGAGAAATTAAGATGTTGTTGGAGGAGAATGGCTTTGTAAGACTTGGTACTGCACAGATTGGTACTGTACTTGACTCAATTGCCACATGGCCTTTCGGGTGCGCTTCAAGGTTTTGGTAATTATCTTTAAAGCGCTCCATGGCATAGGGCCGGGTTACTTACGGGACCGTCTGCTGCCACCGATTGCCTCCCACCGACCCGTGCGCTCTCACAGGGAGGGACTCCTCAGGGTGCCGTCAGCCAGGCAGTGCCAGCTGGCGACACCCAGGGGAAGGGCCTTTTCTGTGGGGGCTCCCACCCTCTGGAATGAACTTCCCCCAGGACTTCGCCAACTTCCTGACCTTCTAACCTTTCGCCGCGAGCTTAAGACACATCTATTTATTTGCGCAGGACTGGACTAGAATTTCAAATTTTAAATTTGGTTTTAACGGGGTTTTATTATCTTATTGTAATTTTTAATATTCAGCCTTATTTAATAAGTTTTTTAATTGGTGTTTTATTTTGTATTTATATGTATGTTTTTATTAGGCTGTAAACCGCACTGAGTCCCTTGGGAGATAGGGCGGTATAAAATGTGATTAAATAAAATAAAATAAAAAAATAAATAAATATTTGTTTTTTTCTAAGAAGGGGACTTGCCGACTGGCTCATTCTTTGGGGATAAGAAAAGTGGTTTTCATAGTGAGACTCTCAAGGGAGGAATTTATTTTTACATTGGACTCTGCTGTAGTTGAAATTTACAGGCAAACAGTCTGGGGACTTTCAGCTACAAGAAGAGCACAGTTTGTACACTGTATTAAATTGGGATGGGTTGCCACTGAGTGATAGGTAGTTCTGAGTTTTTTTTAACCAAAGTGGTGTTCAGAAGGTGAACTCTACCACAGAAAGGGGTTGTGAAGATCTTAAGGCAATTCTCCAATCTCGCTGCTCTTGAAATTTGAGTCAGATTCTGATCTGTTCAGGTTTTACAAGCATTAGAAAGTTTTCTGATCAGCTCTGGCTTAAATGTCATACAAGATATAGTATTTAGCTGACTCGGATTGATTTTGGAAAGGTTAAGACTGTGATGGATCTAGATTGGAGACCACTAAGAAATCCCAAAGCTGTTTAAAAAGGAAGAGAGCAGTAGCAAATACTTTCCACAGTGTTGGCAAGAAAATTGTATAGGTATGTCCATACAGACAGCTGAAGTTGAGTTAGATCTGAAGGATAGCGTAACTTCTAAATGAGTTTAGGGTTTGATCTTTTGAAATCTTAAGATGTCAGAAGAAGATGCTACCAAGTTTGAAGTGTTGTGGAAGAAGATAACTGATAAAGATAGCTAAAAGGCAAGAATTTTTTTTCTTGGATATTTGCTTATTGTTTTTGTGTTTTGTTTTCTGGATGTTTAAAGTTCATAAGAAAAACCAGAAGAGCAAATTTATTTCCCCAAATTATTCTTTGAATATACATGTATCTGAATGCTTTAGCATTTATTAAATGGTAAAGTATTTAAATGCTTTAGCATTTATCAGAATGCTTTTTACAGCAAGTAGGCCGTTTGTAATGATAGATTTCTTACAGATGTAAATTCAGTTTGAAATTCTTTTACAAGAGCACAGCAATCAGGAAACATTGTATCTTCAAAATTTGGTTAATAATAATAATAAACCAAAACTAACATTTCCACAACAACAGTAAGACAATATGCTCTTGAACAACTTCCCAAATTCCATTATTATGTCTGCTGTTTAGGTACTTTCTATTGTACAAGAAATGTTGTAGAAATCAGATTTAAACTTGCACAATTAACTGTAACCTTTGCTTGAATGTTAACTTTCATGGAGCTTTGTAACCTGAGCTTCCTGAAGCAATTATTTATTTTTGTGTCTTAGGATCAGTGTTGACCCTGGCGACTGCCTGGACAAGCCCCTGCAGGCTTCTTGGCAAGGTTTTTCAGAAGTGATTTGCCCTTGTCTGATTTGCCCTTGTCTGTTTTTTAGGGCTGAGAGAGAGTGATTGGCCCAAGGTCACCCAGCAGGCTTCATGTCTAAGGCAGGACGAGAATTCATAGTCTCTTGGTTTCTAGCCTGGTGCCTTATCGAGTCTACCAACCTGTCTCTCTCGTGAAGCATTTAAGGAATGTTTAAAATAATTATTTCAGTGTATTTAAATATGCATTACTCTGCATAAGATTAGACTTTTGTAATTATACATTGCTAAACAAACATGCGATATGGATTGTTTTTGTTGGAATATGAACTCCCTTTCATTGTGGCTGAAGTCTCTTGGGAAAAGTTTAATACTAAGGATTTGTTCACATAATATGCTAACTCTGGTTTGTTCAATTATGGATTATTAAATGAATCACAGCTTGCTGGATTTATCCAACTATAAACTATAATCCATTTTTGTAAACCAGTGTCTGAATTTGCAAAAGAAACTGAATCTCAACTAAGCAAATTACACATATACTTTGTGAATCTGTTTTAAGACCAAGCCATAGTTTAGAATAACACAAGTGGCTAGATTTACAAAAACCAAAATGTTGAGTTCTCCTAATTCTTTACTGTATATTAACCCCAAACAAATCAAATTTTATTGTGGCTTAGAGCTATAGTATATACTGGATTCAAAGTTGTTTACATTTACAGTAAGCTTATTGAAGTAACTGGAAGTTAATTAAAATTAATGCTCATTTATTTGAATTCTTCACCTCTGTTGTTGAATTCACCCATTAGTCTAAGGGCTCAGTTCCCAAACTCCACTGTGGTGCCCTGGAACAGCTCAGCAAACTCACATGAGAGCTGTGAGATGTTTTAGATTTTCAGGAAAAGCACAATGATTTCCAACATCTGTCAGACACTGTATAAACTACTAGTTCAAAGTAATTCACAATTTTAGCCTGGGCATTATGAATAGGGCACCATGAACTAAGGACATCTGTGAATGTCTGTTTTAAAGCATGGTTCATTTTAATATGATATATTGAACAGACCACGACAGAGTTTGTGGTCCAAAAACTATTACTTATAAACTTTAATTTTGGTTATACAACAACCAAAACTAAACAGCTATTTTATGGCTTAGGATTTGTGAATTCTGTCTAATTATGTTGAACCTGCTTTGGGTTCCAGGTATTATTCTTGTAATCTGTCACTGGAAGATCTTTCCAAGAACTTTAAAGACTTTAAAGCCAAATTGGTTTATTTTGATGAGACAAAGCATCCTCTGTTGTGTTTTGTAAGAACTGCTTGTCTTTTGGCTAAATATATTGGGTCATAGTAAAGACTTATATGGACTAATATATTGTGTAGTCCATACTAAAGACTTTGGACTACAACTAGAAGAATGTAGATTGACGTTCACTCTCTGCCATGAAAACTCAGAGGGAGGTTTCTGTGGCTCAACTTATGGTACTTTGTAGAACTATTGCGATAAATATTGGAAATAAAGTGTAGGAAAATGTCTTTGAAAGACATTTCAAATATAAATAATGACATAATTTAGGTGTATATCTTAGCTTATTAAATTTAAATTTGTTGAAGAAAACCTTCTCCCTTTTAGAGTTCTCAAAAAGATTCCACTATTATTTGTTCTTTGCAACAATGTCCAATATACTGTATAAAGGTAAGTATAAGCTCAGCATATCGACCCATTTTGAGCTGAACTAAGCTAACCAGTTATGGTTGGATTTACATAGCAAACTGAGCTGCAAACTAACTGATCACATTTCAGCTTTGCATTTTGTGTGAACCCAGCCTGGATCAAACCTTTAGTTATTATGACTGGGAAAAAATATTGTATTGTTGTCAGGAGTGGGAACACTTACAGGAGAATACGAGGCAGTGACATTTGTGAGTAGGTTACTTTCCTATGAGAATAGAATTTTCTTGGTCAAACAGTATCCTAAGATGCATGATGGAGAACAATAGATCAGACTTTTCTGTATCCCTTTGCATACTCCTTTTTCTATCCATTTATCCATCCAGAACACTCTCTGTAAAGCCATCTAAGCTGTCCCTGTTCAGATTTTCTCCTCAGCCCAGCCCTGCAGTAAGTAAGGCCTTACGACATAGCAAGAACAGCCAGCATTTCTGATTATGTCATGCTTCTTGGGCATCAGCTGCTTGTTTAGGAGCAAAAATACAAAGGAGTGATCTTTGTTCCAGATACCATTCAAGCCTACGCATTTCTAGAAGGGCACCTTTCCATAATAATACAGTAAGATTAATTTCTTGGCAAATATCATAACCTGAGTAGAATAAAAAAGCAAAAGTAAAGCTGCAACAGGTGCATATTCGTGTAAAGCTGTGAGTGTAGTATGAATGAAAGTGACTTGCTTTCAGTTTGCAGGTGTTGCACATCCTGTGTTTTGGCTTTGTCCGAGCTAAACAATATGTTATGAAAATATGATGCGCATCAGTATCTTTGATCCCCGTGAGACCAGTTCAGCATAGAGAACATAGATTTTTCTTTCCATCAACTGAGTTTAGATGTATGACTGGACTAATGGCTGAAAAAGAAGCATTACGATTTCCATTAATTTGATTACAGGGTGCTGGTTAGCTTGCTTGCGTCAAAAGTATTACTTGCTTTGCCTGAAAATATAAATGTATACTCCTGCTTCCTCCTAGATTAATTGATAACAAAATCCTCCCCTCCTTTTCAAGAGAAGAGAATGTAATGGATTTGTTTCCAGGTAAATTTGCATTGCTGAAATGAGCTCTTGGGGTTTTAATGATCATTTGGGAATGTAATAGGGAGAAGAGCCATGCAAACCTCCCTTTCTTCCTCCACACAACAATTATCTTGCAAAAGGCTGAGTTTTCATTGTTGGGGAAAGTTAAATTTCACGTTAAATTTTTATTTTTGACTTGGCAGAACCAGAATATTAACTCTTATCTTCCATTCACTTCAATAATTACTTCATTAAATAACAATTTTGAAACAGCTATTTGACTTTACTAAAAAGAAGTTCTGACCTTGAAATGGTCCTGTTTTGCAGTTTTCAGTAAGGTTAGAATTGCCTTTTAAGAATTAAAAAATTCAGATATTTTGATCCTGTTCTAAGGACAAAATATATTACATAAAAACAATGATTAAAAAAAATAGCTTCAACAGTGCTTCTTGCAATTCGGTGGCATTTATTAATTCATTTTTAAATATTGCATTTGTTTCTTACTGACTTCAGAATAGTTCTGTGTTAAGGATTTTGTGACCCTCATTTTTCTGTATGCCTTAAAATCAATCAGCTTGTGCTTGAACTGTGGGAAGATATGTAAATTGTACTTAAACCTGTTGTTTACATAGTAATAATTAGTATAGATATCGCTTAGGATTGAAGGGGTGATAAATTCACAGCCTTGCTGAATGCCTGTGCTGTGCAGTTGAAATGAACCATTGTATAGAACAGGGGTCTCCAACCTTAGCAACTTTAAAATTTATGGACTTCAAGTCCCAGAATTCCTCAGCCAGCTAAGCTCCCAGAATTCTGGGAGTTGAAGTCCACAAGTCTTAAAGTTGCCAAGGTTGGAAACCCCTGGTATAGAACTTCACTAGTTATGATGACAAGATTTGTATGGATTGGAAGCAGTTTCTGCTTCAGTACTAACTTTGTAATTGTGTAGCTTTCAAACTGATGTGCTTCTGAAAAGACCTTGAAGACCTTGGATAACCATCTGACTGAGATGGTGTAGGGTTCCTGCCTAGGCAGGGGGTTGGACTAGAAGGCCTCCAAGGTCCCTTCCAACTCTGTTGTTATGTTATGTTAACTAAGCTATCTGCTGAACCAAGTGGCTCAAGTTGATTACACTGTTATTGTTGATTGTGTTATTGTTGTGTCTCCTGCTCTTTAACTTTATTGATAACATCCTGAGGATGAAATTTTCTGCAGCTTCATGTAACTTTTCAACTTAGTTGCCACACGCAGAATGTGACATGTAAATGATTAGATTCTTGTTTTGGGCAAGAAATATTTGAAATGGAGTATGTTCCTGTTTGTTACTCGATGTGCCTCTTCTCTTCAAGAGAACTTTAAAGATTTTAGATAAAGTGAAACAGATAATAAAATGATAATGTTTCTGTCTGATATGTAGCAGATATATAACTGGTCTTACCAGTTTCCTTTCTCCGCATGCCCAGTCATTAGTATAAAATTTGAATACAAACAATTTCATTTGAGTCTTCACTCACAGAAAGAGCAGATAAAAGAAAAGAAAAATACAAGGAAGTGCTGCATGCATCTGGATTTATTTTTATAAAGTGGATCAAACAATATTGAACTTCATGGCTTTTTTAGGTATGCTTTCTTTTACAGTTGCTGTCACAATATAAGAACTACACCTAAGAACTATATCTGGAAATGCAGTCGTATAACTGGAATACATATAGTCAGAAATTTCAGCTCTAAAAAGCAATGAAGAAAATTTCAATTAAAAAAAAAAAAGACACAGGAACTGACTTTTCCCAACCATAGTGAGTAGTGTAGAGCAGCGGCCCCCAACTTTTTGGGCACCAGGCACTGTTTCCACGGAGAAAGATTTTTCCACGGACGGAGGGGGTGTGGTTTTGCATGCTGCCTGCATCCCACGGATGAGGCTTCGCTTGTTTATGCACCCTGGTTGCTGAAATGCCACAGTCTGGTGCCACTCCATGGACTGTGGGCTGGGAACCCCTTTTGTAGAGAAAGGAGTAGTGTTGATTCTTATTAATCTTCTTGATTCTGATTCTTACTCAGTTTGGAGTGTTGTTTTTTTCATTTTTTAAAAAAATATTTTTAATTGCTTTTTGTAAAAAAATCAAGAAAAACAATGTTAATTGCAGTGCGAATACATACAAATATATGCATAGAAATTGCTCTAGTGAAAAAGTACAACAGAAAAAACAAAAAATAACACAATTACAATTGTAATTGCAATTGTAATTGCAATTAACAATTACAATTCTATATACACTTAATGTATATGTAATGTAAATATTAGTGTGTGCGCGTGTGTATTTTTAATACAATTATATAATTCTCATTCTTTTTAGCCTACTGTACAGTCAGTCCTTGATTTGTAGCCATTTCTTTAATGACTTGTCAACAATACTGAACTGTGTGACAGATCCTCACACGGTGGTTGCAACATCCCCACTGTCACATATCAAAATTCAAATGTTTGGCAGCCAGCACGTTACAAATAGTTACGATTGTAGCATCCCAGTATCATAAGATTACCATTTGTGATATTCTCAGCCAGTTTCTAACAAGCAAAGTCAGTGGGGGAAGCCAGATTTGCTTAACAACTACTTGATTCCCTTAACAACTGTACAGATTTGCTTAAAATTCATGACAAAAATATCGTAAAATTGGGTACAACTGATTTAACAACCACCTCGCTTAGCAACAGAAATTTTGGTCCCAATTGTGGTCATAAGAAGAGGGTTTCATGTATTTTGTATAAAAGAATTCTGTATTTCATTAAATTTGTCCACACTCCTATGTCCATATCCACTCATTGGTGGCAAGTGTAATCAGATCTTCAATCCATTGAGTGAATCTTCCCGTTGTTACAATATTAGTCTTTTAGCCATAGTAAGCACATGAAAAATCCATTTATATTATCCAGTTGTATAGTTCAAGAGAATTATCTTTTGAAAAAATTAGCTTTTGTTGCACAATCATATTTATATATATTACTAGCTGAATACCCGTGCTCCGCTACGAAACTATGTGATCGGGCTTGATAAATAGACAGTTTGAAAATTAATGAGTAGTTATGATTGGCCTCTCCTCTCCCCTTCTCTCCCTTAGCTTGCTCCCATAGATCCTCTCCTATCCCCTTCTCTCCCTGAGCCTTGCCCACAGAAACGTCTCCTATCCTCTCCCCTTCTCTCCCTTAGGCTTGCCCCACAGAAGCCTCCTCTATTCTCTTCCCTTCTCTCCCTCAGCCGTGCCCCACAGAAACATCTCCTATTCTATCCCCTTCTCTCCCTCAGGCTTTCTAGCCCTTTCTCTAGCCTGTCCTATGATATCCCATTCACTCCAAGCAGGGGTGAAATGCTTCCAGTTCGGACTGGATCACCTGATCTGGTAGTGATGGCGGCGGGTGGTTCGGAGAACTGGTAGCAAAAATCCCTGTCCTGCCCCCCCCCCCGCCCATGCCCAGCTGAGCTGCGCGATCATCAGAGGTTTTTTTTTTAACTTTTAAAAGCATTTTTTCTTTGGCTGAAAAATGCTTTTAAAAGTTAAAAAAAGCCTCTGGTGATCGTGCGGCTCAGCGGGGATCGTCAGAACCTTTTAAAAGCATTTTTTCTACAACCGCTTCGGCTGAGGAGGTTGTTAAGAAAATGCTTTTAAAAGGTTCTGGCAATCAGGCAACTCAGCTGGGATAGTCAGAACCCTTTAAAAGCATTTTCCTGTCAAAGCACAGGCCTGCGGGCCAGATGCGTCACGCGCAGGCCATGCCCACCCAGCTCTGCAAAGGCAAAAAACATCATGATAAGTCATGATATGTCATGTGATGTGATCAAGTTTGACACCTGTGGTATAGCACATACTAAAAACATGCGTTTTAAAGAAGTATTATCCTCATTACATCATCAGCAAAGTGCTTCTTAGACAATTATTTTTTGTACACACATAATGGAATCCAATGAATTCTAAATAATTATTTAGAATTATCATTTTCCAGATATGCAAACTGGAATTTCTCTTGATGTATAAATCAATATTAATTATATATTAATTATATAAATTAATCTGGGAATAATATTTGAAAGCATTCACCTTTTCCCAAAGGGTGAGCTTTGCAGTGTTTCTTCCTTTGGATGAAACAAACGTACACTCGTATGTACTTACTAAACCAAATGACTTACGGGAGATTATGGAGCCCCTTGGGAGCTCATGGAAGTTTTAAGACAGCCTTAGTGAACACATGAATGATTGACACTGTACTAATCTTTGTATATCCGGAGGTCTTCCCTCTCTGGGGTCTACATTGACTCCCTTCAGATGTGTTGGGACTGCATGTTCTATAGAACTTACACCAAATGGTCATAGTGAGAGAGGCAGTGTAATTAACCATACTTTCACATCTTTAATCATCTCTTCAGTGTTTGTTTGGTTCTTGAAATTCCCTATCTGTGAAAATACTGCTCCATAGCTGTGGTCTCAGCCTCACTTAGTAAAATTTTATGGAACTCCATGAGTTCATAGGGCTGGAAAGGACCTTTGAGGTGTTCTAGTCCAACCATTGCCCAAGGCAGGAGCCCTTATACCATTCCAGACAAGTGAATGTCCAATCTTGTCTTGAAAACCTTCAGCAATGGAGGACCTAGGAGGACCCAGGATAGCTATATAGAACTCCAGGAGGCAAGCTATTTCATTGATGAATCATTCCCACTGTCAGAAATCCCTTCTTATTTCCAGGTTAGCTCTCCCTCTAATGAGCTTCTACCCATTGCTTCTTATCCTACCATAGTTACTATGGAGAATAAATTGATCTGTGACAGTCCTTCAAGTATCATTTCTCCATGAGCCTTCCTTTCATAGGCTAAGTATGGCTAGTTCCCTTAGCTATTTCTTACACAATTTAGCTTCCAGATCCTTTATCATCTTCGTTGCTCTTCTCTGCACTTTTTCTAGGGCCTCAGCATCTTTTTCGGTATCGTGGCAACCAGAACTAGATGCAGTATTCCAAGCGTGGCCTCACTAGTGCAGTATGGAGTAGGTACTATCCCTTCCCGTGAAGTTGATGCTATCGTTCTGTTGATGCAGCCTAGGACTGAGCTGGCTTTCTTGGCAATTTAGTCCTACATCTGGTTTGTCTGCATAGAAGCGTATTATCCACTTTCCCTTTTGAGGATGAATCATCTTCCTTTCTTGTGAAATACTGTAGCTATAATCTTGAAACAGGGACTGAAGTGATCCAGCATAAAATATTGAACTGCAAAATGTGTCTTGCAGAAGAAGCTTTCGGAGAGAAAATGTCAATTTTGTATGCCATGTTCTAAATATTGACGTGGTCATCTTATTGCTCCTTTAGGAGACAGACAGGCAAGTCCTTGTTTATTGCCTCAAATATAAAAATATAGAAGCCTTGTTTACAATCGAACAACAGTGTTTCAAGTACGCTAAAGGACTTAGAAACTAACCATGTCATTTGTCACTGATTCTTCTGTTAAGTTGACCTCTGTGTGATACTCTTAAGCTTTTATAAGCTCCTTTCAAGGTCAAAAGAAATAGAAGGGATTCAGCAATAAAAAAAAAATTCTTTTGAAAATAGCTTGAAACTCCCCATTCATGCCTGAAGAGTTTATATGACTGCTGATCAGGAAAAGGTAACTTGTCGCCTTCCATGTTTGATGCTACATCTTCTATACATTTTTGACATTAGCCATGTTAGTTAATGCTAATGAAGGTTATATATCCAAAATGATTTGCTATAGATAATTGGTTGTGGGATCCTTGGTGCTCTCTGAACTTGGCTGTTTGCTTGCAGGCATTTCATTATCCAACTAGATAATATCATCATATTATCACAGATTATGTCACCTAGTTTGGTAATGAAACATCTGCAAGAAAACAACCAAGCGCAGAGAACTCTGAGAATGCCACAATTGAACCCTAAGCTACAAATATTCTCTTCTATTAATAATTTGTTACATAATGAAATGGTATCCAAGTTGAAAGAAAGCTGTAAAAATGATTCCTTGTTTGTTGAAACTTCCAAGTGTAGAACAAACATCTGAGAAACATCTGTCAGAAAACGTATCTATGTTTTTAGTGTGGTTCTAATTTAAATAGACAATTCTGAGAATACAGCCATCTTGTGTATAATGTCTGTCCAGTACTTCATACAGTTGCCTTTCTCGAATAAGCGTAAACAAAATGCTATATGAAATAGAAACCCAAACATACAATCTTAATCTTTTAACTGTGAACCTTTAAAAAAATAATAAGGACCTGGTCCACATGAGTCATTAAGGCTCTCCTGCTGAAGGCGGCTCCTTCAATTTTTTAAAAGTGTTATGCTTTGATTTTATTCAGACTTGGTAGTTTCAGCAGAGTTGCTAAATTTCTTCCATGTTTTTTTAAAAAAACTTCTATAGTATTATTTACTCCTGTGGAAACCTGAAAGCATTACTCCACAGCAGGAAGTAAGTTCATTTTAATCATGAAGCAAGCAAGTTGCCTAGCTTTGCTAAGATCACTGAAGTTAGACCAAAGTACTAAAAGCCTGAGTCATACCTTAACTGTGCTATTTCAGATTGGAAGTAAGGGAAGCAGCCTTTTAAAACTTTCCTGATAAGTAAAACAAAATAATACTTTATTGTTGGCTTGGCCCCTCTTAATTATCTTAATTCTTTTTGCCTTGAACTATTTTTCATTAAAGGTAAGATTCCACGTTTGTTATCTAAAGTAGTCCAGGCAGTTTGCTGCCTAGACAGAACAAACCTGATTAGATAATAAAATCTGCATCAAAGGCTTTAGAGCATTGTTCCTCAGCCACTTTTTAACCTGAGCCAATGCTAGCTAAGGAATTCTGGGAGTTGAAGTCCACGCATCTTAAAATGGCTAAGATGAGAAACACTGCTTTAGAGTTTTTAAGATTTCACATGGATATCTTCTGAGATGTTGGGACTTTGCTGCAGGTTTGCACTCACAAGAAGAATAATCCCCACCTATTCTAATCAGCACAAAGTATATCTACAAAAAGTAGTCCTAAAAATTCATTGAACAATTAAGAATAAAACCTATTCGTTATTTGTTTTTAATTCACTTTTTACAGGATATACAGTATGTCTAGGACAAATTGGATCAGACAAACAATAAAGGCATCATTTGGAAACTAACTTTCCATAAAATAAATAAAAATCTGAGAATGCAACCATGGTACACCTTATTTAGGTATTAAATTTAGATGTTGCCCGTCTCCCTGATAAGGTATCCCTTCTCTGCATAAAATAAGAGAAGTATGCTATATCTCAATTTACTTGTCTTTTGTTCAGTTATAATTGTTAGTTTTGCATTTTGAAAGTTAGGTCCTCTCTTTTCCTATACTTTTGTTAGTCTTAAAGCAGTGGTATGGATTTGATCAGCAGATTAGAGAACAGTTTGGGATCTTTATTACGATAATCATATTTATTTTTTCAAAACTATAAGTTTAGAACATGAAACATACCTCCGTAGAATCTACAGAGCATTTCCAAACTTTCCATATTCAGTTCATCTTGTTTTTGACTGTTTGCTAACTAGTGAAAAGTACTAGGCATGTGGCCTAAGGTGGAGAAATATATAGCTTACAGTTATTCATACAGTATTTATGATTACTTTATCTCACCATTTATGATGATACTTCATCTCAGGAGATAAGACATACCTCGGCAATATAGTTGGATTCAAAGCTTAGCAGGGTTGGACCTGGTTAATATTTGAATGAGATATATCAGGAAATCACAGTGATGTAAACTAAACTGGCCAGTTCCACAAGATGGAAACAATACAGAGAATTGCATGGGCATGCCTACTAAATCTTCAGACTTGGTTGCTTCACAATGCTACTTTATATATTAAATCCTAATTAATTGGTTAAGAATGTATGGTTTGTTTCTCATTTGAGGGAGGTGTCACTTGTTAGTCAGCATTATTATATTTCTCTTTTTCTAAAGTTTCACCTTCCTAAAAGTTTGAGAAAGGTTTTGTGAGTGCTTTCCCTTCTCTCTTTCCTGTTCTGTTTTCATGGCTTGAAAGTATTGAAAAGTGTTTGCATCTGAAGGCAGCGGCATTAATTCATGCTGTGACTCATATTGTCGGTTGAAAATGTGCTGTACTTTTTTAACCTGAAAATAAACTTTTGTAAATGATTTTGCCAAGGAAAATTGGCTTCTGAAATGTGTACATTGTAATATAAATTATGGAGGCGGTGGACTTGGTTGTCTGTAAGTTACGCTTCTTAAAAGTTGGCTAACATGAAATTACCAGAAACAGAAATAACAAGATTAAGGTGGGATTTCTCAAACTTTGTATTGGGATCCTCCAGGGGCTCATAAGCAATTGATGTTCACAATATTTTACAAAACTTGATCCATCTTACATGGGAAGAGTGGAAAGTTGGTTAAATTTTCACTTCGCGAGCTCCCGGGAACAGTTGGGAAGCTGCAACTTGGGAACCCCTATGTTATACAGATTCATCTGGTTTATAAAAATTTAATTTTATCTCTCAATCAGTTTAGATTTGGAGACCATCTAACTACAGAAGACTTTAAGGCAGGAGTCCCCAACCTCTGGTCCGTGGACCATAGCATGCTAGAAACCGGACCACACAAACAAGTGGAATTCCATCCCTGTGATGCAGGCAGCACATGAAATCACATTTCATCTGGTCCACGGAAAAACCTCTCTCCATGGAACCAGATAGAGCCTGGTGCCCAAAAGATTGGGGGGGCCAGTGCTAGAGGGAATTTATAATTTTAAAAAATCCTGTGCATTTGGCCAAAATACACTCTCTGTAACATAAAATACAACTGGTAAGGGCTCCCCAAGCACTTACTCCAATATACCATCAGGATAGGAGCTAAAAACCCATCTCTTTGACTTTCACTTCCTTGTGGCACACAATGATTTTTGTGTCTGCAAAACCTTTTTTAGTTGATTGCTATTACCCAATTTGAAGAAACAAAGGCTGCAGTTGGAGGTGTCACTATACTCTGATGCTTTTTGTACTATTTTTTCACTGGTATTTTCTTATATTAACCCTAATCGCTATAAAAAAAGCATTCCTGTGAAGCAATGCCATCAAGAAGTAAAAAGCACTTTGGACGGAGCATTGTTCTTCTTGAGACCTGATTTTTGTGTAGAATTCCTTTTGAAGAACGTTGACATCGTTATTCTTAGATCCATGCTCCAATGGAGGACTAAAAAGAACCGAGGACACCTTGGAAGGAATTACATAATCAAGGCATTAGATATTGACCTACCAAATCACGCCTTATACCAAACAACAATGGACTTTGTTTTATGGTTTCGGAAAAAGTACAAATGTAATCATTATGTCTTCTTCAACATCCTGTTTAAACATTCTTAGTAGTACATATAAAGGCAATCTTATATGGGCCAATAAACCATGACTCTCTCTCTTTCCCACAGATAAATTATGATGAAGCTGAAAGCTCCTGACTAGCCTGAAACTAGTTCCTGACTCTTTATGAGGCTGTTGTGCTCAAGAAGGGAAGCAGCTGCTGTTGTTACAGAGCAATCTCAGTTAGATTTCTCTGGCTGTGCATGTGTGAATTTGCCCAGGAGATGAGGGTGTGTGGACTGCAAAATCTAATATATGAAACATATGTTTCAAATTGCCTTGAAAATGGAGGCACTACATTGCAATTTGCCTTGTTTTTTAACTCTCTTTAATGCAACTAACAATTTATTCATGGTGGAAACCTGTTGAGGTTTTCTGGGTTTTTTTTTATTCCAAGGCAAAGTACTGTATGCACATTTAAATAGGAATTATTTTGACATTTGTTTCTTTTTAATCAATATAGTAATTGCTAATGAATCTATGTTTCATTTAGCTTAAGCATGCCCTACTGCAAAATCCTGGTGCTGCCTTTTGTCTCTGCATTAGAGTTATTTAACCGTTGCTTTAGTTACAAAGCTCTGTAGAAAGAGTGCATCATGTGCTTAGTTTCTGGGTAATTCTGGCATTGAAAATATAAAGCAAACTTCTCATTTAACTATGCCCTCTGTTGAGCTTTTTACCTTTTCGTATCTTGCTAGCCAAAAGGGGGAAATTGTTTGTCATGTGTTACATACAAAACCTGTCCAGCACCTTAACTATTTGCACTAGCTTTTTAGGACTTAATGCTACACAGCTTAGGTTATACAATTTCTATGTTTTTTAGTTTTTTTTCTGCTTTTTTATAAAAAACGCACTTTACATACAGAAATGTACAGGGAAAGGCTTCCCTGTGCATCAAGGAAAAAAACCCTCAAAGCTGTATTACAAAATCATTGGCCTGACATATTGTATATGACAAACTGGATGCACAAATCATCATTGTCTTTCTAGCGTTATTCTCACAGGTGCAGGGTCCACTTTTTGGATTGATGAATGCCATCTCGCATAATCAAATGCAGCATCCGGGTCCAACTGGGCAGATTTCATGTCTGCATTTATTGCGTCTTGCCATCTTTGCTTCAGCCTACCACGTGGGCGCTTGCCATCTGTGTTAAAATGGGAAGAGAGGCAGGCAACGGTGTGGGTGTTTCTCGTAGGACGTGGCCATACCACTGTGGGCGTTTCTCTCACAATTTCTCAGGTAGTGGCGCAATGCCCATTTGCTGCCATACCATATCACAAATTGGATGCACAAATACAGAGTATTAAATAGTTCAGAACACATATTTACTATAAAATGTACTGTATATTGTTCTTCAGAATGTGTAGATTGCTCTATTATTGGTGTTGGATAGATTGAGACGTATAGTGATGTTGCATTGGTATTCTAAGGGTGTTCTTGCCAGCCTTCCCTGTTAAACCAGACAGGAAACAGGATAATGAATAGTCGATGAGCTAAGTATACTATACTTTATTGTAAGGCCACATTAACAGAATCTCGTAAGTCTGAAAGTACAAACTTCCCACCACCATTTTTTTCCTGCTTGATGCATTACAGTGGGTCCTTCCTAACTTTCTTCCTTCTTGACGATTAAGACCCTGGGGGCTCTGGCCTCCCTTACCTGATCATTTCCTAGGTAGCATCCCTTCCCCTTCTCCCTCAAGGTTATTCTATACTGCAGTTTCCCTGCAATTGAGATACAGTGCTAATCATCCATCCTTGAGCCAAATCCGTGGAGGCATAAAAATGTGATGCCCATATTGCCAATCCAGTCCTGCTTCTGTTGTATTTTGTGTGAACCACTGTTGAATAGTATTGACCATAGTACTGAATGTGTCAAAATGATTGTTTTTCTTCTCTTGTTTGCTACCATTTCTTTTCAGCATATTCCCAACCAGTGGACAAATCCTCTATCCATCAAGGTCCTGCAACAAGAATGGGAGAAGTCTGATTTCAGGATTTAGCCTGGAATTCTCAAGGCTGGGTATGCCTGCCCCTTCTCATTTCAGCACCTGCCTTACATTAAATAAGCATTTTGGAACATCCAAGGAGGAGAAATAGACCTGGGGAAGAGGGAACCAGACCATATTATGATTGTTCCACTAGTCGGTTTCTGTGGAGCTGGAGAAGTCCAACTGGTTAGCTATTGGGCAGCGTTTTTTTAAATTTTGTGGATAAGAAATGGTGATTAAAACACCATGCCTCATTAATTTCAGAACACTGAAATTAAAAAAAAAACAGGATTGCTGCATCTACAGTGAAGATACATTTGACAACATTATTGAGATGGAATTGTGGAAAATACTTCTTCCCCAAATAGAACAGAGGAAATTTGATTGGCTATTACTGCCAGTGGAATAGTGGTGGTGTTGTGTCTGCGAGCCCTGAACCTGGCCTCCTGGCAGAGAGTGACTCAGAGAGTGAGGGGGAAGAGCCGACAGGGCTTCCCTCTGCAGGACCTTCCTCTCTGGCTCCACTCCAGGTTCCAGAGGCAGGCCAGGTGGAGGAGGAGGAGCTGACATGGCCTCTTTCCCCCGATCCCTCCTTCTCCCTGGCAACGCCCCAAGAGCCAGCTGAGGAGGATCAATCTTGGCTAGATGCAAGGCAGCGACGCCGAGGGAAACGTGCGCAGCAAAGGAAAGGGGGGGGGGCGGCCCAGGGAGTGCTGAGTCATGGAGCCACACCCCACAGGATATAAAAGTGGGTGGAGCTGCCATTGGGCTTCATGACGGACACATATTGACTTTTGGAAACTTTGGGTGCTTTATTGCGAGACTAAGAAATTGGCTTCTGGATTTCTGTTTATTTCTGAACTCTGGGTTGCTCCAGCAATGGACCACAGTTGCACTGAAGAGATAGGAGGACTTGGCAGGCAATCGCAGGTTCGTTGCCAGAACTGTTATCTGTAGTAGGAATAAATTGCTGGCAAATATAGTCAGCTTGCGTGTCTTTTGGGTTGTGGTTGAGGGGGACAGAACAGGTAGGTTTCTAGTGGTTTGCTCCGGTTCAGGCGAGCCGGTAGTGGTGGCGGTGGGAGGCTCTGCCCACCCGCCCGGACGCCATCATGGATCTCTGCACATGCGCAGAAGGTTCTGAGCACGCACAGAAGCCCCATGAGTGAGCAAAGCATGTGCGTGCTCACAGTTCCAGACTGGTAGCAAAAGTAAGTGGAACCCAGTACTGCACTGGAATAGCACTAAAACAGCCTCTTTTTGCCCCCAGTAGAATAATGGAGCTCTGCTTTCCTCTCCTCTGTCTTGTTGGAAGTCTGGAGCAAAGATGTGTCGTGTCCCACTCCTCTGCTGACGGCCGGGTCAGGGAAATCCGAATCAGGCGTGCCTCTGCAGCTCTGCCAAAGTCCTAGCAAAGTCCTCAGGGCAGGCAGGAGACCAGAAAGTGACTTCAGCAAGATATGTTTAGACTTTGCCTGACTCAGAGAATGCCAGAAAGCAGGTCCTTTATATAGGCCATGGGGTGTGGCTCCATGACTCAGCACTTATCCAGGCCTGCCCCTCCCTTCCTTCTGTTGCCTCCGTCTATCAAGTCTTCTGACGCGAGGGTCACTCCAGTCTGCAGCTGTTGGCAATTGACCTCCCTCAGGCTCACATGCTGTGGAGGAGGGGGAGGGGTCTAGTTGCTTCGTTTGCCTGGGCATGGAGCCAGAGCTGGGGGCTGGAGATACTTCCTCCTCTTCAGCCTGTCTGGGCATGGAGCCAGGGCTGGGGCCGGGAGGCATACTAGGACATTCCTCCGTGTTTGGAAGCAGATAAGAAGGCCCCGGCTGTGGTGAGATCAGACGAGACACAACAAGATGATGTCCAAAACAGTATGGGAGGAAGTGACAGGTATGGAAGATAAACAAGTCATGGTACATACTTGTTGGAAGGCAAACCCAGGGAGAAACATGGCTGCCCTGGAAGCTGGCTAGTGAGTAGAAATGGAATCGTGTCTGCCCCTTTCAACACTGCCAAAACACATTTGTGATCGCATTCACAGAAAGTCATGTGATTTGCCTCCAAGGTAATGGGGTGGCAAAATGCCAGTTTGGGCTAGTGTTTAAGGTACCAGGCTAGAAACCAGGAGACTGTGAGTTCTAGCTCTGCTTTAGCCATGAAAGCTGGCTGGGTGACCTTGGGTCAGTTACACTCTCTCAGCCCAACCTACCTCACAGTGTGTTGTTGCGGGGAAAATAGGAAGAAGAAAGAGTATTAAATATGTTTGCTGCCTTGAGTTAGTCATAAAGAGTAATAAAAGTGAGGTATATATGGGATTAAATGCTAGCGGTTCGCACCAGTTCGGGTGAACGGGTAGTAATAAAAGCTACTGGTTTGGGCGAACCAGTAGTAAAAAAAAAAGGCTACTGGTTCGAACGAACTGGTATTTCTGATGATCAGCTGTGCCACGCAATTTATATTCACTAGAAAGCAGGAAATCCTGCTTTCTAGCGAATCTAAATAGCATGGTGCAGCTGTTCCCCCCCCCCCCCCGGCTGTTCTACTTAGGTTCAAAAGGCTCCTTTTTCCATGTGAAGTGTGCATTTGGCGCACATAGTGCATGTGCGTGCAGCATGCATTTGATGCACAGTGCACATGCGTGCACACAGTGCATTTGGCATGTACTGTGCATGTGCAGTGTGCATTTGGCGCACACCGCACATGTGTGGGCAGCGAACCTGTGGCAACGCGCGGTGGCAACCTAGGTATATATATAAAGTTAAACAAATAAATAATAGAATAGATGCAACCCAAAGCTCTGGTGGAATAATGTTGCTTGAAGTGGGAAAATAGACCTTGTATACCTAATGATGATTTTAGGTTGTTTCACCTATAAATTTGGCATTGCCAGACACATTTTGATAAACAATTTGAGCTACTGTAACTGAATCCAAATTATGTCTGTTGAGCCTCTGGTGATAGCAAAACATTAGGAAGTTAATTAAGAGGGCATAAACTCAACCCCTTCATTTGTCTGACCTTCACGTGTGGCAAGTGGAGATAGACTCTCAGCATAGATATTTTCGTTAATAGTTATTGTTTGGCATTCCTTTCATCTTCTTTTGAAAAACAATTTAAATTAACATCCATGTTATGGAAATGTAGTTTACATTCCTGTATCTTTTCTCTGTTTATTTAGTTGCTTTTATCCACCTCCATATTTTCTTTCTTCTTTTTCCTCCAACTTTGAATTTCTCTCTCTGCTTTTCCAAATGCTGTCTGTTTATTTCAATGCTCACTCAGCATTACAGGATCTTTCCCCAATCATGAAAGAGATTAACTCTCTCAGATGGAGCTCAGCTAAGACTGACCTTTACCACAAGCATATATGGTTTAAATTTTTTTCTTGTTCACATTCCTCAAGATTTTTATTAAATGCCTAGGTCTGGTCTCAAAAAGGACCGTGAATCTTAATGCCTAGCACTTTTTACAGTAATCACCCTTAATAGCTCAAATTTTTTATAATTAAATCCTGGTAGGACATCCTCTCATCATTTTTGAAGAAATCTATAAAAACCTGTATTGGTATGCTGAAGGGGGTTGGTTAGCAATGTACACATAGAGATGCTAGTGCCATGGTTCTCAAATAATCAGCAATTTTAAATAAAAATGTACCTTTGTGGAAATAATGTTTCATAGTTCCATGTAGTATCTGTTTGGATGAGGGATACGTATATTGGGGATGGTAGAAAGAAATAAGATTGTTAAAGTACTTTCTGGCTTCTACTTTTCTCCCCTATACCTACACCTCCCATGAACAATTCTGTAGCTTCCCTCCTATCTGAAGTTAGTTCACTAAATTGTACAAGCCAGCTTCCCCAATCTCTGCACTCCATTGATGTTGGGCATTATCTTCCAAAATCATGCTGATTAGGAAGTTCAGTATATTTGAAGGCACTGATAGAAGATAATATTTGTAGCTCAGGTTTCAACTGTGGGATCCTTGGTCTCTCTGAGCTTGGTTTTTTTTTTCTTTTTTTAAAATTTGAATTTATATCCCGCCCTTCTCCGAAGACTCAGGGTGGCTTACACTGTGTTAAGCAATAGTCTTCATCCATTTGTATATTATATACAAAGTCAACTTTTATTGCCCCCAACAATCTGGGTCCTCATTTTACCTACCTCATAAAGGATGGAAGGCTGAGTCAACCTTGGGCCTGGTGGGACTTGAACTTGCAGTAATAGCAAGCAGCTGTGTTAATAACAGACAGACTTAGTCTGCTGAGCCACCAGAGGCCCCTTTCCTTTTCTTACAGACATTTCATTACCCAACTAGGTAACATCATCAGTGCACTTCTGTAAACATTTGCAAGAAAACAAGCTCAGAGAGCATCAAGGGCCCTATATTTGAAGGCAATAAGTGAGGTAGACTGGTTTTGAATCTAAAATGCATTATTTCCCATTTCTAGAACTGGGAGCATCTCTGATTTACAATAATTAAGTTAAACTATTGAATTTGGGCATCAAATTACTATTTATTCTCTACTTTTAAAATAATTGTACTAAAGAAGAAAAACTACAGTGCAATGATAAAGAAGTCTACATGCTTGCACAAATTAGGTCCAACATTCAAAGTATTTATTCTATTTAAATAATAATGACTTTGACTTTTTTAAATGGACTATAATAAAATCTCTGCTTGATCCTGTATGAAAATTATCTCTTTATCAACTTTTGAATACAGATTTGTTAGCCTTTTCATAATACATATGAACATGGGCATGCCACATCAGATGAATGAAAAGGGAGTGGGTGGATTTTTTTCAACCAATGAATAATTATCTCTGTAAAGCACTTAGCAATAGCTCTGCTTTCCATGAGTGAGCCAAAAATAAAATAACCTGATTGCTGTGTCCCATATTTGATAGAATCACTCTAACAGAATATATGATAGCTTTTTTTGGAAGTGCTGTTGATTTAATAACAATTTCTGAATATTATTATTGTGGTTGGTCACACAGCCAGCCAGATA
This sequence comes from Ahaetulla prasina, assembly GCF_028640845.1. Lineage (NCBI taxonomy): Eukaryota > Metazoa > Chordata > Lepidosauria > Squamata > Colubridae > Ahaetulla > Ahaetulla prasina. Next base: position 146,542,691 of record NC_080540.1, read on the forward strand.
TTTAAATTTGACATTTTTATCCACCTATCAAGTCCTTCCCAAGGACCTAGTATAGGGAGATACTGTTGATAGTAAAGGTGGAAAATTTGTCCAATCCAAAATCCATTGCAATATCTTAGCTGTATCATAGTATCATAGGGCTGGAAGGGACTTTTGAGGTCTTATTTATTTATTTATTTATTTAATTAAACTTTTATACCGCCCTTCTCCCGAAGGACTCAGGGCGGTGTACAGCCTACATTAAAACAATTAATATACACACTAAAATAACAATTAAAAAACTTATTCAATAAAAGGCCGAAATTAAAACCGTCCAATTGACCATATAAAATACCCAATAAAATTACAATTAAAAAAATTTAAAATTTAAAATTTAGAATTTAAAAATCAGGCCAGTCCCGCTTGGATAAATAAATAAGTTTTCAGTTCCCGGCGAAAGGTCCGAAGGTCAGGCAATTGGCGTAAACCGGGGGGAAGTTCGTTCCAGAGAGTAGGTGCTCCCACAGAGAAGGCCCTTCCCCTGGGGGCCCCCCGCCGACACTGCTTGGCGGACGGCACCCTGAGAAAACCCTCTCTGTGAGAGCGCACGGGTCGGTGGGAGGCATGTGGTAACAGCAGGCGGTCCCGTAAGTACCCGGGCCCTAAGCCATGGAGCGCTTTGAAGGTGGTAACCAAAACCTTGAAGCGCACCCGGAAGACCACAGGTAGCCAGTGCAGACTGCGCAGGAGTGGTGTTACCCGGGAGCAACGTGGTGCTCCCTCAATCACCCGCGCAGCTGCATTCTGGACTAGCTGAAGTCTCCGAGTGCACTTCAGGGGTAGCCCCATGTAGAGAGCATTGCAATAATCCAGACGAGAAGTGATGAGAGCATGAGTGACCGTGCATAAGTCAAGAAAGGGGCGCAACTGGCGGACCAGGCGAACCTGGTAAAAAGCTCTCCTGGAGACGGCCGCCAAGTGATCTTCAAACGACAGCCGTCCATCCAGGAGAACGCCCAAGTTGCGCACCCCTTCCGTTGGGGCCAGTGACTCGCCCCCAACAGTCAGCCGCGGTTGCAGCTGACTGTACCGGGATGCCGGCATCCACAGCCACTCCATCTTGGATGGATTGAGTCTGAGTCTGTTTCTCCCCATCCAGACCCGTACGGCCTCCAGGCAACGGGACAGCACTCCGACAGCTTCGCTGGGGTGGCCTGGGGTGGAAAAGTACAGCTGGGTATCATCAGTGTACAGGTGATAACTCACCCCAAAGCCACTGATGACCTCACCCAACGGCTTCATGTAGATGTTGAACAGGAGAGGCGAGAGAATCGACCCCTGAGGCACCCCACAAGTGAGGCGCCTCGCGGCCGATCTCTGCCCCCCTGTCAACACCGTCTGCGTCCGGTCGGAGAGGTAGGAGGAGAACCACCGATAAACGGTGCCTCCCACTCCCAACCCCTCCAACCGGCGCAGCAGGATACCATGGTCGATGGTATCAAAAGCCGATGAGAGATCTAACAGGACCAGGGCAGAGGAGCAACCCCTATCCCTGGCCCTCCAGAGGTCATCCACCAACACGACCAAAGCTGTCTCCGTGCTATACCCGGGCCGGAAGCCGGACTGGAATGGGTCTAGATAGACAGCTTCCTCCAGGTACTGAGGGAACTGCCACGCCACCACACTCTCTACAACCTTCGCCACAAAGCGAAGGTTGGAGACTGGATGGTAGTTACCCAAAATAGCTGGGTCCAGGGAAGGCTTCTTGAGGAGGGGTCTCACCACCACCTCTTTCAAGGCGGCGGGAAAGATCCCCTCCATCAGAGAAGCATTTATAATTCCCCGGAGCCAGCCTCGTGCCACCTCCTGAGTGGCCAGCACCAGCCAGGAGGGGCACGGATCCAGTAAACATGTAGTGGCATGCAGCCTCCCCAGCAACCTGTCCACGTCCTCGAGAGCCACAGAATCAAACTCATCCCAAACAACATCGACAAGACGCGCCTCAGTCATCTCATCCGGATCATCGCAATCTTGGTCCAAGCTATCCCAGAGCTGAGCTATTTTATCGTATAGATAACCGCTAAACTCCTCGGCACGTCCCTGTAAGGGGTCGTCCCGTCCCCCCTGGTGTAGGAGGGAACGGGTCACCCGAAACAGGGCGGCCGGGCGGTTATCTGCCGACGCAATGAGGGAGGAAGCGTAGGAACGCTTCGCCACCCTCAGTGCCACTAGGTAGGTCTTTGAAAAAGACCTAACTAGTGTCCGATCAGCTTCGGAACGGCTGGACCTCCAGACACTCTCTAGGTGTCTTCTCCGGCGTTTCATCTCTCTCAGCTCCTCAGAGAACCAAGGAGCTAATTGAGATCTGCGCCGGGTCAGAGGCCACAAAGGCACGACATGGTCCAAAGCCCCAGCCGCGGCCTGTTCCCAGGCCGCCACTAGTTCTTCGGTCGTGCCGTGGGCAAGATCCTCAGGAAACGGCCCAAGCTCTGTCTGGAACCTCTCAGGGTCCATCAGGCACCTGGGACGGAACCAACACATTGGTTCCGTCTCCCTGCGGTGGTGAGTAGCGGTCTGAAAGTCTAGGCAGAGGAGAAAATGATCTGACCATGACACCGGTATTGTCACTAAATCTCTTACTACCAGATCATTAAACCACTGTCCAGAGATATAAATCAGGTCCAGCGCGGATCCCCCCGTGTGAGTAGGGCCATCAGTTACTTGAATCAGGTCCAAGGCCGTCATGGAAGCCTGGAACTCCTGAACCACTGTTGACGACAAGCCGGCCGATGGCAAGTTGAAATCACCCATGACCAAAAGTCTGGGGATCTCAACAGCCACCCCGGCAAGCACCTCCAGCAGCTCAGGCAGGGCTGTAGTCACGTAGCAAGGAGCCAGGTACGCGATCAACAGACCCATCTGATTCTTATGGCCCCACTTCACAAGAAGGGATTCACAACCGGCTATCTGAGGAACAGTGGTCTCTCTCGGCTCCAGACCCTCTTTCATTACAACCGCCACCCCTCCACCCCTACCCTGGGCCCTCGGTTGATGGAATGCTCGGAAACCTGGAGGGCACAGTTCAACTAGGGGCACCCCCCCTTCTGCGCCCAACCAGGTCTCCGCAATGCCCATAAAGTCCATGGACTCCCCCTGAATAAGGTCACAAATCAGGGGGGCCTTATTAACCACGGACCAGGCATTACACAACATCAACCGGAGGCCCGGGCTCTGAGGATCCTGGCCTTCCGGGGAACGGGAAAAGACTGGGGGGCCGGAGCATGTGATCGCTTTTAAACAGCGAGCACGTGCTCCCAAAAAACGATACGGCCCCTTGCTTCCGCCATATCTGCCCTTCCCACTTACCGTACAGATGGAACCAACTTCCACATCTGGAACGTACCCCTCACCCCCCTCCCTCGGACCTGGTGAAAAAACGCCGTGAACAAGTCCCGGGACTGGGCCTACCCTCCCCGACGGGTTCTTCCCCCCACCCGTCACTTCCCTCCCCCCCTTTAAAAAACCCTTATTAAAAAACCTATGTACAAAACCCCATAAATTCTTCTAGTCCAACCTCCCACCCAAGGCAGGAGACTATTGTATCTCAGAAAGATAGCTGTCCAAACTTTTCTTGAAGACTTCCTGCAATAGTGCACCACAACTCCAGGAGACAAACTGTTCCATTGAAAATTTCTCTTTAGATCCAGATTGGATTTTTCTTTAATGAGCTTTGCCAAATCTGTATGTGTTGACAACAATTCTGCTTCAGATAGTGTTTTTCCATTTAGCTATAAAACATCCATGTAAAAGAAGTGGGATAGCCTGGCAGATGTTTTTAATGTTTGAAAGCCATGGCCTGACTAGTTCAGTATTTTTGAATCAAAAAGCAAAGACAAACAGTAGTGGTTATAGTGCAACTCCAGTGGTGGGTTTCAAATTTTTTACTACTGGTTCTGTGGGCGTGGCTTGGTATGGCAGGGGAAGGATACTGTAAAATCTCCATTCCCTCCCCATTCCAGGGGAAGATTACTGCAAAATCCCCATTTCCTCCTGATCAGCTGGGACTCGGGAGGCAGAGAATAGATGGGGTGGGGCCACTCAGAATTTTTACTATGGGTTCTCCGCACTACTCAAAATTTTTGCTTCCGGTTCTCCAGAACTGGTCAGAACCTGCTGAAACCCACTTCTGTGCGACTCCTTGAAAGATTCCTCTCTTGATACTAACCTTTCCCAGTCTATCACTATAGACCAGTAACTGTGTCTTCCCTTGCGCCATTGATCTTTGCACAAAGCTTCTGACGTTTCTTCTGACTCCTGTCATTTCTAGGCACTTGAGTATCCAATCATGTGGAAGGGAGTCAAATGTCTTCTTGTAATTAATCCAAGCTACATTCAAGTTGGTCTTCCTTCTGTTGCAGTTTTCCAAAATTGTTTTGTCAATTAGAGTTGATATTTTCAGTGTAATTGAATATTCTGCTTACTAGTGTGCAGTTTGAGTGTAGTACCTGCCAATCTTCTTGGCTATAACTATTATTTGCTGCTTTATTATTTCCATTGCTTCCTTGATCTTCCTTGTTTCTAGGTGTTATTTCTTAATCAGGTATTCCTTGATTTTCTTGTTCTTCAGCTTCATCTGTTCCAGCTTGCTTACACCTGATTTTAGCAGGCTGCTCTTATTTTCCAACCTGATCTTCCATTTGGGGGTGCACTGTTCGGCTTTTTTTTCTTCTTTGTTGATTTTTCATCCACTTTTTTCAATTATATCTGCAACCATGCTGTACTTTACCTGGTTTGTTTCATGCCGTGAGCTGGTGCTTATATTTGACATTACAGTATTGGGATTTTTTAATATTTGTGTTAGCTGTTTTTTTTAGAACAAGCTTCAATGCAAGCAACCTACGGTAATTCTGTTGTTTTTGTCCTGTTCTGGATGCTTAGTTATGCTTTATTTCAATTTCTCTTGTTTTTTAGATAGAGGATTTTGTTCTTTCTGAAGAGAAGGCAGCGGAGAGAGGCCCTAGTTTGAGAATGAATACAGTTCAGTAGCATCTTATGCTTTATTTCATATTGTAAATCAATGTTGATCTGCTAGTCTCTGTTCTGTTATTTCTGATCCTGGATTGGAATGGGAATATTTGCCACAACCAACTCGCTGCAGCCAGCTGGTTGTGGGACAACTTGCCACAGGACAATTCCCACTGGATAATTTAACAATTCAATTTAATTATTCAAAATAAATAAAGAAATATTGTAATTTTTTGTAATTCACATTCCATTCTGTCCCTCCTTTTGCATCCTTTCTTTAATGATTCTATTCCACCATTTCTTTGAGTTACTAGTGTAAGTCTTGTCCCATGGCGAATTGGCCATGGCCTTGGCAAGTTGACCATGGTGAGCTGGCCGTGGCGAGTTAGCCATGACGAATTGTCATGGGCCCATTCTGGATGCTGTTCTTTCCAGAACTGTTGCATTCTTTTCAGATATTCTCTTCTCATTAGACTTGATCATCATTTCTTTGTTTTTGGTCTTCATATATTTGTAAAGAGTAAATAACTTTTCTTCCAGGATAGTAGTCATACAGCTGCTGTCCCTGATTGCTCAGCCAACAGTCCTGAAACCCATTTGTCACCAGATGTGTCACCTAGCATGGTCCTTCTTGACCTTGATAAATGACTGATGTGGTAAGGGTTTCTGTAAATTACTTCTATTTGCAGGTCTTTGTATTTCTTGATTTTTCTTCAGTTCTATTCTGTCTCTGCTGCCCCATCCACTATCCACTTTTTTTGTCTTTCTTATTGATAATTGTTAAGTCTGGGGTATTATGTGGCAGGTGCTTGTCTGTCTGAATTCCAAGAATTCAAAAGGGATTATGTAGCTGATTGTTTTTCAATTCTCTAAAAATAATGCCCTTGCAGAAGGGATTTAGAATCTCTAACTGTAAAAGCATGTTTAACCTATGACTTTACCTTTTATTTCTCTAACAACAAGTAGATTATTAAATGTACTTAGTTGAAATCATTTAAAACTATTGAAATTAGAAAACATAATTAAATAAAGATTACACAAATCTTTTCTATCAGCGTTTTAAAAATACTTTTATGTGGAAAATCCCATCTAGTATTTTTGAATGAAGAAGCAACGATATGCAAATAAAAATCCAAAATCCGTATAGCCTTTGGGGTTTATATTTGTTTTTCTTGTGTTCCACACAGTGACAGTGTTCTTTAATTGTTTGATTCTCAAACTTTTTTTTTCCTGAGAGAAGCTCAGAATAGAGTATTTGCTTTGCCACTTAATTCATAAGTGCTTATGGCTAAGGCTTTCAAACTTGTTCTGTAAGAGCCAGTGGAATGTTGAGTTGAGTAATCCTCTTATATAAATATTTCGAAAAGTCTTAAAGAGAACATAAAACACAGAATTTTTAAAAAAACAAATAAAAAGATTAAAAAGTGAAAGAAAGGATAAGAAATAGAAAGATGTTCCAGTTTTCTTTGTAGCAAATATAATTACATATGATTACAAAGGTTGAGTAATTCTCCAGAGGGAAACACAGCTATCCTGTCACCTCAGCAGCCAGTGGACTTTTGCTTTATGGATAGGAAACTACCCTGTTTCCCCCAAAATAAGACACCCCTGATAATAAGCCTAATTGGGCTTTTGAGCTCATGGCAATAAGGCCAAGCGCTTATTTCAGGGTTCAAAAAAATATAAGACAGGGTCTTATTTTCGGCAAAATACGGTAATTTGTCCATGTTTACATGAACATGGCCAATTGGAAGACATCTCTTTTCCAGAATTGCCAGTTGCTCAGTGAAAACTGAGATCTCCTGATTATGGTATTCTAACACATTTCTCCGGGAATCTTGCCGTTAAGTTATATTTTATGAGCATCACATTGGTGAAAGACGTTTTCTAATCAGAAATGTGAAAATAGGAATCATAGATGAGTTCATGATGGTTATAGAAAATTTCCTTCCATATAAGAGGGTTTATTTTTTTTTTAAATAGGACTGTCTTTCTTATTGGCTTAATTTAGAAATAACATTGCTATCTTTCTTGGGATGTTTAGGTACCTCATATAGGTTAAAATATTAAACTAGGATGAGGGAGACTTGAGTTCAAGTCTACAGCCGTGGCAACTCAGTGAGTGGATTGTGGCCAATCATTCTTTCTTAGGCCTGCCTACCTCATAGGGCAACTATTAAGGAGAAAATTGGTGGCGGCGGCTGTGGTGGTGTGTATTTTGCTCCACTGAGCTCATGAAAGAAACCTGAGATACAAACCTAACCAAAATGGGTTTTTAATGGGTTTTTAATGGGTTTTATTATTTGCTAAATTTTAATTGCGGCCAAATTGAATAAGTTTTTTAGTGGTATTTTAATAGTATTTATTTTGTAATAGTACTGTTTATTTTATCTGCCTGTAAACCGCCCTGAGTCCTTCGGGAGAAGGGCGGTATAAAAATTTAAATAATAAATAAATAATAAATAAATAAAAAAGAAGCAAAAACTTAACAACGAACAGAAGCATAAGAGGAACAAATAAATGTTTTTTAATTACTTTTGACTGCTAGGATTATAACATGGATATACTTAGAGCAGTCATTGTGTGCCTTTCAATGTGCACATTCAGAGGAAGCATTCAAGCTGATAGCCCTATCTGACTGTGTCCTTAATAATTCATGTCCTAATTTGTGTGCTTTCAGATGTTCTTGTGTACTAAAGAGACTAATTGCCATTTCAGCACTCCCTTGATTAATCCTAAATTTCCAGCTCCTTTACCAGTTATTTTCAGATGCACTTGAGACATTTTTCTTTTTTGAAAAACCAAAGGAGATAGGAAGAAAAGGCAAAGCTGAAACAACGTTCTCACCTTGAGAAGGCAGAGACTGCAAGAAAGCATCTGTGAGATCCTTAATGCTTAGCTCATTCAAAAGTAATGGCCTGAAAATTACAAAAGATGTTAATTACAGAATACGGTTTCATTAGGGTGAAGTCTAACATCTAAGCAGTTGATTAATTATGCAAAACAAGCTCTCCTAAAATTAAATGACTTGTTACCTGTCTGGTAGAGATTAAGGCAAGTTTGGCAACTAATTGAATGACTTTCCCAGTAGCTTACATGGCATTTATCAATAGGTAAGTTAGCTTTGGGATCTTTCTTTCTCCAAGGCAAAACAAAGTCCATAGAGACGTGGCCTATCATTGAGTCCTGTATTTAAGTATTTAAGTCAAAAAAATTGTTGAGTGGTTCAGCGCTGAATAGTTTTGAGAGTGTGGATTCTCACCTTGCGCTAAACCATGGTTTGTTTAACCAGTTTATTCAATAATCTGCAGTTGGATTTGCCGCATATAACAGGCTGCACTAGCTACAGCCATGCTATATTAGTTCAACTTGGGATCCATTTGGAGCTTCACTGCTATGAAAAGTGTTAAGTTATTGGTACATGAGGATTGGGAGCACTTTGCATTCTCTGTGACATTTCCAGCACATCTTGTGATTTCCTTGTGAATTTGAAGAGGATAGATATATTTCTATGTCTCTCTATTCTCCTCTTCTGGACTGAGATTTCTCAGATAGAAATCATGACCTTTAAATCTATTGATATTTTCCATCTTGGTTTTGGTCAAGCAAAAAAAAAAGTACTGGAAAAAATCTAGAACTGTTAGCATTGATCTATAGTAGTTGAAATGGAATTACTAGGGCTGAAAAATCCTGTGAGAACTGACCTTTATACTAATTTAATCAGTGATGTTATCTGTAAGTTCAGGATACTTGGAGACAAAAAATAAATAAATTGCAGGTTAGTTGCTAACAGTGTGTAGCCGTTAGATATGCAGTGTTCAAAATTTAGATTAGATTTGAGATGGCAATATTCAAAACTTAAGCAGATGAATCACCAGTATTTATATCTTTTAAAGATAACAGTGTGATAGGTGAAGCTTTTAAAACTTTGTTGGTAATTGATGTTAACACTGCATCTGAAAATGTACAGAGTGCTTCAGAATGAAACTGGAGTCATTTTTGTGACTTAATATTGAAGATCCTAATAGATAAATTATCTTTAATTAGAAAAATTATAAAAGATAAAAAGAATGAAAAAAAAACCAAATGTCATTCCAAAAGGTTTGTGCTGTTGATTCTTTTTCTCCATGATGATGAGGATGCACAGTTTATCATAAAGAAGTATCATATTAAACATTGATCAATTTAATCAAACTATGTACAACTTCTTTAAAAGCTGAAGACTACTCTTTAAGGCTGGTTGGTGGGGCTAGAACAAAAACTAAATTGGAATTAATTCAAAGGGGATCTTACAAGATGCAAACCATACATTTCGGAATGTATCTTCTGCTTGTAGATCTTTGCATACAGGTAGACCTCTACATATGATCACAACTGGGACCAGACTTTTCATTGCTAAGCAAGGCAGTTGTTAAGAGTCCTTCTGTGAGGGAGATAAGCAGTTTAGAAATAGGAAACATAAATATTGTTTTAAAAAGTGAATAGTGTCCAAACCCTTTTTCCCACAGTTGTTAAGCGAAGCAATATAGTTAAGTGAATCATGCGGTTGTTAAGCGAATTCGGCTTCCCCCATTGCTTGTTGGAAGGCCACAAGTGTCACATGACTCCCAGAATGCTGCAACCATTGTAAATACATGGCAGTTGCCAAGCACCTGTGTTCTGAGCGTGCAACCCTGTGGATGCTGAGATGATCATAAGTGCGAGGACCAGTCGTAAGTAATCTTTTCAGTGCCATTGTAAGTTAGAAAAGTTGCTGAATGAGTGGTTGTAAGTTGAGGACTATCTCTGAAGAGCTGGTAGAAATAAGCTGGGAAGAGAGGATTTTGCATACTCTGATTGGGTTTAAGTTTGAATAGATGCACATTAAACCATTCGTTTGACTAGATGAGGATGAAAAGAAAAAAAAGTCTTTAATAATTCTACAAATGTATATGATTTCATTTAAGCCAGAATTTGAGAGTTTGGGTTCTCATATATATTGTACTGAATAGATTATTGTGGATCTTTTGTGTTTTTAAATTCTGATTTGCTGAATTGATAAAAGGTTGTGCAGTAAATCGAAGGCATGCAGCCATTATAGTCTAATTTTCCCAGGCTGATGTTAATCAGGGAAATTCTGAATAAAGATTCAGCAACTAGAGTAGAAGCAGTTGTCAAAAGGTAAGCGAAAATGGAGAGAAAGGAGCATGAAGCAATACTACGCTCAATTTAATTTGCTATGGACTCTTACTCTGTAATACGTGTGGGAGGAAAATAATTTGTCCCTGAGGCCGAGTGGTTACTCTCAGGGTGGATATTGGTTTATTTTGGGAATTTATTTGAAAAGGAGTAAGGTCAAAACATTGCTATTTTATGTGTTAAGAAAAATACATCATGATCCAGTGACAGGTTGGATCTGAAACAAACTGCCTTTCCTTATATTTATAAGCAACTGTAGGAAAGTTTGTTTCCCTGTAATTCTAGGACAAAAATTGACAACATCCAAAATTATGTCAAACATAATGTATTTCCTCAAGAACAGGTCAAAGTATAATTGACTTAATATTGTATAAGAGCTACTTCTGGAAAAATCAGGAAAAAATACCCATCCAAGCCAAGTCTAATCCATTACCCTAACAATGGATGTCTGTGGTAATTGTTTTTTTCTACTGAAAAGCAGGAAGTCTTCAACCAGTTGCATAGATGGATGAAAAAGACAGAAGAATTAAACTTTGTGTCCCTACAAATATGGCTTCCATTTCATATTGAGCAATAGCTAGAATTGTTAATCACATTCCTAGTTCTTGCTATAGACTTTTAGTCTTCAGAGATTTGTGTCCTTGAATTACAATATGCAAGACTTCTGATTCCAATATCAGACAAATGAAATCTGATAGTGGAGAGATTACTATATATGATGATAAGCTTTTGGGCATCTTTGAGGGGAGGTTAAAGAGTAGGCAACCTTGCTTTTGAACAATTAGTTTGGAAGCAAATGAATTGTGAGCAATATAACTAGGCAAGTAATATTCTTGCTGAAGATTAAATGTGCCTAGAAATAAACTCTCTACAGAATTGTTCAGATGAAGAGGTTTGGATTGTTGTTGTTGTTATTGTTGTTTGTCGCACAGTCAGCCAGATGTTCAGACTGGGTTTGGTATTTTTGTCTACCTATCAAGTCCTTTCCAAGAAACTGGGTTAGGTAGATGTGGATGTTTGATGGTGTTACAGATATCGTTGCAGAATGGAAGCTGTTCCAAGTAAAACTGCCTTCTGCAATTGACTGATAACAAACTTGTTAATGCTGGCAAATTTTGGGATTGCATCCAAGACCCCTTTTACTATCAGTACTACTTTTGCTTGCCTTTGCCACAGTCATTTTTTATGACTTTCATTATTTCATGGTCCCCATCAGTTCTTGCAGGCAAATGATATTTCTTGCAGATCTTTTAATGCACCATTGTTGCTACTTGTTATGCTGTTGCTTGTAGTCAGTCGGTGCGATCTTCTTGCAGCAGCTTACCAGGTGTTTCTTCAGCTTCTTTGCATAGGTGGCACTTACTGTCTGTTGTTGTTGTTGCTGCTGCTGCTGTTATTTCAGTACCGTGATAATAAACAGCTCTGTTGACCTATTTGCATTGGTACAGTTCATGGAAGCCAACTTGCTAACTAGGAAAAAAAATAGCTACATCAAACTATCAGTCATTGATTTTTCCTACTCATACTGTTGAGTTGCTTTTGTGGAGAATTTCATCTCACTTTCTATTCTGGATCTGTAATAATCCAGAAATGTTTTTAGTGTTAAGATGTCAAGAGACTTTTCATGCTTTATGACCCCATTAACTAGCTTTATTTTTGAAAATTTTATTTGAAGCTTTCCAGTTTTTTCTCTCAGATCAGATAAGTGTACTTTCTGTAATATATTTTTTTTTACAAGAATGGCTCGTTCTTTTATGTATGATGTTATTTCAGATCAAATACCTATTTTGGAGCTATCTTCAGGCTTCAGAACATTGTCTGGTATTTCACAAATATTGAGCCCATATATATAAGAGATTGCTAGAGGTTGCTAGAGATGAATATATTTTCTTACCAGTTGCTTCTACCTCCTGTTGCTTCTGCTTCTCCCTGACATTTTCCTGCTGCCTTTTTACCTGGCAAAGAGACTTATCTCTAATTGTTGTTCTCTTGATTTTTTAAATAGATTTGTTAATCTTGCTGCATCATCTAAACCCAGTATTAATAGAGCAAATCTTGTTAATTAACTTTTTTGAAGGAAATCTTTTCTGAAAGACCAGTCTTCATCCCAGAATATCTACTTTGTTTGATTAAAAGCTCTGTATTTGTCAAAGATAGCTTATATGAGATTTTTCATGCACCAGATATGTTAAGAATGTGCCTTTTTGGATGAATTCAATCTTAGGTAAATTTGTTTTTTGTCCCTGTCCAAAATTATGTAGCCAAAAAGATTGGGTCAGAAGTCCAATTTCAGATCTGCTGAAATTTGTATGGGGTATGGTTGCAGCTCAGCAGAGGCTGAAGAAACTTACTATGTTCTTACTTGGTTGCACTCATTTATATTGCTTGTTCTAGGCTACTTAAGTAAGTTCATTAATTCTGTTCATTTGCATATTTTCCTTCATAAAAATGGAGACCTTTTAAAATAATTAAAACAGCAAAACATACAACGCATAGCTTCTTTAACTGTGGCTTGTGGTTCATAGAATGTACATATCTACAGTCAGAAAAGTCAGATTATAGCCTAATGTGAAATATGAACCCAATGTTGGGAGTGTATTGATTACCCTTTTGCAGTGAAATTTTAGCCAGGTAGATGGGTACATCTGAAAGGGGAGATAGGCGCTAGCAGTATGGAGAGGTGAGGAGAAAATGCTGCTGCAGTTATAAAAAAATATAACCAGTGAATTATAAAAAAATATAACCAGTGAATGGGACAGTTGGAATAAATTTGCTCTGTATTTATATATTCTTGTTGGAGGTATCAATCCAGTAGCTGCTGACTTTATCAACCTAGAGATGAACAGATTGTTCTACTCCGAACAAGACAAACAACAAACCAATGTTGACCAAGGGAACTCTGAACTACTGAGATCGATACAGTAGTCCTTGACTTACAACAATTCAGTTAGTGACCATTCGAAATGACTGAAAAAAGTGACATGATTATTTTTCACACTTACAACTGTTGCAAGCATTCCCATGGTCACGGGATCAAAATTCAGATGCTTGGCAACTGGCTCATATCTATGACATTTGCAGTATCCCAGGGTCATGTGAGTCCCCTTTTGCAACCTTCAGACAGCCAAAGTCAATGGGGAAGCCAGATTCTCTTAACAATCATTTTACTAACTTAGGAAGTATAGTGAATTCTCTTTAACAACTGTGGCACAATAGGTTATAAAATGGGGCAAAACTCATTTAACACCTGACTTGCTTAACAGTGGAAAATTTGGGCTCGAATATGGTCGTAAGTTGAAGTCTACCTGTAGACTGTTGCAATTTGTTCATGTGTCTCTTTCTCTCAAGATAAAAAGGACACCAGCAAAATATTAAAACAAATCCTTATCTACATGGGCTTCAAATGAAAGGTTGAATGCCAGGAATCTTTTTTTCCCAAGGCAGATATGCCAATGCCATCAACCTGTATTTGTTTCAACATATTTTCTTTGCAGGGCAAATGAAAATTAGTCATGTTTACAGTTGTTGTTTTTTTAAATGTGTTTTGAGTGTTATTTTTGTGAATTGTTCAGCAGTTTCTTCCTTTATATTCCAGGACAAAAGTGTTGGGTTATAAAACTTTTTAATCCCTTGCTTCTAACTATTGCTTATTAAATCTTTGCTTGGCAGGGTGAACTCAGAGCATTTTCCAAAATCGTGTAAGGCTTCTGATCAGCTCTATTTTACAGAGCTTATATTATGTTTTCAGAACACAGCTGAAATATTTGATAGAGCTTATGGATTTCTTTTACTGCATTCTTCTGCACAGTGGTGTTAATCGGTTAATATTGTGCACAGGGTAGAAGTTATTTTGCCAAAAAGGCAAAGATTAAGTCAGAATCTTATTTCCTTTCTGGGTTCTTAACAGTGTTTTGCAGGACTCTGTCATTTCTCTCTATTAAAAAAAGTCTTGATCGTCCCCGTGAAGACAAGTTGATTAAGTAAGTATAGTGTTTTGTGTAGATGGAATCATTTGTTTGCTCTGACACCCTTGCAAGGGGACAGTAATAGGACAACATTGTTTTCAAAAGTCTAAGCAGGGTTGAAGGTGCTTAGATGGGAGATCATCAAAAAAAAAAATCCTACAGTTGTTGACTATACAGGGAAATTGACGACATATCCTCAAGAAGGCAGAAGCAAAATCACATTCTAGAATTGTTGAGAAAATTACAAAGCTGTATCCGTGAAGTCATGAAGTTGGTTTGGTTTTTACTTTATTTCATTCTCGTGAAAGTTTTTCTGCAGGATCTCTCTTTGTTGGTTGAATAGGTTGAGTGTGTACCTACCTCTTCATTGTGAAATTTACTCTTTGTAACTTTATGAAGAGTTGTATGTGCTGCCACCAGTTTTGACAGAGAGAGCCTGGCTGTGTTTTTTCCATTCTTTGGTAATCTACAGTGTAATTATTGTAGAACTTTCGTAGTTAATATACTCTTTGTAATCTGTCCAGAAACTTAAATAATGTAAGAACATAGTTGCTAAGTTGAGGTGGCGATTTTTCAGTGGCTGGTGGCAAGGTCACACATGTGTGTGTGTATAGTACTGATGGAGAGCTAGTAAGGTGGATTTCTGGTCCCCTTTTTTCCTGAGGGAATTGATTTTTGAAAAGTTTTCTAAATATTCACTCTCCCAAGTGTAACACTCTTGTTTCTTGCCAAAAGTGAATGGGAAATTGCATTACTTGTGCAGTGTTTACTATGACTACTGAATTTCTTGGGAGAGGAGCCTATGGGGCATATGTTCCCTACCCATGAGCAGTATGAAAAGGTCACAATACATTGGACCAGTTTGTAAATAGTTTGATCTTGTGTACGAGTCAAAAATATGAACCTTAAACGGTAAAGGTCTGAAATATGAAACTTGACATTCAAGTTCAACAGGCAAAAGGACTGTGATGCCTATACATATAATATTATCCAAAATATTTATAGAATGGGAATTCTTTGTCTGGAAGACCCTGTCATTTAAAGGTGAATTAGAAGTCGATCAGGAAATTCTTTTTTTTACAGTATGGCCTCTGGTGGCTCAGACTGCTAAGACAGTCTGTTATTAACACAGCTGCTTGCAATTACTGCAAGTTCAAGTCCCACCAGGCCCAAGGTTGACTCAGCCTTCCATCCTTTATAAGGTAGATAAAATGAGGACCCAGATTGTTGGGGGCAATAAGTTGACTTTGTATATAATATACAAATGGATGAAGACTATTGCTTGACATAGTGTAAGCCGCCCTGAGTCTTTGGAGAAGGGCGGGATATAAATGCAAATAAAAAAAACTAAAAAAAACTGAAAGAATCTAATTTTTGTTTGTTTGGGGGTAGGGCTTGCTGGAGGAGGCAGACGGAGATTACCTTTATTTGTTCAGATTTTTGTTATTCCTTAATTTAATGGTCGTGGATATCTCTCCTTCCTACTCTTTAGATGGAGAGTTATCATTGAGACACAATTCAAACTTCAGTGTAGACAGTCCTATGTGAATTAGCCCAGATGAATGGCATACTCAATCTTTTTTCCACATGATCATGAAGAGGAAATCTGAAGATTTCTGGAGACTTCTGTTTTCTACTGCCTGATCTGAATTTAGGTCTGTTCTTTATTTAAAGTAACAATCCTCAATTTGGTGTTTTCCAACTGTGCTGGATATAACTTCCAGCCAGTGTTGGAGAGCACTGTGGAGAAAAAAGCCAGGATTGTGAACAAGGATGACATTGACTAAGTTAGAGTTTTCCTGGTTAAGGTTTGGACATAATCGTCAATTCATACAGTTAAAATATTTCTGCTTTGACTTAGCTTGATGTTTAGTTGCAAATGAGAGTTTATGATGACATTAGGAGGGAATATGAAGCCCACTGGAGGGACGAATTGTGCATACAATGATTAACCATAGTTTAAGAAGTACATTTTATTATATTGTAGGAATTTAGCACCCACCCCCCTCCTAGAAGAATGAAATATTTTAGAAAATATTTAAAAAGGCAGAATATATTTCCCTGGATGAGAAATGGAGAAACATGTTTTAAAGACAAAGCAGCTCCCTGCAACTTCCTGCCACCCCCCACCTTTGTCAATGGGCCATTGTCTGCATCATAATAGAACCCATCTAGCAACTGAAACTCACCACATGGCACCTGGGAAGATTACATCAGCCAGCAAAGCTAGCTAAGACCCCCACCCCCTGGGAGTCTGACAGCCAATCAGGGTACTCTTCTTGTGCCCCAGAAAGTTCAAAGCTCAGAAAAAGCATAAAGCCAGGGAGCACACAGGATCTCTCCCCTTTTTCTGTTCAGGATCTCAAGCCATGTGAACCTGACCACCATTAAACCATCTTTCCAAGCAGTCTCCATGTTTCCAGTGTCTTTGTCCCCACTTGGAACTGAACCCAGATGGATATTTCTTCCAACAATAGGTTATTGTGCTTACTGATCTTTTTGCTCTTTAAAAGCTGTTGAAATGACTAAAAGGCAAGTGCCACTCTTGTACTGTTTGTGGCTCACTCCCAGCACCAGGCATTCAACGAATCCTATCTGCAGATGTTCATGCATTAGTAAAGTTTTTTTTCGGGGGGTTGGGGGAGCTAGTTGCTGTGTGAACAGCTGCTCATATTTCCATTTCCACTTAATTTGTCAACTGATTGCACCAGTGTCATGATCCCACGGAAGCTTATATATAAAATCTGAAATATCCATCAGAACCCAAAAGCTGTAATTTGTAGGTCTTCTAGTTGCTGGTTGAATGAATCCTTAATGCTTAAATTGGTAGGCAACTAATAATGTCTTTGCTAATTGCAGACGTTGGTTTTTAAAGGTAAGCTTTACATACATTCCTCATTCTGAGTCATCAAGAAGCTATAGGAAGGACCTGAAGAACAAGTCAAATTTTGAGAGCAGCTTTCGATGCAGGGTTAAGGTGAGGATAACGGCATGAAAACAAATTAAAAATACACAAATTATGGTTTAGAAAGGATAATGTGTGACACTTTGGCTTTAAACTTCAGTCTTCATTAATCTGGTAGCCTCCATGTTTGTTGGATTTCCATTCCCAAATTAAAATCTCTGATACTAAATAGAGTTGTGAATTATTGACCTCCCTAAAATGGAAATGTTTTTTTAGAGATAATTTATTAATTTTCTTTAGTCTGGCAGCACCTGCTCAGCAGTACACATTAATTTTTAGGTTAAAAGACCTTACTTTGATGATCCTACCTTCTGCGTCTAGCTTTCTCTCTTGTTCTTGCCAAGCTTTACATTGGATTCCTGTGGAAAACATGTGGTTATTTTTCAGAAAATAATGAATTGAAAAATTCATTTATATAATTGTTGTATGAAATGAGGACTTGACTGGTTACAGCTTCAACTTTCAGTATCCTGGAACTTAATCTGAGAGGTTTGTAAAGGAGCACTTCAATGCTGCTTGAGAGGATGCAGCATAGGAAAGCTGAATGTAATCTGAAGAGTAATTTACTGCAAACTTCATGTAGAAGTAATTTTTAGTTTTGGATGGTTGAATAAGGGAAGTTCAAAATGGTTCTGATAAAAATATTTTTTTTATAAAAAATAAATCGAGCAGAATTTTTCTGTGGAACATTTATATCTTTGAAGTGTATACTTTATGCTGGATGGTAAAGGAAGAGAATAATCTTTTTTTTTTTTTTTACATTTATATCCCGCCCTTCTCCAAAGATTCAGGGCGGCTTACACTATGTCAAGCAATAGTCTTCATCCTTTTGTATATTATATACAAAGTCAACTTATTGCCCCCAACAATCTGGGTCCTCATTTTACCTACCTTATAAAGGATGGAAGGCTGAGTCAACCTTGGGCCTGGTGGGATTTGAACCTGCAGTAATTGCAAGCAGCTGCTGTTAATAACAGACTGTCTTAGCAGTCTGAGCCACTCAAGGAATCTGGTTTCTTTCAGAGAAACATTTAGGGTATATTCACTTAGCTTCTTTAATGTGTTTTTCCTTCGGTCTGTGAGACAACACAAAACGTAATTTGTTCTGTGTGTTCTCCTTCAAGTCAATTTTTAATTCCTGGTCACTGCCCGGATTAGTCCGTGCAGCTTTCTTGGCAAGGTTTTCAGAAGTGATTCGCCCTTGTCTGTTTTCTAGGGCTGAGAGAGAGTAATTGACCCAAGGTCACCCAGGTGGCTTCGTGTCTAAGGCAGGACATGAGGACTAGAACTCATGGTCTCCTGGTTTCTGGTCTGATGCCTTAACCAAACTGGCTTTCTAAATTGTTCTGTTCCTCAGAGGAAGCAAACTCAACCATTAATGCATCACCACCCTGGTGAAACAGGGAAAGGTCTATGGTGCTGCAGTGGTCAGAATGCAGTATTGCAGACTAACTCTGCCGACTGCCAGCAGTTCGATCCTCACCGGCTCAAGGTTGACTCAGCCTCCCATCCTTCCAAGGTTGGTAAAATGAGGACCCAGGTTGTTGGAGGCAATATGCTGTCTCTATTAAACCTCTCAGACAGTGCTGCAAAGAACTATGAAACGGTATATAAGTCTTAGTGCTATTACTAACTCTAAATGATATTGCTATTGCTATCACTGTGGCTGCCATTAAAGTGCCAGAAACTCTGCACACAGAAGAGAAGATGAGGACCAATCAAAAGTACCCCTTTAGTATAGTAATATAAGCATGAATTTATAGGCTAGGATGAGACAAAGGAGCACAGATTTTGAGCCACAGTTAATGGGATCTATGGCTGAGAAAAATAGAAATGCAAAAGTGACATAAAGCAAGTATCCCTTACAGGGTGCCCTTCAGATGTGTTGCAATCATACAATCAAGAATTTTCCAGTTAGGTTAGGAAAAAAGCTACGGTATCCGGAGGCAAAATGCAGTTCTGTTGCTAAATCAGGTGAATCAGAATGGTTTCTTTTTCTGCACAATACACTGATTTTTGGTGCCCAGGCATTCTTCCAGGCACTTGTTGCAAGATTTTCATCCTCCCCCTCTTATTATACGAGAATGTATTTGTTTTCACATTCAAGTGGGTGTATTGATGATGATGACAGCAAAGTGCAGACATTCAGCTCGTTGTACTTTTCCTCACAGTGGGTGAAATACAGGCAAATCTTGTGTTTTCCTAAAACATTTCTATTAAAGCTGGCCAGTTCATGTCACTTTTGTAAGCTGTGGCTCCTGCTGCTGCTGGCTTCATAATCTAGTATGCTGTTCTTATGTTTGTCGTTAAGGGTTTAAAAGAAGTCAACATAAGGCCTTTCCCTATTTACACCTAACATGTACAGCTATGTCCTGGCAACATTTCTCTATTGTGTCTCTATAAAATGTTGCTTTTATCTTGTCCACAGCCTTGACTGAGAGGGTTTAAATTGTCCTTAGCTGTGTTGGTAATGGAGTGTTATCTTCCTCTCGTTCTAGCACCACCCACTCTCTTGGATTGGCAATGATTTAAAACAGAAGCAACAGAAGGCAGAAAGGGTATTAGCAATAGAGACAAACATTTTCATTTTCCAAGATGGGCAGATGACATTTTGACTCAGCTGGAGAAAGCCCAATAGCTTTAAAACTTGCTTGAGTCAGAAACTGTCTCCCTTGATTGTAACTCTTGCTACTCCCTCATAGGACTTAAGAGGAGGTTACTGGGGAACACAGAACTGAATAAAATGAAAGTAATTTGAAAAGGCCATCAACAGAAATTACTTGCAAAGAAACAATGAGACATCTTAGTTTCTGAAGCTTGCAGCGTTAAACGTAGCTTGTACAAAAAAATAAAACTAAACCAAAGAAATAAGAGAAACCAGAACAATGAAAGACACACAGCCATATCTCTGGTTCCTACTACCAATCTGAAGGGTGATCTCCACCTAGAGCAGTGGTGAAATCTGAACCGGTTTAGTACCCATTCGCTGGCTGCACACCACACACCATGCACCAAATGTGAGGTGCGTGCACACAATGCATGGCAAAAGGAGGCATGGGATAAGTAGAACAGGGCGGGGGCGGGGGGGGTGATAGGCTGTGGAGCGTGATCTTTTTTATATATATTTTTTTTCTTTATTTATTTATTTTGTCGAGTACATATTAGATAATATATATATATAAGCATGAATTGAATGAATAAAATGAATACAATTAAAGGGAACATTAGGACAGGGATGGTAGGCACGCCGGTGCTCTTATGCACGCCCCTGACAGACCTCTTAGGAATGGGGTGAGGTCAACAGTAGACATTTTTTACAACCTATTCACCCGAATAGGTTGTAAAAAATGCTTTTAAAAGTAAAAAAAAAAAAATGGCTCTGACGATCAGGCAGCTCAGCTGTGATTGCCAGAGCCTTTTTTTTACCAGTTTATGTCCAGGATGTGAGGGGTCTGTAAATATTTTCACAACCCTCTTTGACTTGTGCAGTATACAGGTCCTCAATGGAAGGCAAGTTGGTAGTTTTTTCTGTTTTTTCTGCAGTTCTAATCATCCTCTGAAGTCTGTGTCTGTCTTGTTGGGTTGCAGAACCAAATCAGACAGTTATAGAGGTGCAGATGACAGTCTCAGTA